>NC_053168.1:62331532-62660282 GCF_016835505.1 Polypterus senegalus | reverse complement strand
CGCGCGCCTGTGTGTGTGTCTCTCTCTCTCTCTCACGCACGCACCTCTGTGTGTCTCTCTCTCTGCACAGGGAATGCACAGGATGAGACTGAACACGTGCCGTGTGGCCCTGCGCATACGCACTTCACCAGAAGACACACACACGGACACCTGGACGCACACAGGGGTTTTATTAAAGAGGATATTTCAGTGTTTAGTTAAATTTACTCTTGATACAACTTTAAGTTGTCACAATAATTCTGATCTTTTGGGCTCTCTGAGTGAAATGTAGAGCTGCATCATATCAAACAATTACAGGTTTTCATCTATTGCGTACCTGATGATTTTCTGTAGATAGAGTTCTAAATCCTGCAGTACTCAAAGCTGTATTTATTTTAGTCATTACCTCTCTTTCCAGTAAAAAAAGACTTTAAATTAGCTGTAATTTCAAAGATTGCCAATTTAATGGTTATACAGGTATCAATTTAACTTGACAACTAGTTTACTGACAACATTTACCTTCCTGTGCAAACAGAAAACTCTTTTCTCTCTCCTGTAATCCCTAAGTTGTGGTGTGTCCATCTCTTTACAAGGCAGGTATTTAATTTCTTTTCTGTTGACATTCGCCTCTTTGGTACAAGAATTCCATAATGTCATATGTTAATGACAGAGTTGCGCATGGCAGTCACTGACAATGTCCATCATGAAGGTGGAATGGCATGTTGCTCAATTATATTTCTGTCTAGGCACTGACAGTACACTTTCTATCAATGTTATTTATTTTTTAAAAAGGATTCTGACTACTTTACAGATAAATGAATGAGTATTTTTTGTTTTTATTCAAGAATTACATTAATTTTAGTCTAGCTAATACTACACAATGAATTTTCACTAAAATTTTCATTCTCTTTGAGGCCAATTTATCATGAAGAGGCACACATATGCTGATTTTGATTTTGTTTTGGTAAAGTCATTATGATTCATGCCATACTGTTTAAGTTTGTTTTCCATTGCATTAAATCATATCAGAATCAGAATCACTTTTACTTGCCAATATATATATATATATATATATTGGCAATATATAAAATTAACATACACAGGAATTACATTTAAGTTTTAGTAATTTACAAGTATTCATGATTCCTGTTTAAATATCAAAGGGCATACCAAAGGACATCTGTTCCATGGGCCCCAGTCAGACAACACACAGTCCTCAGGACAAGGAAGCTTGTTCTCTCTCGCTCCAAGTGGCATTTCTTCAGGATCACAAAGGTAGTCTTCTACTGGGTCTGAGGGCCCATCAATGGTATTCTGCATACACCTAATATAAAGTAAGGTTACAAAACATAACAATGATTTTACTTACATTTTTACAAGACATAGGAATTTTGTTCTAAAACTGTTTAACAACAAGTCTTACCTCACTTTTCTTGTCTGCACTCCCACTCCACAGTTTTCTTTTAGGTCAACATTACTAACTTTCCAGACGCTCCATGCCTCAGCCACCCAAATGTACTGATTGCAGTCACTCATGCATGGTACCACCTCATAGACCTATCCCAAGATAAACATTAACATATATTTTTTAGCATTTGATTTACAATCAGTGTAATAAACTGTATGTGCCTCCAAAAGGAGATAAAGCGGTTAAAACAATCTTTTGGTTCAGTTTTAATCAGAACTTTTCAAATGTAGTCAGCAACTCTAAAAATTAATCACAATAAAATTAGACTCATAACATGCTAACTTTCATTACGGACTTCTCTTTAAATTGTAACAGTATTTAGAACATTAGTATCTAAGTAAAATGTTAAGCACATTATGTAATAATAACTGATGCATCCTGAAGCAGTGACCAAATACTGTATACATGAAACCTAGAGTATAAAACAGATGCTATGCGTATAACAGGATTCAAAATCACACAAACACTAAATATTGTAAACTCAAATTATTCCTTTTAATTAACAGTGTCCTGATGCATATTTAACCAGGCAAATAGACTGTAGTTGTTATCCAGGAATGTGCAACACATACTCAGAAACAGCAAAAGGTCCTAATATCATCAAAGCATCTGTGATATACAGTAGCAGCCAGGCATTATCTTGTTGGAAATTGGCATCAAGGTAGAATATCAAGAAAAGTCCAATGATGGGTGACAAAATCTTCTCAATTAATGTTTGTTTGGTTATCCAAACAGCAGATTCAATTATAGGTGATAGAACATCCACAACGTGACATTTGCTATTCTGGCATTGTGATGTTCCAGACCCCTCACCCAGTCTCTTTTTTTTAGATTTTTATGGAATGCCAAGGACAATGGTTAAGCATGTTTCCATCTTTTACGACAACTCACATTAGAATAATTAACATGAAAATGATTATTGACATAGAGACTTGCTTTGTAACCATAAGCATCTTGTAGAAAGAATAATATGAGACATGTTTCAGGTAAATTCTTACAGCCCCTTACCTGAGCCTGCATGTTCATTCAGCCAATCCAATGGTTGATAAAACAAAAAAAAAAAAAAGAAATTAGACAACATGTTTAAACCTATCATTTGTATAACAGATAGATTGAATAGCAACTATTGTATCCTGTAACAGAACAGCAACATTTCACCTTTAATTATAATACAAATAATTTGAATTAATGGAAGAAACCTCTAACATATATAAGTAACAACAGCATCAATCTCTCTATTATTATTATTATGTATTTAATTATATAAAATTCAAATTATGCACACAGTGAATGCTAAAAGATAATATAATCATTATACAAGTACTTGATTAATTATGCATATCCAAAATTGTTTGCTATTTTGACTGTGTCTATAGCTAAATCTAATTATCTAAAAGTTATTTTTTCGATGTCTGTCATCTACAGTGTCTGGAGATGTTTAATCCTCAACATTTTCAGTATGAAATCTGTTAAGTGATAATAGTTAAATAATCCCTGATCTGTCAAAGGTGTTTAATGTGTCATAGTGTATAAGAAAAATACAGCATTCAAATAAATTATATTCAATTACAATTGAACAAATAGATCTTACTTCAGTGACTTTATTAATTTATTAAACAAAATAATATTGGATTTTGCTTGTAATTATAGCATAACATTCTCAAGCCTGCATTATCGAATTTAGGGTCATGGTGAGCTGGACCTTTGCCATTGCCAGCAATGAGTGCAAGGCAGGAAACAGCCCTGGACAGGACAGTCCATCACAGTGTCAGTTCAGGGTTATGTATTATGTAAAAAAAATAAAATTGTACTATTTCATTTTAGATGCTTTAACAGAAGAATGACCAGAATAGCTATAAAGATGCTGATTTTCACAGATAATATATTACTATGACGAGTAAAATGTATTCTTTTTTATCTGCCCTAAGGTACAGGCTGTGATTAAGAGGAAATATTCAAAGATGCAAAAACCAGCAGTGCACAGTCTTTCTGAACAGCTAATGGTATTTTAGAATGGTCCATGGTCTTATAATTATCCTGGGTATTTGAGACAAGGCCTAGGTTCTCCTATGAATACAACAGATAGAATATTCTGTTTTTTTATACCCCAAGCAGGCCACACAAGTACAAGCTGATTTGTGAATTCACACCACCCTTTGGTCCTTACTATTGTAACTACTTAAAATAGCCGGCTGTATCATTAGTCCCTTAGTGTGAAGAATGCTATTATTAAATTACTTGCCATAAGCATAATTATCATATTATAGCAATAACAGAAAACACAAAGATGGAGATGAGTATAACATAGGTGGGTGCACATTTTTAGAAGTCACTGTGCACTGAGAAAAGGCAAAACATTTCCTATTATTTAAAAAGGATGATCAGGCAGATTCAAGTAACTATAGGCTAGTATGTTTAACATGCATTACAGGTAAATTAATGGAAGGAATTATTAAGGATAAAATTGAGCAACACATGGCAAGAACAGAAGCTTTAATGAACAGTCTGCAGGGGGTTCAGACAAGGGAGGTGGTGTTTTACCAACATGATGGAATTCTATGAGGAAACAACAACAGGATATGTTCAGAGTGCAGCATATGATATTATTTATCTTGACTTTCAGAAAGCATTTGGTAAGATGCCACATGAGAGGTTGGGCATCAAACAAAAAGAAGTGGGAGTTCCATGTGTTGTTTGTAGGTGGGCACAACATTGGCTCAGAATTGGCTGACATTAAGAATGGTGATCCACAGGGGTCAGTGCTAGTGTCGCTGCTATTTTTAGTATATTTACAAATGATTTGGATAGGGATATAAGTAACAAGCTATTTAAGTTTAAGGATGATACTAAGATAGATGGATTGGCAGACAATCTAGAATCCATTGAATCATTACAGAGAGACTTAATAATAATAATAATAATAATAATAATAATAATAATAATAATAATACATTTTATTTATTTGTAGACACCTTTCTAAACACTCAAGGACACCGAACAATAGATAAAACACACATTATAAACAAAAGTAAAATACGAAAATTCAAATCAGACAGAGCAATTGTAATCAAACAGAAAAAGCAGTCTTAAACAAATGAGTTTTAAGTTTAGATTTGAAAAGTGAAAATGATTCAATATTTCTAAGCTCAGATGGTAGTGAGTAGTGAATGCTCTGCTCCCCATAGTGGTAAGACGGACGAAGGGCACAGTCAAATGGATGGAGGAAGAGGATCTAAGGGTACGAGAGGGAATGGCAACATGGAGGAGGTCAGACAGATATGGAGGGAAAAGGTTGTGGAGAGCCTTAAATGTTAACAGAAGAATTTTGAATTGAATGCGGAACTTAACTGGACAGCATACAGGCTTGGGCAGTTTTGTAGTACATGAAATTTAATTTAAGTAATTGTAAATTATTACACGTAGAAAGTAAAAAATTTGAATACATAAATAGAGGTCTGAAAATTGGAAGTAGACCTTATGAGAAGAATTTAGGGGTTGTAGTTGACTTGTCACTATCAACTGCCAGACAGTATTCAGAATTCAGTATTAAGAATGCTAACAGTATGTTAGGTCATATAGCATGTGGAGTACAAGTCCAAGGAAGTTATGATTAAGCTTTATAATGCACTGTCCAGTGTTGGTCTCCAGGCTACAAAAAGAACATAATAGCACTTGAAACAGTCCAGAGAAGAGCAAGTAGGCTGATTCCAGGGATACAGGGGATGAATTATGAGGAAAGATTAAAAGACTTGAGCCTTTTCAGTTTAAGCAAAAAGAGATTAAGAGGAGACATAATTGAAGTGTTCACAATTATGAACAGAATTAGCACAGCAGATTGAGAGTTCAGCAAGAACATGGGAACACAGTAGAAAACTTGTTAAGGGTAAATTTCGCACAAATATTAGGATATTTTTATTCACACAGAGAGCCACAGACACATGGAATAAGTTACCAAGTAGTGTGGTAGAGAGCAGGACTTTAGGCACTTTGAAAACTCAACTTGGTGTTATTTTGAAAGAATTATGTGGATATAACTGATGAGTTTTGTGGGGCTAAATGGCCTGTTCTAGTCTAAATCTTTCTAATGTTCTAATGTTTTCTTCCACATTTTTATTCTAATCAAGATTAGAATTTTGATTAAAAGTACCAGAATCTGTCCAGTTAATGAAAGGAAAGTTAAGTACCCTACTGAGAAAGTGCATACTCCAGTGAAGAAAAAGCACAGTAAATGTAATCCTCTCCTTGTCTGAAAGTTTAACTAAAAAGATGCTGCCAATAAACAGATATATGTGGGGCATTCAATAATCTACCTACTCCAGTAGGAAAGAAAAATATTTTTCAAAAAACTTTTCTTTTATTTTTAAATATAGTCCCCTGATAGCTCCATACACTTCACCCACTTTTCCTGCAATGACTTTAAGCCCTTTGAGAAAAAATCTTTTCGACCTTCAAACCAGGACGTCACAGCTGCCTTGACATCTTCATCATTTGAAAACCACTGTCCACAGAGTGATTTCTTCAAAAGTCAGAGCAGGAAATAATCTGAGGGAGCCAGGTCAGGACTGTAGAGTGGGTGGTTCAGCTGCTGGAATCCACATTCTCAGCCCGTGACTGAAGTGACATGTGAACTGGCGCATTGTCGGAAAGAAGCTTACTTGATTTGCACAAGGACTCTCCTGATATCCTGTCTCTTGGAAAATTAAACTCGCACTGAGCCACAACTGTGCATGAGTAACTTTGAGACATGTCACAACATTCTCAGACTTGTTTTAACATGCTTGCTTCTTTCTTTCATACTCAGCTAGATAAATTATTCAACACCCCTCATATGTTAGTCAGGACATATTTTAATCTTATTTAATAAAAGTAAGCTTATTTTTATGTAATGTGTTCTTTATTTTTTAAATATGTTTAATAAATACTGTAAATACTTAAAGTGCTTTGGGAACATCTCCTTCGCAAAAGACATTACATTTTATTTTATTTAAATTCAATTATTTACTATAAGCCTGGTTGATTTTAAGAATGCAGTGTTGTATTTTTTTTTCAAAACTGTAAATGCACAAAACATTAATACAAATAGTATCATATTTTCCACATTTTTTGTGTTGACTTATTTTCATTATTTCATGAACATGACACTGAAAAACTGCATGGCACTTGACAGAAGATGAAATGTTTTTCACTTTGATATCACCTGCAGGGCAACATATTTAAAAGAGTCACTTGTGGGATGAGGAAAAAGCTTTTTGGTCCACAAAATAAGAAAGCAAAGAATGCCTCAGGAGGGAAGCAGCATAAAAGTGCTTGGAAGGAGATGCCATTTGTCATAATTGTGAGAGCTGGGTAGACATGGAGAATTATTACAAGGGGGAAATTGATAACCTGTGCTTTCTGGCTGCGTTGTTTAGAATTTACAGTGTATTACAAAAAGGACTACCACATTTAAAAATAAAATTAAAACTGCATTACTATTTCAATGGGTCACTGGTAAAATATTCTCATGTACAGTATGTTGCCATCGTATTATACTGCAAGCAAAAATGGATTTGGTAGTAACTAAATTTACATGACATAATTTTTGTTGATCTTGTGTAAAAACAATAGCCCTCATCAACGTGACCAGAGGACGGCTACTTATAGTAGAGCCAAATTTTTTTTATTGCACTTGTTTATAGAATTTACAGATGCATGTGCACACAGGAATTCTGATTTTTTTTTTTTAAGTAGCAGAATACAGCTTAGTACTGTAAAACTGCAAGAGTAAATGTCATCTTCTGAATTTTTCAAACATGCTTAACCTAGGCTGTTTTACAGGTTTATCCACCAGATTCAGCAGATCAGCTCATATTTTTTATAATCTAATTAGGCAGATATTGGTGGACTGTGGAATACAATAATTAGATTATATCTCAATCATCCATTTTTAAAATTCACACCTTATGGAGCCTAACCTGACAACAACAGGTACCTTATTGTCTTAATTTCTTTAATTAATGAGTTCTAAATTTATGTAATTAATGCTGCTATTATATAAACAGCTGGAATATTCTTAAATGTAGCATTTTTTTTAACACATACAAACACACACAGACACACATATATAAAAGGACTAAAGTTATTTTGAAACATTTGCTCACAGGAAGCGCCACACGTGCTGCGTTTTAAGTGCTTCTATTGTTATATCTCCATATCTCTTAGTTCTGTAAGAAAAAAATGTACTTAAAACTGTCTGCCTGTTCAACTGTTGCCATTACAGGGGGTGCAACAAAGAGGAGGGCTGTATCGTGATTTATCAAAATTAAGTGAATTGCATTGTCCATCTTTATTGATGTGCAATCAATGTCTTGCACTGTGCAGTCATTTATAGGTCGTCTATTAGTTAGTGTTCCTGTTCTGTGATATGAAAAGAATCACGCATTGCATATGCAGTTGTAATCTGTTGATGTGCAGCAGAAATGTGCAGGTTCCCTGCTGTGGCTGTAGCATTCGTAAAAGCAGACAACTTTACCTAATAAAATGTAATTAGGACCTTGCAGTGATCCATAGAGAAGGGAGAGGTCAAGTATTGATTTTTGTGCAAGCCCTGATTGTGAAACATCACTGATTTTGTGTTTTGATTGACAATTTTACCAGGGGGGGACTAGAGGGACTGAATTGGATGGAACACCTACAGCTTACACTCAGCCCATCTCTCCTCCTGGCGGTTCTGGCAGTAGCGCAGCAATTTTAACTGTGTGGCGCATCTGTTTTCGAACTGCAGTGCAAGTGTTATCGGGGAACAAAGCTTGCCATTGTTTAGCGTCGCCCCGGTACCCGTTGCTTCATGGAAGTTTCCAGTCCCTCAAACTCCTTGATTATTGATCATGTGTCATTTCTTTGAGGTACTTAATGCTTTGCAGGATACCCCAACCCCCAGATGGTCAATCAAGTGTCTAAACTTCACAGGTGACACATTTACAAGGCTGATATTTATAAAGGTAAATTGTTCAATTTATATTTAAGTTTTATGCTCTGAGTTAAAAGCTTATTTTTTTGAGTTCAGTTTGTGGTTAAAAAATTTTCTTTATCAAATGAGCTATTACTTTTGCAGGAGGTGTGAACATAAATCAAACATTTTCTAGGGTTGCAGGGCATAGTCAAGGTTGGGGACCACTGAACTAAGACATCCTGACTTTTGTCCCAGTAGTTTTAAAATAAAAAAATGAGATTATACCGTATATAACATTTAACTTATATTTTGTTCTCTGATAACAGTTTACATATACAAAGTCTTATTTTTTTTTTAAGGAGATATCAGCCATGACTCTTAATAATTAATTATTTTGTGGCTTTACATATAACTTAAGAGCAGTGATGTGTTTCTGGGCAATATTATTTATCTGTATGCTGATTGGTTTGTTTGAAATGCTTCTTAGTAATTATATGTAAATGAATCTAGCTGATTAAAAGGAGTTTTATGTTAGATTTCTTCAGTATGCCAAGCTGCATTAACAACAGCATACGAGGACTCCACCTGTAGGTCTAAATAATGATGGCTCAAGACTCTTCTTTATTTATTAAGTATTATCCGTAACATTTCCAAAGTCACCCTTCTGCCTTAGTCAAGGTAAGCTTTCAGTAGTCTGACCTTTGCAATAACAGTATTTCTTCTAATCTGTCTTTGTTGTGTGTATCTTTTAGGTAGATTATGTTACAATTTTAGCAACTCAGAAAGCCACTAGTGCTTTTAATATGGCCATTCCTTCTGAAGTGTCGCCTGATCAACAGGAACCACTTGTCAATATACACTCACCTAAAGGATTATTAGGAACACCATACTAATACGGTGTTTGACCCCCTTTCACCTTCAGAACTGCCTTAATTCTATGTGGCATTGATTCAACAAGGTGCTGAAAGCATTCTTTAGAAATGTTGGCCCATATTGATAGGATAGTATCTTGCAGTTGATGGAGATTTGTGGGATGCACATCCAGGGCACGAAGCTCCCGTTCCACCACATCCCAAAGATGCTCTATTGGGTTGAGATCTGGTGACTGTGGGGGCCATTTTAGTACAGTGAACTCATTGTCATGTTCAAGAAACCAATTTGAAATGATTCGAGCTTTGTGACATGGTGCATTATCCTGCTGGAAGTAGCCATCAGAGGATGGGTACATGGTGGTCATGAAGGGATGGACATGGTCAGAAACAATGCTCAGGTAGCCCGTGGCATTTAAACGATGCCCAATTGGCACTAAGGGGCCTAAAGTGTGCCAAGAAAACATCCCCCACACCATTTCACCACCACCACCAGCCTGCACAGTGGTAACAAGGCATGATGGATCCATGTTCTCATTCTGTTTACGCCAAATTCTGACTCTACCATTTGAATGTCTCAACAGAAATTGAGACTCATCAGACCAGGCAACATTTTTCCAGTCTTCAACTGTCCAATTTTGGTGAGCTTGTGCAAATTGTAGCCTCTTTTTCCTATTTGTAGTGGAGATGAGTGGTACCCGTGGGGTCTTCTGCTGTTGTAGCCCATCCGCCTCAAGGTTGTGCGTGTTGTGGCTTCACAAATGCTTTGCTGCATACCTCGGTTGTAACGAGTGGTTATTTCAGTCAAAGTTGCTCTTCTATCAGCTTGAATCAGTCGGCCCATTCTCCTCTGACCTCTAGCATCAACAAGGCATTTTCACCCACAGGACTGACTCATACTGGATGTTTTTCCCTTTTCACACCATTCTTTGTAAACCCTAGAAATGGTTGTGCGTGAAAATCCCAGTAACTGAGCAGATTGTGAAATACTCAGACCGGCCCGTCTGGCACCAACAACCATGCCACGCTCAAAATTGCTTAAATCGCCTTTCTTTCCCATTCTGACATTCAGTTTGGCGTTCAGGAGATTGTCTTGACCAGGACCACACCCCTAAATGCATTGAAGCAACTGCCATGTGATTGATTGATTAGATAATTGCATAAATGAGAAATTGAACAGGTGTTCCTAATAATCCTTTAGGTAAGTGTAGTACTGATAAAATGAGGATGTGTCACTCCACAGTCCAAAAAGCCTAAAATACTATTGCCTTTTTCTAGGAGCCCAGACGTAAAGTGGATAAACAAATACACTGCTTTTTCTGTTCAAAAATAAAAAAAAAAAAAAATCAATAAAGGTAGGCAGTATGGTGCAGTGGCTAACTTAGTGGACTGGATATCACAAGGTTGCCGACCCAGTTCTCGTCTCTGCCTCACTGAGTGACCCTGAGCAATTAACTTAACCTGCCTATGTTCCAACTATAAAAATATCTGTGAACAGTTGTAATCTATCTTGACCTATGTGTCAGCTAAATATACAATAATAAAGTGTTAGAGACTCTTAGAAAATGATCTGACTTCTATAACTGCCGGTCACAGATTGGCACCTTTCAATATCAAGGTCACTGCAGTGTTGTTACATTGGAGTGAGTGTGCCTGACCCTGAAGCAGTGATATTAACCAGCAACTGCAGTTCAGTAACGCCTTTGTAGATGGATGTATTGAGTAAAGCATAGCCAGTAAAAGCTTTTTTTGGGTTGAGGATGTTTCACATTTTAATTTATGTTCTTTTATGGCAGCATTAAAGTAAAACAGTTCATAAAAAGAAGTGAAGCAGTCTTTAAGAAATGCTCACAATATTTTTATAATGAGAAATAGGGACTTAAATATATACTAATATATACTTTTTTTTTCTTTTAATGATTTTATTTGAAGAAAATAACAATCCATATGATCAACATTAACTTTTACAACAAAAAAAAAAAGAAATTACATATTAAATCAAGTCAAACTTAGAAAACCAGAATTCAACCCCCTATGTTTGTTATTTCCTGTGTGTTATGATCTATTAGACACATATTTAGGAAAAAGAATCTCATACCTGATTGACATGGTCCAGTTTTGGGCAAGGTCTTCCTCCATTATAAGGTTTTTCACGTAGCCACTTTGATCTCACCTTCACACCGCTTCCACAAGATTTACTGCAGCGGGACCAGTTAGACCATTCACTAAGTTTGCAGTCTGATGGGCACGGGATGATGCATGCTTCTTCAATGTACCCTGCAAAATAAGATTGACAAACGCAGAATGGGTTTGTAACATACACTATGTACCTTTTCACATGAATACAATTTATGCCATAGAGAATTATAGTACATTTCTATTATTCTATGAAGGTTATTTTTATTACTTTAAGTAATTTTTTCATAGCGTTAGCAATTATCCATGACACTGAAAGCATAATAATTAGAACAGCTTGAATTTCTAAAATTATTATTTAAAATATTTATTCAAGAGTTTTTATTATATATTAAAATTATTGTTTATCATTAAATATTACAGCCATGCTACTCATAGGTGGCTAACTGAATTAACCAGATAACCGTCTGGATACCTTAACATATTGTGGAAGAATAATTCTAGGGTAACATAGTACTCATCTTTAAGAAATAGCATAAAGGGTTAAAAAATGTCAGAAACAAGATAAAGGTCAAGTGAACAACAACATGTACGCTGAAATATAAGAATTGGTTTAGGGAAAATACTGATATGGTCAAGAAAATAAAGAATGTACCAGAAGAAAGGTTGATGTAATTTACAAAATGTACTGAAGGATGACTGAGAGATGACTAAGAAATCAGCAGATGTCCTATAAACAAGAATGAACAATTGTTATATGCACAGAAATTTCAAGGGTGGTGGCTCATCTCAAAAGGTATAAGAAGAACTAGTATACTATAATATAATAAACTTTTATTTTATATAAATCTTTCGGGTGTAAACCAACGAACCAACCAGAGTAAAATATATGGATTGATTGACGCTGTATGTAAATTCAGTAGTTTATAAAATTAACTACGATTCTTTGTTTCTCCGACCATTCTGACCATGCTGTAACAGACTGCTTTTGAAGAATGCTCCCACCGAGGCATTTTGCCAAAGAGTAATTAAAAGATACAATGAACAGCTTTTCTCCTTCCTGATTACTGAATTGTCCAGTTAGAGGATGTTTCTTTTTTTAATAAGATGTTAAATTTCGACCACAATATGTGTATGTTTTGTTCAAAGCAAGCATGTGATCATATAACACATCCAGAATTTTAAACTTGATACAATTCTGGATCACTTGATATCTGTTGCCAAGAGCATTTAAACCCACTGGGACTAAGCCAAAAAGAGAATGCAGAAGAGGGTTCTAGAAGGGACCTAAAGTCACATATATTTCTGCTTTGTGTGTATTTTCGATATCAGTGAACCATAAGAAAAAACCATGACCCACAGCTTGCTCCTCCTACCTCTCTGCCTACTGCGACTCCCACATCTGTCTGTCTTTAAATTGTCTAGCACTGGGCAAAAGGCAATGCCAGCGGTGACCTTATGCACCTTCTACAGTACTACTCTCAGTTTAATTATTTAAATCTACTCAACACAATATGATGCAGAGATGTTTATTAGGTTCAAACAGTGACTAGCTGAGTATCACAAGAATCACTGGAATGGAAATTCCCTATAATAATTGGACATTAGACCCAATATGGATAAAGTGAAAGCTGTTTTAGTTTTGGAACTGCATAACAATTGCACAGATACTTCTGGTGCCATGAGAATGTGTCAATCTACAGTACATTTGCTTTATAAACGGGAAATTAACTTTTACCCTGTGGTATCTTGTGAAAGGTACTACAAGACTACAATGGTCTAGGCTGCTTCTGTGTGCCCATTTGACCTCTGTAATTTAGTAAAAAGAGTTACTGTATCTTAGCATATTTAGTACTAATTCAATTCTTCATCGTGTCAACATAGGACTGCACCAACACTGTATCTTGTCTCATCTCATGTTTTTGATTTTTATTCACTGGATATTAAGGTGAAACTAAAACTTGGAGAGTAACCAGTTTGGGAAGCTAGGAGTTTCCCTTAATAGTAAGAGCTGAGAAGCTGACCCTTAGGGTCTTGATCAAGAATGAAGTTACAGGTAATCCTTAGACTGACCAACAAACTAGTACAAGGGTTTCTTTCTCTTTATACATCAATCTACATATCCATCCTCACCTATGATCAAGAGGTCTGGCAAGTAGCTGAAAAAATGACATCATGAGTGCAAATGAGAAAAAATTAGGTTCCTGATTGTTAAACTCATATGGACATATATTTAAAATGACCCTTGGTGCCTTCTGTACTTTACTGACACTGCATTATGGCATAATGTTAAAATTGATCAACTCTGGGTGTGACAGTGGTTATGCCAGCTATCGTTCCATTCATTTCTGATTTTGACACAGTGCCCAGTGCTTCTAGCATGGGTTCTAGCTCTGCGTGGATGACCATTAAGAAGTAAATATAGAAAAATCAATCAAAATGCATTTTATTGTCAGATTGTAAAACCTAGTATAAAGAATCTATGGATAAGTTAAAAAATTCAGAAAATATTGGTTATTAAAAACATTTATTAACCACTTTTGTAAACTGGTTTAGTTTAAAATTAGAGAATGTTAGTATATTTTTACTATGTCTTTGCACGGCACATTCTCAATTTACTAGAACAACAAGGCTCTTTAGGGACAGAACACTTTCCCTGAATGCTCATATTCTATGATTTAGTTTTATTGCAAACTTGCTGTATGTGAAGGTCATATATTGAGGTTACATGCCTTGGAGCTCTAAGGTCCCTTTAGGTCAACAGTAAAGCTCAAACCTTCTAGCAATTTATTTAATATACAGCCTCTGATGTCTGGACGAATACGCACAGCATGTCAGTTTGTCAGACTTTATCTAACTATTCTGCGCGACAACAGCTACAGCTGAGAAAAGCTTTAAGATGAAGATTCTATCTCTTTTAATCTGTATTTCATTTTTAAAACTATCAGGATAATGGAGCAATACAATTTTCCCTTCAAATAAGGCAACGTATTGCTCCGTTACAGAACAGATTCTCTCATCCAATGATTAGTTGCTACACATTAAAACTAGTCCAATTTATCAATCCATCAGTGGTAACTGCTCCCAGAAGAAGTACCAATGATCCTCCACAAAAATTAAAGACAAATCGGTACCAAAAATGGGTAAACACATTTAGACACGAGTAATAAAGTTAGTCCTAAAATATACTGCAATTAAATTAATACTTAGCATCAAACAAATGGAATTGCTATGGGATGAAAAATGTAATTCTTTCACATATTATTTAGTATTACTCTCTCTTTTCAAAGTTGTATAGCATCATAACAGCACTAGAGGATGCTTCTTCAGTAAAAGATGATTCACTGGGTGAATCTGACAGAGCAAGTCTTGCTTTAATTCTATGGCATTTCAAATTAAACACCTCTTCATTTTGGCCTCCAAAAGTCTATCTTTCCACCAAAACTTTCAACTAGAGGAGCTCGTCCGATCCCTGACTCATTTGTTGATGAACGCTATGTAAGTCATGGTTTGGATACAAACAAAGTCAAAAGCAAAGATAATGAGACAAAACAAATAAAATCAGTGATAATGAAATATAAGCTTAAATTATCTTGCATTTTGAAAGTGAAATATGAGCCCAGCTGTAGCAGTCAAACAACCAGAGATTGTCCAATAAGGCAAAGGAACTACACAGAAAGTTACAGACAGACAAGCCAGGGTCACAGTTCCTAACATATTGTTTCGAAAAGCTTGTAGCTTATCAGTAGCTGGATACTGACATTTTAACTGTATATTATATCATAAGACTGAATGTAACTTTTGTTGCAGTAGGAAACTATTTTATTTTTTACATAAACCATAGTTATTAAATTGAAGTATATTTTTACAAAAATTACCTGTGTGGTAGTTAGATGGCAGCCTGGCCACAAAAATAACTCTGCTCTTTTCAGACATAGACATTATCTCTTTGTTGCTATTCATTCATTCATTTATATTAAAACTGAACAGTGTCCACTTTTACAATAGTATCACAGCTCACATTTTGGTAATGGTAATTGTTAAGTGTTGGTAGCTTTACAGATCAGGTCAACTACTTGTGATGTTTCAAAGTAATAGAAGTAATCTTATTTATATTATCCATCCTTTACATACACAGTGTTCAGTAGGATGTGGAAGATGCACAGTTTTGAGTCCTTCTGAAACTTGTATACTGTTAGTGTGTTTGCTTTTTGTAGAAAATTTATACTAAATGTAAAACCATTTCATCTTATAAATTCAAGTAAGTGAATGCTTCTATTATTTACTACATTGTTACTGCTACTGATAAAAAAATACTGATACTTGTATGTCAAAACTCTACCAGTACAATTACAATATCACTCTATTAGATAAATGAAGACGGAGCTGGAAACGGGAAATTCCAGTACACCGTGTGTAACCTTTTCCAATTAAGTACTATTGAGAATCACTGCTCTGTGCGACCCTAATTGAGACAACACTTGGCCCACAGTTTAAGAACCTATGATACAGAGCCAAGCCGAACAAACACGGTACCAAGTCATTAACCAGACCAGTATTCAAACGCAGTCCCCTGGAGCTGTGAGCAGAGCTAAGCATTCTACCAGTGTTCCTCAGTCTCATTAGCAGGTTCTTAAACATAGCCAATTAATGAAAATTCTAAAAGTTTAATTGAGGTATTTGACAATCAGTAATTTCCATTCATCCTTTTTCAAAGGTGGTTCATTCAGCTATAGGGTTGTGAAGAATGATGTATGGTTAAAATTAACCTTTGGGTAAATGCTTGCAAACATTCATATCAGGCCAAATTAGAGTCATCAGTTGACCTCATCTGCATATGTTTGAGGTGTGGAACATAAAATAGCTGAAGAAATCCACACAAACATTTTGCTTCTTAATTTTTATTTTATTTTATTACAGAACAGAGTACTATTATTAACAGAGTACTGAATATTAAAAGTTACACTTTATTCTCAGAACATTATTGTCTTCTTTAAGCAGGCGATAATGGTATGCGGTACTGGGGTCACACGATTACAGAACACAGCTGTTTAATAAACCTGCAGTGAATTGGTGATACCACTCTAATCCTACCAGTAAGCCTTATAGCCACAGAAAGAGCTTTATAATGTCAGAACAAATCAATGTATCTCATTTAATCATTGCTTTAGGGAAAGTAATCTTATACTAATAGACGGGTGAAGAAATTAGAATTAATCATTTGGTCCTATTTTGCGTATGCATAATCTTGCATTAAGGGTAAGAGGATAATGGCACCCTTATATTCTTCTGTATTTATTTTGGAATTTTCTGTCCGAAATGTAGACCTTTAATACTAACCTTTTCTTTCTTTGTTCGCTGTTTCTGTACTACCTGCATAATTTAATTATACTGTCAAAGACTAAAGCGCCAAAATGGAAAATCTGTCTTATCAAGAGCTAATGTACCCATTTTAGATGCCGCCTGTATCCTCTTTACAGTGCTGTCCTCAGAGATGATTTGTATGTTGTAGTGGTCTAATAAGGCTGATACTGAGGGACTTTAATTCAGCCTGGAAGCCAAAGGCAGTCTTACTAAATATTTATGATCATGCATTTACTAATTTGATTTCATAAAGTGGTGCAGAGGTGCAAAGCAGGGCTATTTATTTTAAATTCTGCACGTTCCAAGCAGTGATGCTTGGTCCAGACACCAGGGTGTACTTTATTAAAAGGATATCTAATGAGATGTTTGCCACATGCAGCATGTTCCACCGAGGTCCCCAAGGCAGGCGTTTGATTAGTGCACATGTGGGAGTGAACAGGTGGTAGTAATATTCTGCTATTTGCATTTCTAAACAGCCTCTTTAAAAATCCTTCTTGGATTCTTTGAAACATGAAAAAAGAAAAAAAAATCCCTAATGTTTAGCTTTCCAACATGGTTTTGGGGAATTGTGATTTGAAAACTTCATTGCACAGGTTATTTTAGTCTACATAATGAGTTCATACAGTTTAATGAATATGCAACAGCACAGGGACCCATAGAGTCACAGCAGGTGCTCTCACATGTACTCTACAGAAAGCCTTAACTCAAAGCTCCAAGGTTTCCTACACTCAGATCATTTCAATACACTTTTGAATGCCTAGCTGAAATTCAAAAGTATGGAGCACAGATAATATTTCATTATGAACAGTATTAAACAACATTAGAATAAATTGTATGTGGCATCACTGTGGTTCAGAAGCTCACTCTGTGGACTCTTTCTCTTTGTGGAGTGCACAGGGTTTCCCGTAAGTTCTTACCTGATGACACAATGCTACTCTGTAATTGAAGAAGCAGATTAATACAATGGATCAACAGATTGTTTATGACAGCTGCAGTAAATATCTCAATTTTTTACAACAGTCAGCTTAAAATCACTTCAGTGTTATCTGCATAATGATTTTGGTCACAGATATGTCCCTGGCTTAATGACAGAGTTTCAGTCAGATATTTACATATTTATCATCAAATTTAATTAATGGAATATTTCTATATTTATTTGCCAATCTGACAAACTCATGAAAATTAAAATGTTCCTCTAATGTGTGGTTTTCATTTAGATAAAATACAACTTTATGGAAAAATACTCCTTGAAAGAAATTACAACTAAATTTTAAATTATTAACAATACAATATTAAAATAATTTTGCAACATAGACTAATTATTGTGATTATCTCTCCATTTTATGACATGCATATATCTCCTTATATAATACACTATTGTGGCTTGTCTGTCCAGGATTTGAAATCACCAGTAGTTCACAAACCGTTTGAACTATTGACCTGAAACTTGGTAAACATATACTACATAATGTCTACTATCCACTTTCAGGGTGATGATTGACCTCCAAGTTTATTCCTCTTTTTAATTTCATTTTATTTTATTGTAGAATCAACTCTTGGCAGTAGGGCGGCCATGCAGCCCATGCGTACGGGCGCCGTTCTCATCCCTACCACCCTCGCTGTTACTTCCTCTACCTCTTCATATCTTAAATCATTCTTAAGGAAGAGTGAAGACTTAAGTGCTAGCTTAAGTGAAAAATTAAGGAAAACGTGCTAAGTACCTGCATCACCAACACTGACTTAATCAGTTTTAATTAACGCAAAAGATGCTGACGAAAGAAGAGAAGAAGCGGGCCACTAGGGTGGAGTAAAGAAGAACTGCTCAGGAAGCAGCAACTCAACCTCTGAGCAAACAAATGCAAAACATACAGAGAAAGAGGATGAAAACTATGAAAGTTCAAGTCAAGTATATATATATATATATATATATATATATATATATATATATATATATATATATTGTCACGCACGCGCGAGTAGGAGACCGCGGATGGATTTGAACACACCTGGGAACACATTCGCCGGCAGGGAATGGCGGGGTACTAACTTTCTCCCTCTGCTTCCTCATAGGAAAAAAGACCTTCCTCCTCCATAAGCCGGGTTTTGACCGCAGTACGGTACTTCCGCCCTTCCTCCGTCATCTTGTCCTGACGTCATTAATCCCATCCTCCCTCACGGTCCTTCCCAGCATTCCTCCACTTCCGGTTCCTCCCTAATAAAATGGCCGCCGACGCCATGATACGGTGTCGCGCTTATGAACATTTTTGTTTGTAATTTTGACCCTGTTTTGTTTACAGTTTATTGTGGATCCTGCACAATATACGGGGCCGGAAAACCCCAAACCTTTGTGCTATCTCCTCCTCAGTTTGTTACATATATATATATATATATATATATATATATATATATATATATATATATATATATATATATATGTTGGCACAGTGGTTAGTGTTACACTTCACAGCTCTATCGGCCTGGATTAATTTCCAGACTCAGTCACTGTCTGTATGCACATTCTCACATTGCCTGAATGGGTTTATTTATGTTTTTTTTCCCACCTTTCTCAGATGGAGGAGTTATGATAACTGTCTATAGTCAGATGTGTGTGGCACCGCATTCTGTGCTAAGGGCATAGTTTTGGCACACTGTTCAGGACATGCATATTCTGTTTCTGTTTATTAGGGTTTTGTCCAGGTAATGTATTCTCATTCCAGTTCCTAAAGATGTGCAGCTTGGTAAGACCCAGTGACAATAAACTGGCTTGGTGTGAGTAAGTGTGAGCATGTTTATGATAGTATGATAAAATTTCCTAGTGTCCAATTTCATGTTTGCCTGACTTGACTTCACTCCTGTGGCTCATCTCTGTTGTGTTCAATACAGAATAATAGTTGTGTTCCTTATTAATGATGCATTTTGTAATGTATTGTACTTCAGTTCCAAATTACACTTGCATTTACATTTATGCATCTAGCAGGCATTTTGAACCAAAGCAGACTATGCTAAATCCAGAATACTATGCTTTCATTTTAAAAACAGCATGATTACATATGAAAGCAATCTCCATCCACATTAGTATTTTCACATAGTTTATGAAGGTATCACTGTGCACAACTAAAGCGACTGAAATAGTATATGACATAGACATTTGCCTTGATTGGGAATGCGTGGATTGGCAGAAAATTCCTACAAGGAATGTTAATACCACCAGCCACAGAATTTACAGTAATTTGAAAACTATAGTGACTATTGCATTATTTTCCTTTTACACATTTATGTGGCTATCAAACTTCGCAAAAGACAATTTAGATGCATACACGTAAGCAATACAACTAGCACCAATGGAAAACAACTCTTCTGTGTCTCCTATATGGTTTTCATCTGTGAAAGGTCACCAATCAGGGAATGAGTCGCAGTAATGAGCAGGATCCAGTCATGCAAGGAATACATAATTAGCATGAACAAATTAGACTACGAACAGAGTCTGCGTTTTCACTCATCCATTTTACAGCGCTGAGCAAGCACTTTAGGAAGTATATGGCTCTGGAGAACAGTTTCAAAAGTCTCCATTTTCACGGGTTAAAAATTTCGAGGTAGTGTAGACATAAGTCGAAAACAGTGTCTAGTGTCTACATTTTTAAAAAAAAAAAAACGTAGCAGTGCGGGCATAGCCTTACAAAAGACGTTAAACATAATTAAGTAACATCAGTCTGGGGAACGTTTTGAAATAAATATTAAAGAACAATATTCCGAAATTGATGATCATAAGTGAAGATCTCTAAACCAAACACAGCAACACAGGACTAATCACTCTTATCTTAGCTATTAAGAACCTTGCATTTAAACTATTTTAGAATGATAATCATAGAACAAGGGAGTCTTCAAACACTTCTTAAAGCCAATGAAGGAGTTAGTATTTCAGATGGAAGTGGGCAGCTCATTCCACCAGCTAGCAGCTACATGTGGAAAGAGTCTGGTATGAGATTTGATGGAACGCAGAATTGGTATTAACACACTAGCACACCTGAGTGGGTGAGAAGAAGCATTGCAACCTATGAGTGCCTCAATATACATGGATACTGATCCACTGACTACTTTGTAGGCAAAAGTCAAGGATTTGAACTTAATGTGTGCTGATTAGAGTGTTATCTTCGTTGGATGGTCTAAATTTTCTAAGTAATAGTGTTTTCTAAATAGTGTGTGTGTGTGCCTTTGATGGATGGGTATACAAAATGGGACTGTCCCTTGCTTTGTGTCTGATGCTGTTGGCATGGGTTCAACCTTCCATAAATCTATGATAGAAGGTGCCGGTCAGGAAAAACAGAGGAAAACTGGACAAATCATGCACCACTTATGAACAGGACGTAAATACAGACACATACAAACTGGAACAATTTATAGACATCAATCAACTAGGTAACAGGCACCATGGGAGGAAATCCTTCAATCATGAATATTGCACATAAGTATCATATCTGAGGGCAAAGCACTGCAAAGGGAAAAAAACTTCACTATCCTACTGGTAATTATTGCACTTTTTTCTTTCCTTTTTGTCTGGAATGTGCTCTAAATCACATAAAAAATCCAAGCTGTTAATCTTAAACACATTCATTTCACTGACTGTATTTTAATCATTTAAAATGCTAGAAAAAATGCAAATGACAGTCATAAAGAGGAAAAGCAAAACGTACATTTTCAAAGAGCTGATGTTTTGGCTTTACAGTTGTAGCAATTAAATGCTGACTTAAAAGACATCTTAGAATCTGTGACACTTATTAGTTAGAAGCTTATTTTGCATATAACAATCATTATGTTCAGTGCATAGCATCATTTACACTTTCCAAAGTAACACATATTTACAAACAAGGGAAAGATTTGGTTGGTGAGGTGTTATTTTTTCATCTGCTTTACAATTTCTAGCACATATTGAGTTGTATGGTTAAAGACATAAAAATAAACAATTAAATTAAGATTCCAGCTCATTAAAAGCTGTGTGATTAGATTATAAAAAGTCCGGGGATTGAATCTCAGCCTTGAAAATGTCTGGCATGTGCATGCTCTCCCTGTGACTGTGCCCTTTGATGGACTGACAGCCTGCACAGGACAGAGTCCCGTTTTCTGGCTATTGACCTTGTACAGGATTAGGAGGGTTCAAAGATGAATACGGAAGCATACATAAAGTATCTAAACAATATACATTTTCTAAACCCAATGAAAGTCTTCACACCCCATGAATACCAACTGAAGCAGGATCTGAACTTGAATAAGCATGCTCGGAAATCAGAACAGTAGTTTAAAATAGATGATGGTTTCCTTTCAACATGTGATCTTTTGTAGTAAAATATCCCTTCATAACTTTTAATTAAGGTGAAAAAAATGTGAAAAAGGGAATATTCTTTAATGATTTAGGATGTCACGGCAGCATGGAATTTAGCACTAGAACGTCAGAGATTGATTATTCTAAGTTCAGATTTGATATCTAGAAGTTGCCTGTGTGGAGGATCCTCCCACGTCCACAAATTCAATTTGCGAGGTTTGGATTAACTTGCAACTCTGTGTGAGTGCTTCAATGCATGACTAACTCCCGCCCCAAGGATGATTGTGATCTGGTCAGAAAGTGGACAAATTAAAATCAATTTGAGATTGGAGGCACAGTGGGTAGTACTGCTTTTTCATGGCTACGATCCCATGCTTTAGAATTTGACTCCCACTCATTGTCCATGTGGTGTTTGGCTATTCTCCTTATTGCTTCATAGGTTTTTTTCCCAAGTCTCCTTATACTTCATCATTTCAAGCTGAAGAGGTTCCATTAGAATTTAGAATGGGGTGCAGCATTCTCCAATTTAAGAGCAGTATAACATTTTAAAAATCAGCATACTGTATATTTTTTTTTCTATGTAAAAAATGAAAACTGATACCTAACGTGTCATCCAATGAAACAAACCTTCCTTTTTGCATATGTAAATAATGGCTACAACTTTTAACTTAATCGAAAAAGTTAACACAATTGAAAAACATTTTACACAATTCATGAATAGTGGCAATGTGTATTCCTCAGCATTATTTATAAAAAAAAAAACATTGTGTATGGGGCCTACTGGTCTGCCTCCTGTGTAAGTGAATTAAACAGGCTTGATATTGGAGACATAAAAAATAGCAAATAGTCTGCTATGAGATGAGGCATTGCTTCTTTTTAGTTCCAATGCCAATAAACTCTTATGATTAACAGCTGTTCAATCCTATACGTTTTCAGTAAATTATCTAAAAATATCATTATTCATCCCCCTATTCACTGTTAAACCAACATATATTATGATAGTTTAAAAAGCCTGTGAAAAATGTTTCATCATATTTATAACATTATTAATCATTTTTCAAGTACTGTACTATGTATTAGGCATGTTGCAACACCTTCAGCATATCTCATCTAGCATCAGTGGCATTTTCATATTTTCATAGTCGGTATAATATAGGTTTTATTCTTATGATTGGATTTTACAATATATATATATATATATATATATATATATATATATATATATATATATATATATATATATATATATATATATATATATATATATATATATATATATATTATGAGGGCCGTTCAGGAAAAAAGATTGGTTTGTAAATATATACATTGGTTCAGATATTTATATCGGTTCAGATACATTGGTTTGAATATATACATTGGTTTTAATACATCCATTCAGATATATATTTCGGTTCAAATATATACATTGGTTGGGATGTATTGGTTGAGATATATACATCGGTTTGAATACATCCGTTCAGATTTATACATTGGTTTGAATACATCCGTTCAAATATATACATTGGTTGAGATATATATATTGGTTGATATACATTGGTTTAAATATATATATTGGTTAAAATAGATTGGTTTAGATATATACATCGGTTCAGATACATCCGTTCTGATATATATATTGGTTCAGATAGATCGGTTCAGATATATACATTGGTTGGGATTTATGGGCAGGCACAACGCGTCACCCATGTTTAGCATCTCCCTTTTGCTTCATCATTGCTTCAACACTGTTGTAATTATTGTGAACATTTTATACAAGCAGCATACGCTTGTCTGTCGCGTTTTGTTTCGTAAGCCCTATTTGTTGGGGTCCTCGATTTCAAAGCACTTTTTTCCTTTCATTATTTAAAACACTCGCGCAGATACCGCCTCTTCCTCGCCTCGCTCCGTCCCCGCTCATTGTCCCCGCCTCACTCGCTCCCTCTTGTCCCTCCCATGACAGATTCTTCTCAAAAGCAGAGTTACTAGAAAGCATTAATCGCAACCGCAGTACCTCCCATATTTCACCTCATGAGACGCTGGTTTATCATTGGTGGAAAGCCCCGGTGATATCTGTTATTCCGTATTGGCAGCATTTCATTAAAGAGCGATCTGCTTCAGCAAGGAACTTAGTCCTGTTTGCTGAAAGAATGTTATGGAGGAAAACACTGGAGTTGCTCTCTTTCTTTAAATGTTGATCAGGGATCAAAATGACCAGAATATTCCCGCATCACAAATAACTGATGTTTAACTGATGTTTTTATAGTAAAACGAACAAAACCACACACACTCACAAACTCACAAATCATGGGTCGCACGTACTACTAATTAAGCGTATCTGTCAAGGGCGATTATTTTTCACCCCATAAAACAGATTCTTCTCAAAAGCTGAATTACCAGGAAGCATTGATCGCAACCGCAGTACCTCCCATTTTTCACCTCAACAGACGCTGGTTTATCATTGACCGAAAGCCGCCCGGTGATTTCTGTTATTCCGTATTGGCAGCATTTCATTAAAGGCGATCTGGTTCAGCAAGGAACTTAGTCCTGTTAGCTGAAAGGATGTTATGGATGTAAACACTGGAATAGCACTGTTTCTTCTGAATGTTTATCAGTGATCAGGGACCAGATTGATCAGAATATTCCTGCTTCACAAATAACTGATGTCTATTTTATTGTAAAACTGAGAAAACCAAACACGCGCATACACAACACAAATACTCAAACTCACACATCGTGGGTCGCACATACTGCTGATTAAGTGTATCTGTCACGGACGATCATTTTTTTTACCTAATAAAACTTTAGTTCGTCAAATTTAGAAAGCAGCGAGGTGATTTCTATTATTCCTTATTGGCAGCATTTAATTTAAAGATGATTCACGTCAACGAGGTGAAAGAGTCTCTTATTTTGACAGGGCGATCGTTTTTAAGGCTTAAGCATTTTTGATTGACTTACAAAAGAAAATAGCTATTACTTACCCTCTTTGCTTCAAATTGCTTTTTAAAAACTTTTGATGTAATTTGTTTATGACAGTATAAAATAAAAAGTAGTGCTCAAAATTATAATGCGATCTAACAGGAAGAGGTGGTGGTAAGATTGCTGACTCGCAGTTAAATGATCACTGGTTTGTGTCCAGGGGGCTTCCTTTCTGTTATTTTATTTATTTACCTATTTATTTTTACAAATTGCTTTGAGTAGTAAGAAAGGCGCTATAAAAACGTAAGGAATTAATAACAATTGTATTATTATTATTATTATTATTATTATTATTATTATTATATACGTGTGAATGCATGATCAAATTCAGCCGCTGCGTAGTGGGGTAAGAATAGGGACAATACCACGAGTTCATTGAAATAATTACACAGCAAGGTGCACACGCAATGCAAACATAATGTGTATATTATTGAAGTAAAGGTTCATATAAATTAATTATATACAACTTTTTAACAAGTTGAGAGATGTCAACTGGTTAAAATGCACGAAATTATACATGATTGCTTTACAGTTCACACATAGTGTATGTATATTGTTAAAATAATGATATAAAAATCCTATAAAATGCTATAGAATCTGCGTCGTAGACTTATTTTGTGTCAAATTTCTTCAAAGAAGTTTTTAATTAGTTTGCTTTAAAAAAATCTTACGGCAAACATGTGAACCGTAGAAAATCGCTGATCTTTATCAATTTGTTTTAATGCATGCTCCGTGCAAAATGCTGTCATATCTGTTAGTAAACATGCACGCACAGCGATGTCCTGATGTCTGCGTTCTAAGGCTGCAGGTAAATTAAACGCTATTGACGTTTTACCGGGGTGCTTTGTGATTGAGGGCGGACAGTAAACTTTGTTAAAATGATATCGAAAAATACCAGTCGTCAGTTGTGTTTTTTAGTCGTTTTGGCGTGTTTACTGTTCTGTTACCAAAAAATTCTTCAACGGGGATCATCAACAAAGAAACGTGGATAGTAAGATTTAGTAAAATATCAGTAATAATAATACATTGCTCGACGCCTAGTAACACTTTACAAAGACATTTAAAAGACAGCTCGTTAAAATAAATGTAGCAGTCCATTGTCACGCTATAAGTGACAGCTTGCTCTTAAACATTTACACAGGTGTTTTTTCCTGGGAATAAAAAGGGGAAAAATCCACGGAAATGTTTTGTTTTTGAACTCAAATTTCACCTCAAGCCATGTGAGTCATTAAAACTATTGGAATGAAAACGCATGTCTCATCCACTGGTCGGTACGCTCATTTTCCATGGCTGCTGTAGAGCTGTAAAATGTGTGCCCTCTGACTGCTGATTATACAAAATGAACACGTAGTAAAAATATGTAAAATTGATTTTAAAAGGTTGTAGATATAGTTTTCTATATAATCTTCTCCACTATGTGTTTGCATCCTATTCCCTACAGGCAACACTCATTTCCATGGCTAGAGCAGATCCATGGGCTTGTGTGCACCCTGTCTGCTCTTTCAAAATGAACCCTGGATAACTAATATTGTCTGAAATCCATGGTAAAAGATTGTTGAAAGTCATCTATATCACTTTCAAGTCTACTGTGTCCCATTATCCTCTCCACTCAAAGGGACACTCACTTCTACAGCTGAGCTTTTGCGTCAGAGTTGTGAGCTTCAACTGTTGCTTGCAGAATGAACATTAGACAATTTTATTGGATTGGCTGTTTTTCATTATATTAATATTAATTTATTTATTCATTCAGCCTCTGTTAAAAAGAAGCACATTTTCCCTTAGAGTACAAGTTCTATCTAATTATCTATCTATATGAAATACATGAGACTTGGAAAAATTCATATTATTTGTCAAATGAAGTACCAAATATCCACATTTGTAGGACAAGTCAATTAAAGAGTCCGACAAACAGCAACTGAGATATTAAAACATTTTATTGAATCTGTTCTGACAATTATAGTCTTTTAATTAAAATAATGATTATAATTATCAGAAAACGTAGCCATTTTAATGTCAGCATAAAACCAGGCCAGTAACATTTTTTTGAAATAATTTCAGCAGTTTTATAAATTCCAGAATGTACACCAATAGCACTGGCATGAACTTCCTTACAAGTATCCTTTGTCTCCTAAACTCAACAAATAACTTTCATATTCCTCCTGTTGCTCTGCTTGTCTTTTTTGACAATAGTAAAGGTCATCCTCTTTAAAAAATTATATTCACGCAGCAATTAAAAATATGGTTATAATGTAAAACACTTCAAACAAGCCTGTAAAATGTACATTTTCTTTGTTTAAGTTGACTTCTTCAATGGATCTAACACTTACAACATGGGGCACTACAACACACATACACAAATATCTTTTAGTATTGTTTTAATATAGCCTTGAAAATTGTTGGTATCTGTCCTCTATCCAAGCCACCCATTTACAAAAGAGATTTACAGGCTTGGGCCCAGGACAAAAAATGAGACGGAAAGAAATGCCAAACTAGTGCTTACCACACTGACGCTTGCTCATACTACTACAGTTTAAAAGTGCCACCCAACCTGATGCCAACTCTTTCAGATGGGTAGTGAAACCAAGAAAATGTATTAATGGACACAGGAAAAAGTTAAAAGACTTATTCTGACAGTGACCATGTTGGGGATTGTTGATCTGTGAAGTGGCAGTAAAAATAAAAAAAAATTTAAAAACCTGATTACAAAATATATTAAGAAAACTCAAAAGGTTTGATTAATTTATGAAAACTCCATAGAATACTTTCTAATACATGTTTTTCCTTCAACAGTCATGCTAATGTCAGAATTTGTGTGTTTTATCACTTATACTTTGTGCACATATTGATGCTGTTTTATGGAAAACGCAAGCACACAGTAAATAATTATCAGCGGTTACAATTTAAATGTATATTTGCAGTATATACTGTACTGTATCCTGAAATGCCAAATTAGAAATGAGAAGATGATGAAAAGTTATATTTTGTTTAATATACTTTAAACAAACTGATCACAAAATGTCCTAATCAGTTTGACTTTGTTGGTACCCTAGAGTGGCACATATCCTGGAAGAAGTCCTATCAGGTTTATTTGGATTTAAAAAACCAAAATAATAATAATAATAATATATTACATTTATATAGCATTTTTCTGGCTACTCACAGCGATTTTCATAGACATACTTAAAAAGACAGTGTAAGCGCTTGATTTTTTTAATTAGTGGATGAGTAAGGACATAGTAAACAAAAAGTGATATAGAAGACTTCCTTCAATCTCTTTAAATAAACTATGGACAGTTTTGTAATTCCAGTGTTAATTTACAAGCAGAAGACGGGGCACGCGTTTCTACAGCATAGACCAAGCTGTGGAAATAAGTGTCTCCTCTGCTAGAAGGGATTAAGAGACACACTCGATATGAAAACGTTATAAAAGACTGTCTAATAGACTTATTAAAGAAACTGTGCACAATTGTAACTGCCTGGTGTTCATTTTGTAATGGACCACAGCAGATAAGGAATGCCACAGGCTGCTAAAAGTTTTTTAAATACATTTGATGAGTTTTAATCTCCCATGAAAAACGGTGCAGAGAACTCCTATGTGTTTTATAGGATAATTGCACCTGCTGTGAAAATGAGAATCCTCTCCAATGTACAGGAGGTGAAAGGGTGGGTGTGATAGGAAATTTATTTATTTATTTATATAGAACTACTGTATATTTCATTCCAATAGTTTTGATTGGCTCACATGGCGGAGGTGAAATTTGAGTTCAACAACAAAACCTTTCCCGTGGATTTTTCCCCCCTTTTTTATTCCCAGGAAAAACCACCTGTGTAAATGTTTAAGAGCAAGCTGTCACTTATAGCATGACAATGGATTGCTACATTTATTTTAACGAGCTCATCATTTTACCAAAGTTTACTGTCCGCCCTCAATCACAGAGCACCCCAGTAAAACGTCAATAGCGTTTAATTTACCTGCAGCCTTAGAACGCAGACATCAGGACATCGCTGTGCGTGCATGTTTATTAACAGATATGACAGCATTTTGCACGGAGCATGCGTTAAAACAAATTGATTAAGATCAGCGATTTTCAACGGTTCACATGTTTGCCGTAAGATTTTTTTAAAGCAAACTAATTAAAAACTTCTTTGAAGAAATTTGACACAAAATAAGTCTACGACGCAGATTCTATACCATTTTATAGGAATTTTACATCATTATTTTAATAATATACATACACTATGTGTGGACTATAAAGCAATACATGTATAATTTCGTGCATTTTAACCAGTTGACATCTCTCAACTTGTTAAAAAGTTGAATATAATTAATTTATATGAACCTTTACTTCAATAATATACACATTATGTTTGCATTGCGTGTGCACCTTGCTGTGTAATTATTTCAATGAACTCGTGGTATTGTCCTTATTCATACCCCACTACGCAGCGGCTGAATTTGATCATGCATTCACACGTATAATAATAATAATAATAATAATAATTAATAATAATATAATATTATTATTATTATTATTATTAATTCCTTACATTTCTTACTACTCAAAGCAATTTGTAAAATAAATAAGTAAATAAATAAAATAACAGAAAGGAAGCCCCCCGGACACAAACCAGTGATCATTTAACTGCGAGTCAGCAATCTTACCACCACCTCTTCCTTATAGATACGCGCATTATAATTTTGAGCACTACGGGTAAGTAATAGCTATTTTCTTTTGTAAGTCAATCAAAAATGCTTAAGCCTAAAAAAAGATCGCCCTATCAAAATAAGAGACTCTTTCACCTTGTTGAAGTGAATCATCTTTAAATTAAATGCTGCCAATAAGGAATAATAGAAATCACCGCTGCTTTCTAACTTTGACGAACTAAAGTTTTATTGGGTGAAAAAAAAATGATCGTCCGTGACAGATACACTTAATCAGCAGTATGTGCGACCCACGATGTGTGAGTTTGAGTATTTGTGTTGTGTACGCGTGTGTTTGGTTTTCTCAGTTTTACAATAAAAACAGACCTCAGTTATTTGTGAAGCAGGAATATTCTGATCAATCTGGTCCCTGATCACTGATAAACATTCAGAAGAAACAGTGCTATTCCAGTGTTTTCCTCCATAACATCCTTTCAGCAAACAGGACTAAGTTCCTTGCTGAACCAGATCGCCTTTAATGAAATGCTGCCAATACGGAATAACAGAAATCACCGGGCGGCTTTCGGTCAATGATAAACCAGCGTCTGTTGAGGTGAAAACATGGGAGGTACTGCGGTTGCACTCAATGCTTCCTGGTAACTCAGCTTTTGAGAAGAATCTGTTTTATGGGGTGAAAAAATAATCGTCCTTGACAGATACGCTTAATCAGTAGTACGTGCGACCCACGATTTGTGAGTGTGAGTGTGTGTGTGGCGTGTGCGTGCTTGTGTGTGGTTTTGTTAGTTTTACTATAAAAATAGTTAAACATCAGTTATTTGTGATGCGGGAATATTCTGGTCATTTTGATCCCTGATGAACATTTAAAGAAACAGAGCAACTCCAGTGTTTTCCTCCATAACATTCTTTCAGCAAACAGGACTAAGTTCCTTGCTGAAGCAGATCGCTCTTTAATGAAATGCTGCCAATACGGAATAACAGATGTCACCAGGCTGCTTTCCACCAATGATAAACCAGCGTCTGAGGAGGTGAAAAAATGGGACGTACTGTGGTTGTGATTAATGCTTTCTAGTAACTCTGCTTTTGAGAAGAATCTGTCATGGGAGGGACAAGAGGGAGCGAGTGAGGCGGGTACAATGAGCGGGCGGACGGAGCGAGGCGAAGAGGCGGTATCTCGCGAGTGTTTTAAATAATGAAAGGAAAAAAGTGCTTTGAAATCGAGGGCCCCAACAAATAGGGCTTACTAAACAAAACGCGACAGACAAGCGTATGCTGCTTGTATAAAATGTTCACAATAATTACAACAGTGTTGAAGCAATGATGAAGCAAAAGGGAGATGCTAAACATGGGTGACCGCGTTGTGCCTGCCCATAAATCCCAACCAATGTATATATCTGAACCGATCTATCTGAACCAATATATATATCAGAACGGATGTATCTGAACCGATGTATATATCTAAACCAATCTATTTTAACCAATGTATAAATCTGAACGGATGTATCTCAACCAATGTATATATATCAGAACGGATCTATGCAAACCAATTTATATATATTTCAACCAATGTATCTAAACCAATGTATATATCTGAACGGATGTATTCAAACCGATGTATATATCTCAACCAATACATCCCAACCAATGTATATATTTGAACCGAAATATATATCTGAATGGATGTATTAAAACCAATGTATATATTCAAACCAATGTATCTGAACCGATATAAATATCTGAACCAATGTATATATTTACAAACCAATCTTTTTTCCTGAACGGCCCCTCATAATATATATATATATATATATATATATATATATATATATATATATATATATATATATATATATATAGGCAAATGTTGACTTTTGCTGTCAACTACCAAAACTCTTCAATGTGTAGCAGCGCTCATCTTGTTTTTACGTTCCACTCCTTCAACCTCCTGGCATGAAGTGTTGAGTACTGTGAATGATGAGTCGGATGGGGGGAGGGTTCCAAAGCTCCAAGACATAAACAAGGAATGGTTCATTTGTTGACCCAAAGAGTAAAAGGCATCATAAACTATTGAGTAGGAGGAGGAATTAGCAGTGTGATAACAGCTGTACAGTACAAAGAAATAGGTACATGACCGCAAATCCAAGCAGCCTAGATTGAACACAGCTATTTACCAATTTCAATATAAAACAATACACTTTTATTGTAAAACTGTGTTTTGCAACAACCATCAACAAAAGGCAAGTCACTAGGAAATACAGAAAGTGATCTGTGACAGGAATGTTTTACTCATGGGAATAGTATATACCGTGTTCAATGTTCAAGAGTAAGCACCTTCAGTGACCTAATAACATTATTATTGCTTGACTGATATTTGTTGGAAATAAGACTATAGTGAGCAGGTTATTCTTCGGCTCAGTGCTGAAAAGTGATCACTTGGAGAAATGGGGCTTTAACTGTTTTAGAGGTCCAACGACAAATGTAACTTTTACTTTGTAAACATTATTATTATTAAGTAGCTTAAGCAACTTATTAAAAACATACAGATTTTATTTAGTCATTCCTTGGCCTTTAAAAACTACCAAGGCATTATTTAGGGGGTTTAGAAGACAAAGGATATTTTGTATTTAGTTACATTTTTAATAAGGTCTAAAACAAAATACATTCTGCTGCGGTACTATTTTGTTTTGTATTATGGGTGCTGTCATTTTTGTATTTTTTTTTTGCCTGACAGCATGACATCATCAAGTCAAAGATATAAAGGTCATTGTTGTACACTTCCTGGATGTTCAAGTTTTTGGATAATTCAAAGAAAATTGGTTAGTTTATCCTGATATTCTGGCCATCAATTCTATTGTCAATAACAATTTTGTGTATAATTTTGGCATAGGTTACTTGTACAAATTACTATCTTCTGATCTTTCTCATGTTGTTTATTTCACTCAGTTTTTGGTTTTACATCGTTGTCATGTTAAAAAGACTTTTTTTCACTCACTAGTATCAAAATTTCTGACGTTGACTCCATCTCCCGATTTGAATATTCAGTATTACTGCTGTCACTTTGTGCAGTCAGACCACATTTATACTACTAATTGAAATACTATAATTGTAATGCAACTAGCTATTACAAATTTATAATGAAACCATAGCTAATACATTAATTTCCGAGTTCTGATTTTTTTTGTATATAAAATGTACAGTCCAGAGTTTACATAATGGCAAAAAAAGTTATAATGATTATATTTTCAAACCAAAAGTGGTTGTTTAGTTAGCAGCAGCATATGACATAATGTACCTAATGTACCCAATATTGTAAAGCCTTTACCCTAAATTTCATGTTGAGTAGTTATCAAAACTGCATCATCTTGTCTGTGACTCACATCATATGCAATGCTTTTGGTTCCTTCTCCTAACTAATGAGGTGAGCTTCTAAGCCAGCCTCTGATATGGCTGAAGATGAATGACAGTCATTGACTATCAATATTGTTCCTCAAACAACAGAAACCAAACAATATCAGATTGACAGAAAATATAGAGTTATCTGAGCTGTTGTCAGGTGAATTGTTGTTAAATTTCAAAGCTAGAAAAGTATAAAATGTGCTACAATTCAGACCAGACTCAACTTTGTATTTTGTGGTATATGTCTAAATGGTGTTAAGAAAGCACTGCTGACATGAACATCTGAGAATATCAGTTAATTGTAAAAATGTTGAATCGGTCAATAGATTCATTCTGGACAATCTAGGCATTGTAGCCTAGGAATTGACTTTAACTGTAAAACTACATCAATACTACTTAAAAAAATTCAATACCCTAACATCAGTAGCATCAAAAGATTTACAAATATTGACAAGTAAATCTTTTCTGCTGGATAAGCTGCCACTAAACTTCTTTGAAAAGAATAGTGAAATTACCTGTGTGATTATGAAAATTTATGTAAATGCAAAGGAAGAATGAGCAAACTGCAATTTATGTTGTATTTTTACACTACCATAATCATTGGCCACAACCAGCTTTGTTAATTAAGTTTGGTTGGTTTTTCAATTTAACATCTTTCTTGATATCAAAGTTTATAAGAAATTCAATATACAGTATATTACTAACAATGTGGGTTCTGCATTTGAAGAATTAGCAGGTGTTATAAGGAAAACAACATATAGAATAACAGCTGAAGAAAGGTCAAAATCATTAAAAAGTCAAGGGTTAAATTTCTCTTTTGACTGTAAATACAGGAAACTGCAAATTATAAGGACTGTAAAAAATATATTAGGAGCATTTCTTCAAATCTGATGTTTCAGATGAGACCATGTAAACACACTCGATTTGAAACACAACTGCAGAGCAGAAGGAGAACATTCTGTATCATCATCTGCAATGTACAATGAATGCCCAGTTCTTGTCAATGTTTTGCACTGAGTGGAAGCCAAACTCCATATGTTTTGAGCAAGATGCAGTCCTTTGTATTGTAATAGGATTATTATTCCTCTATACAACTCTAATAGTATAAAACATTCCTCATTCAGACAATTTCTCTTTCTGGAGTGTGTTCTAGGTTACTTTTAAAATTTACAGAAGCAAAATTCAAACATTCTGTTTATGATCTTGTATTGTACTTTGTTTTCTTGTTGGTTGATTAAATGATTTGTTATGTTGTGTGCAACCCATTTTGTGATAGTATGCATCCTAATGAAAACAGCATGCTGCCAGGGTTCCTGTTAAATTAAACAGAGAGGGATAAATGGGCAAAAATTGTTGATCTACCTAAAAAAGAAAAATGAGCAATTTTGTCATATAAACATATTACGTACACTTTTTTACTTCCATAGTTGCATATGTTGAATCAAGCAGGAAGGAAAAATGGAAGGAAAAGTGGCTATTATATTTCTGATGTCCCTTTTCTTATTGTCTGCAAGATGTATATTTTCATATGCACATTATTACTAGATGGACTTCATGTAGGTGTATGTTTATGGGATTTTTATTGTTCGAAGTTCTTGAAGAATGGAGAGTGGGTGTGATGTATTTAGTTTATGGTTTGTGGTTTATGGTTTGTGAGAAGTGATACTTAAAATAAGGTTTCATTAAAAATATTTTTGAGAACATTAAACACAATCATTCATGATGGAAATAAATGGGAAATAGTTAATATAATGCAGTTTACAGCCAATACATATGGAATACCTTACCTTTATATATATATACCGTATATCTTCCAATAGGAGCCCCGGCGTTTATTCAAAAAATTATTCGGACGGCCCGGCGTTTAAAAGAGACCGGCGGTTGTTGGAGACCGACTATTATTCGCCTCGCAGATGGAATGGTGATGGGTAAACGGGATTCATTTAGCAGTAAAATATTACGGTCACAAAATGTAGGCAACAACACCGGATGAACATTTCAGGATTTAATAAAATTATCAGTACAGCAGTACGGTCTTATTAAAGCAGTATACAGTACGGTACTACCGTAAGCATGAAAAATAGGTACGGTAGACGTCAACTTTCTTGCCAATGATGCCACCAGCACTGGCCTGCACCAGTCCGAATTTCGCATCTAAAGCTCATCAGCCCAACAGGTCCCCTGCGGAACATAAGGAAATGCAATAAGTTCCAAACTCATGCATATATGTATACATTACGACATGAGACTGGATAAGATACAATAAAGTACAATACTTACCATCTACTCGTCGTCTGAATAGGTAATGATTACTTCGTTATTTGTGAGTTCTTCTTCATCTTCCTCTTCTTGTGATGGCAATACAGGTACTCCCATTGCTTGTTGTCACGCAGTAATCAGTTTTATCAGGATTAACGTGTCGAAGATGGCATTTTCATGTTCTTCCCGCCACCTCTGCCCTCCCTGTGGGGTTATGATTGACGTGGAGACGAAAGGGCAAAATGTACACAAAGAAATTTCTTTTTGACTTTCTCGCTTCCTCGATAGCATCCGACGACAAAACATTTTTGACACGAAAAGGTACTTACCGTATGATTCACTGCAGGAGGGCGGTAGCCCAGGTGGTACGAAAAAAAGATTAGCGTACGAAAAGGCGGTGGGTCATTGGAGATCGGCATTTACTACAAACCGGCGCTTAAAGGAGACCAGCTACTATTAGAGACCGGCGTCTATTTGTCGCGACATCTCTTCAAACCCGGCGTTTATTGGAAATGGGCGTCAATAAGAAGCCGGCCACTACTAGAAGATATACGGTATATATATATATATATATATATATATATATATATATATATATATATATATATATATATATATATATATATTGTCACAGAGTGCTGGGGTCCTTACCCAGCCAGGATGCCTGGAAAGACCGGAAGGTGGCATTAATAGCTTCCAGGCTATGAGAGGGCAACCGCCCTGGACTAGGAGAGGACCACGGGAGAGGAATAAGGACATTACAACCCATTGGGACCCGTGGCCACCGCCAGGGGGCGCCTTAAACCTCAGGGAACCTGGGGAACAATTACTTCCGCCACACCAAGCAAGATGGCGGAGGAACCTGCCAGGGACACCCGGAAGTGCTGCTGGAAAGACGTCATCAGCCACCTGGAGCACATCCGGGCAGGAATAAAAGAGGCCGCCTTCCTACAATCGAGGAGCTTGAGTCGTGAGTGGGAGCAGGAGAGAGAAGCCCATATTGTGGTGGTTATTGCTGTGTGCATTGTGTGTGGTGTTCGGGACTGTGAACCTGTGTTTATTAATGTTTAATAAACGTGTGCATTTTATAAAGATACGGTTTCCGACTGGTGGTGTCCAGGCAAGTCTCACAGTATATAAATAAATTAGTCAATAGATTGTGAAAAAGCACATAATTAAATTACATTTTATCATCATGAAAGGTATCGAATTATTAGGAAATGCTTTGTCATTGTTTTATAATATTAAAAGTATTAAATACTTTGTTTCAAAATGGTTGTATTTTTAAAGACTGTTTTTATTTCACATTGTGTGTTTTCCAAACAGTACATTTTAAAAACTGTATTGATGCTAGCAATATTTATTTCACAATGCCTCTTTTCATAATGATTTTGCCACTTGTCAATTAAGATCAATAGGCTGAACCTTTTCCTATTGGTCAATCCTTTGCTGTCAGTTACTTTTGACTGATTGAAGTTAATAGGCTTCCAAAGATGTTTTAATGCTACTTTTCTTACATAATTGATGATACATTTGGGGTACTCAGATGGATAAGTGCTTTTCAAAATATGTTTATAAAGAGGTTCTCTGTAGTTTAAGATTCTGCTTGGCTCAGTCAGTTTTAAGCTAACAACTTGTTTATTAGCTTCAAAATTTTGAAGCACACTTTTCTGTCTGAACATTTCCAACATATCGTCAATTCATCTCAAAATAGCGTCATATATTAAATGATCTATTTCTATTCACACTAACCGCCCCAACTTTTAACTGCCTCTGTGTGTTCATCAGTTGGAATGCAAGTAAAGTAATGCTAAAGATCTTTGAAAGCCTACAGCTTACAATCAGAGTAAAGAAACTGACAGCAAAGGATTAACCAATAGGAATTAATATGTTTAGCCAGGTGGACATTGTCTTGATTGACGAGTGACAAAGCCATTATGAAAAAGAGGCAGTCTGAAATAACTAGCCCAGACATTAAAGGACCCATTCAGAAATGTGTTATATCATAGTGAAATAAAATCTTTATTTCATAAGGCCATTTTGAAATAAAACTTGTAATAACTCTAAAATAATTACATTGGATTTTATAATAATTAGATGACTTTTATTTAATTATATGTGATTTAATAGTGTATTGACTATCTCTGTACTTTAGCATGTGATTATTTATTTCACAATTGCCATTTTATGTATTTCATTTTGGCACAAATGGTATTCTGCAAATATATGGAATGGCAGGGAAAAAATATAGACACCTAATGTCAAATAGTTAAAAAAAGTATGATACAAGATGGGTGGCACAGTGCTGCAGTGGTTAATACTACTGTCTACTAAATCCACCCTCTGGTCATTGTCTGTTTGGATTTTGCAGGTTCTTCTTTGTCTGCAGGAGTTTTCTTAGCACATTGGGTGAGGTTTCTATATTTGCCTGAATGTATGTGACCAGGACCTGTGATCAAATGAAATCCTGCCTAGGGCTGTGATCCCTGTGATGTGAATTCAGGTAAGTGTCTTTGATAATTGTATGGTATAGTATGTATACTCACCTACAAGTGTTCTTTTTCTTGTTCTTACTCCAACACAATCTGCACTACATGGTGAAAACTTTGACCAGCTTGTTAGCTGACAGTCATCTTGGCAAGGTAGCTGACATGTTTGAGTTATAGGAGGCATTGATCCAGCATACTTGAGACAGTCACCAATGTCAGCCTGACCTCCATCTTGTCTACGACAGGATATTGCTGAAAGAAACACAATACAATGATTATAATGTACATTATACACTGACTATACATTCCTATCTATCTATCTATCTATCTATCTATCTATCTATCTATCTATCTATCTATCTATCTATCTATCTATCTATCTATCTATCTATCTATCTATCTATCTATCTATACAGTATATATAGTAGACATGTACATACTACTGTTTTCTGTGCATAAAGCAAAATTGTCCCTATGCACCTATATGGTAGTATGTACATATCTACTATATATACTGCATAGATAGATAGATAGTGTATACACACACATACACCTACCTCAATGCCAGAAAAAATATTGAACAGTCTTGAGGACTCAGACAGCATTTCCGTAATATAGAATAACATTTTAAAGTCTCTCTCTTTCAAAGATCCAAGAGTACAGTGGGAAAATGATCTTTCACTCAACATCTCAGAAAAGGTGTGGAAGGCAGCCATGCACAGAATTCACTTGAGCTCCAAATACACAAAGCATACAATTATTCAACTTAAAATTATATATCGAGCACATCTGTCTTGTTTAAAATTGTTCAAAATGTTTCGAGGGGCAAGATTCAACCTGTGAACGTTGCAAGCTAGTTCCAGCCTCACTGGGCCACATGTTTTTGGCGTGTACCAAATTAACATCATTCTGGACCAAAATCTTTAAATGCCTTTCAGACAGCCTTGATGTCACAATCCCTCCTAATCCATTAACAGCTGTGTTTGGTGTACTCCCAGATGGGCTTAAAGTGAAGAAGGGAAAACACACTGTAATTGCCTTTACCACACTATTGGCGCGTAGACTTATGTTGCTCAACTGGAAGAATCCTAACTCTCCTATTTTAAGTCAGTGGATAACTGATGTTATATGCTATTTGAAATTGGAAAAAAATCTAATTCTCACTTAAGGGATCTGTACAAAACTTTTTCAAAACCTGGCAGGAACTAATCAATAACATTTTAGAACAAGGATTTAAATTGGGGAAACAGATTCTCTCCCCTTTTTTTACTCTATTTATTTTTATTCATTTAATTTATCTATTTACTTATTTTTTACTAACTTAAAGTTTTACTCTGCTGGCCTAACTTTTTATCTCATGGGTGGGGGTTGATTTGTTTTGAACCAAGTCTTGTAAAACATGACTTATTTGTAATAAATGTTATTTGTTATCAAAATCAATAAAATAAAAAAGTAAAGGCCAGTTCCTGTGGTACAGTGATAAACATTCAAGAGTACATACTTGCCCATTCTACCTTAATATCAGGTCATTGGACATCTCAAACCAAATAAATCTGAAGCATCTAAAATTTCCAGCTGTTAACTCCATTGATAATTATTGGGATTGTGCTATCTGAATTTATAGGATCAGTTTGCTGTTACAGAATCTCTACTTTGCTTTAACAGATCACATCATTGTCATATGTACTTTTATTATTACAGTTTTGAAAATGTGATGTTTACTAATTGCCTGTAGAGTTATGGGAGAAAAATAAACACTGAATGCAGTTTCATTTTTGGAGATGTTGGGAAATGTTTCAGCTCCTTAAGATCCTGCAATGGAAGAAGTCACTGCAGAAAATGAATGAATGAAAAGTAATACCTCTTGTCTGTAGACCAGGTCCACAGGTCTCATGAGCTCCTGGACTCTCTTGGCGTACATACCAAGGTACTAATTGGCAGCGACGCCATTTATGAGTCTTCCATCTACAAAATTAAAAATATCTAATCTAATACAGCATTTAAATACAAAAAGCAAGAACACAGATTCATAGCCCTTATTATTTTGTTAAAGGAATCATTGCAATTGTTGTTATACTGTCATACAGAATTACTGAAAAGAGAAGAAAATTAATTAAAGTTGGAAAATGGTTGTTTGAATAATATTATGGCTGACACCCAGGTCCCATTCAAATTCTGTGCTTTCAATCAAAAGTCACTCACAAAACTACCATTTAGAAAATGAATAACAATTAAGGTGTTATGGAAAAAGGTTTGAAAATAAAATGTGAAAAATTGTTAGCTTAATCGTTGTAATAGGTTTTCTGCATATTACTTTTATTATGATGAGATTTTCTAACAAGCATACAGCCTTTAATCATAACATAGCAAGTCTGCTTAAGAAAATAAATGGTTGTAGGGACTAACATCTCAGCAACATCAGAAACCAGTCCTGGTCAGGTTGACAAACCATCACATAACATACTATCACACTAACCCACAGGGCCAATCTAGGGTTACCAGTTAACCCAAGGTGCACACCTTTGGGGATCTTGGAAGAAACATGGCATACCCAGTGAAAAACCTATGCTAAAACATAGAGAGTATGCACATTCCATTTGGACAATGGCCAAGCATGAGGTCTGAACCCAGGATGCTACAACTTATGATGCCCTGTACCCACCAGGTACGCTGCAGCTGTTCAACCATGGGTCATTGAGTAGTCAAATCAAGGATAAATCAGGGTGAGTGAGGGAGACACATACAAAATTGTAAAAAAATAGAAAGTTCTTTGTTAAAGAAAAAATATATATACACCAAAAGTTAACAAAGCAAGTTATTTGAAAAACAAAAAAAATCACACTAGTAAGCCATCAAAAATCATAGTTTAGGTGTATGAATAAATATGATGAAATAAAAAGAAAACATTCCAAACAGACCAAAACAAACTGATTCTAATCCTTTTAAAATCCAAAATCCATAGTCGAATACAAAAATACAACAAAATTCCCAGTCCTTTTACCATTTTCAGGCTGTGCAAGAGACCAAAGGATTTCTGCAAAGAAATATTTATCAAATTAAAACAATGACCAGGCTCACCACATTATCCTTCCTTCTCAGTGCTACAGAGGATAACACAGGAGTAAGTGCACTCTCTCATTTCTTTACTCAGGCTGCTCAGGAGTATAGCATTGCACCCTCCACTAATGACAGACTATCTGCTGACAATGAAAATGCCTCCAATATCCATCTTGCCATTCTTATATGCCCCTGGGATCCCTTCCTTCAATCTCGATGGATGATCCTTCCAATTACCAAGCACAGTTTCACGTTGTCTGTTCTACACACAGTAACCCAGAAGGAAGCTAATAAATCCATGACCCATGCTTACACGTTTTCTTGGCTACAGATGCTCCAGCTCTGATTACCCTCTGGTAAGTGATCTCTCTCTCTCTCCAGGTCTTTTATCTCCCTCTTTCAGGCCCTTTACCTATACCAAAACAGCTTTACTACTTTATAATCCCTCATTCGCAGCTTGATACCTCACACCAGGATGCCTCCTAACATTCAGGTTGGGTTGAATGGTGTAGCGCTTCACAACTTGCCCTTGCTCACTGATGCAGATGCATGCATCCACCATGCAGCTGCACTGCTGTTTCAGTATACCAGACTTCTCTCATCAGCACCACCTTACATCAGGTCAGGTCAGGTTGGGGAGCATGTACTGGTACAGCGTGTTGACATACCCACCACATGACAAAACAGAAATGCGGTCCAGTCCCGGGGAAACAACCATCTATCTGCCGCAGCCAGATACGTGGGCGTCCCCTAGGCCTGGTCCAGCAGCTCGGTCCTCAACAATGAGGATCCTGTGAGCCGGATCATTTTTGGGGAATCGTGCCACATGGCTTTAGTGCTGTAACTGATGCTCCCTCACAATGCAGATAATGTGCCTGATTTGGGACTCCATGGCACAAAGTCTAGCCACTGGTACCCAAGGATTCTCCAAAGAGTCACAATACTGAAGGAGTCCAGTCTTCATCCATGTCTCTGGTGACAATTCCTATGAAGTCAGTATATGGTTGGGAGGCATGGATGCTATCCACTGACTTTACAACATGCTCATAAAACTATTTAAACAAAATATAAAACCTTTAAATAATTGCACACACAGGGAAACACTGTTGTTATAATGCGACTCAACTACACTATTACTGGGCCACGAAATGCAGATATGGAACACAGGAACACCACAAACAGAATGGGGAACACAGTTTGCATTAAACTCTTCTCAGGTGACAGTTCATATATGATCATCATTTACAGAATAATCCAGAAAGTATTAATTGCAGCATCTTTATTGCATTCTCCCTTACCTGTAGCCAAGACACACAGGCAATGCCTCACATTCCCTTTCTTCATACAGCACATCTGGGCAGTCTTGACCGCCATTTGCTGGAAGCTGAATAATAACTCGATGGCGTGACTGTTTCTTTATTGGACTAGGTCCTAAAATTAGACAGGATAATCAGAAATTAAAATTGCTTAATTCGTGAATCATTTAAAGTCACAACAATAAAAAAGTATGATTTTTTGCTGTGATAGTTCTTTAACTTTAAAAAGATAAAAAAAAAAAGTTTTCAGAAGTTGTAAACTCACATTGCAATGGCATATGTCCATAAGGAATCCATAATTTACCACTTTTCTTACTATAAAACTATTTTACCCTTCACAATTCACCTAGATATTATTTTTTATTGTTGTGTGTTCCGTGTGGTTTCAGAAGGGTTTATAAAATTAAGATGATCTTTATACTGTTATAAAATACCAAAAGCAATTGGGATTTACTGTTATTAATAGCTGTTTAAATGACACTGTGGGCATCAAATGTCATATCATCCATCAATCCATTCCACCCATCCCTTTACCACACCTGCTTATCCAGAGGAGGGCCACAGGGAATCTGGAGCCTCTTCCGGCAAGCATCGGGTGCAAGGCAGAAACAGTCCCTGGACAGGGCACACACACACACACACACACACACACACACACACACACACACTAACTAGTGCAGCTTGAAATTGCCTTAGGCATAAAAAAAAAACAGCTTCAACAAACAAATGTAATTCTCAGAGGAAATGCTTTATATTGTCAAGAGAATGCCTTCTGAACATTCTAGGAGGCAAAATAAAGAGTGCCAGGGTATAATTTGTGAAGACTGTTTTTCTGTTTTCCACTTTCTGTACACACTGGGGACCACAAAAGAAGATATGTAAAAATAATTTACAACCACAGTAAACAGCTTCATTACCCTATTCAGAACTAAAAAAAGTTTCACAAAGTGATAAAGGGGTAGTTGTCCATCACATACCTCTGTTAAAGCCGACAAAGGGCTATTAATTATCTCTTTAAAAAAACTATGAAACATGGCATTAGTACTCTATCAAGCATCATTACCCACCTAACAATCTCCCAGGACCTAGCATATTCTTTGCATTTACTAGGTAAACACATTTGCAAAACTGCTGAGGTAAACACACAGAACCACAATATGGTGCCATGAAGGCTTCATCAGATTGATAAATAATAATAATTCCCTACAATGAACATATGAAGACAAAATATTCATGTGACACTCTAGAATATGCCAAAAGTAGGTGGTGGAATTCTGGATTGAGACTCTAAGTTCCATTATGTTCATTAAACTTCTCATATTTTTATCATTTTTATACAGGTCTCCAACATTTTTTTTTTTTTTTTTGGAGGCATGTGACTGTGAACTACTTACCTTCCTGACATGACAATGGGCATGGTGTCCAATCACTGTAAGGTGTTACAATGCAGTCTTTTTTGCATGGTAATAAGCATGGTCTCACTGTCTCTGGTCGGAGGCTTTCTGGACACCTAAAGAGAGAAGATTTAAAATCATTAAAATAATGACCTCTTTGGTAAAATACCATTTAGTGTAACATTAAAACAAATGGTAAAACTGAAACAGAAAGTACCTCAAAATTTACATGCCAGGTTTTTTAGATTAGCTTTAGAAAACAAAAGTAATCTATTGTCACCACAGAAGATCATACAAGATCAAAAAAAGAATAAAACAGTAGTCAAGTAAGACAGATACAGTGGCTTAACGGTGTTGTGGTGTGAAATGTTGTATATCAGTTGATAAATATTTTGCATGGCTTTATTGGTAACTTAGACAAAGCCATGTCATATTCATGTTACATTATTTATAAGAACAGCAATGGTTGATGGTTAAGAACCCTCCTCCCCTGTCTTTAGGACTGAGTCTTTGTCATTTTATGACAGGGTCAGAGGAAGTGCCTGAAACAAGTTTGGCAAGTGATTCTCTGCAGGACTCTTTCAATCAACCACTGCATGAGGGCCAACTGCCTAGCTCGGTGGTTCTCCACCTGTGGGGCAGGCCCCCCTAGGGGGGCACGAAGTAACAAAAAGGGTGGCGCGAAGATGTGAAAAAAAGAAAACAAGAATATAAATATAGTGTTAGATAAATGTCGATAAATGTTAAGTAGGTATAATAAAATATGCATCTATTATAGATCATTAATTAAAAAAGAACAAATTGGTATTATTGGGCCCCTTTCAAAAAAAGGTTAGGGGGGCGCGATTAAAACTGTTATAAAAACTCGGGTCGCAAATACATAAAGGTTGAGAAATGCTGACCTATCTGGTCAGCTTCACCTTAACAAATGGTATTGGGGGCCGGAGTGTAACCCATTGTGTCACATCAGAATTCTATTGGTCTAAAGTTGCCTGTTTGGTTTTATATCAGAAGCTAAACAGTACCACAACAGCCTGTTGGCTGTAAGGTTTGGACAAAGAGTCTATACATTTGCTTGCTTTACCCTTCCCTCTCTCTCTTACACCATCATCATGAAGGAGCATCTCACACACCATGAACTGAAAAGAACAAGACAATGAAGAGCATGGCTCAAGAAGCCATATTGAGACAGGCATGCGACCTGTTCCAACGAAAGCTGACCAAAAATGATGCTTTAATTAGAGACCTTTTAAGTAACAAACAAGTCTTTGTGCTGCCTGAAACTACACATCAGCATTTATCAGGTTGAATGGTTGCCAATATTCACTTGTACTTTTGCTTATTGTTATTATTTATGAATATTATCAATAATACATTATTTAAAGTATAGTTTAACTCCTGCTTGTCTTTTACTATACCTAATTGCCTGAGATTATAAATGTAGAAGGGAAGGTGGGGAGGAGTTATATACTGCAATACTTTATAAACAGTGGTAAGTCTGTGAGATTTGAGGTATTCTGACAAAGGCTACACATTAATAATACAAAAGGGGAAAGTAGAATACAATGATCCCTCGCTATATCGTGCTTCAACTTTCGTGGCTTCACTCCATCGCAGATTTAAATGTAAGCATATCTAAATATATATCACAGATTTTTCGCTGGTTCGTGGATTTCTGCTGACAATGGGTCTTTTAATTTATGGTACATGCTTCCTCAGTTTGTTTGCTCAGTTGATTTCATACAAGGGACGCTATTGGCAGATGGCTGAGAAGCTACCCAATCAGAGCACGTATTACGTATTAAATAAAACTCTTCAATGATATACGATATGCTTCCCGCGTGGTGCTTCACACACTTCAAAGCTCTAACAGCCCGTATTGATTTTTGATTGTTTGCTTTTCTCTGTCTCTCTCACTCTCTGGCATTCTCTGCTCCTGACGGATGGGGTGTGAGCAGAGGGGTTGTTTGCACAGTGGCTGTTTGCTTAGAAGTAAAAAATGCTGAAAGACTACTTTCACATTGATCCTTTCATTGTGGCTGCTTTATCGCGGGTGCTTCGTATACTTAAAAGCCCAACAGACCTATTGATTTTTGATTGTTTACATTTCTCTCTCTCTCTGACATTCTCTGCTCCTGACGGCACTCCTTTGAAGAGGAAGATATGTTTGCATTCTTTTAATTATGAGAAAGAACTGTCATCTCTGTCTTGTCATGGAGCACAGTTTAAACTTTTGACTAAAGGGTGTTATTTCATGTCTAGAGGGCTCTAATAATGTTAGAAAACGTATTTAGAAGGTCGTAAAAAGGTTTTCTATGCTCTAACTACGAAAATATTAGATTTATAAATAAAGAATCCTACTTCTTGGAAATTCATTTATCTGTTTCTAAGGGCTTAATATATATAAAAATAACCATACAAACATGGTTTTTACTTCGCGGATTTTCACCTATTGCGGGGGGTTCTGGAATGCAACCCCCGCGATCGAGGAGGGATTACTGTAATATAGAACTCTACCAACACAAAACAACACGTAAATCACAATTATATCAGGTCTCATTCTACTATCAAGATTCCACCAAATTTTTGTGTTCAGGCTCTGCTTTACCCCATTAAAATACTTACTGGCATTACTTAAAGTAGCATGTTACAAGAATGTGGAGTGTAAGACAATACAGTTTACTATGAAAAGGTGAAAATACTGCCACCTGATTATGTTCGGTTAAGCTATATATTTAAATGTGTGTTTAATTTATTCATCAAAGCAAGTGAAGAGCGTCACACATTTTGAGCCATAAAGTATGCTTTGGGTTGAAATTTAAAATATGTTTATTTAGATTGTTAGTTGAAAATAGTGGTAAAATAAGTTTTATATATAGCAATATTAAATTATTTATTAATCTTTATTAATCTCCTAAAGCAAACAGGTCTGAAGTGAAGGTCCAGACTAACTCGATCCTGAGACCCCACATGGGTTTAAGTCAAGGATCGGCATTTCCCTTGCCCGGGAAAGGGTACCCGGGGCACCACCCTGGAGCCAGGCCCGGGGGAGGGGCTCACTGGCGAGTGGCTGGTGGCTGGACCTTTGACCACAGGACCTAGCCGGGCTCAGCCCAAAGGAGTAATGTGGTTCCACTCTCTTGTGTGGCCCACCAACTGCAAGAGAGGCCATATGGGTCGGGTGCAATGTGATATGGGTGGTGGCCGAAGGCGGGAACTCTGGCGTTCCGACCCTTGGCTGCCGAAACTGACTCTTGGGACAAGGAATATTACCTCTCTGGTGGGGAAGGAGCCTGAACTGGTGCGAGAGGTTGAGAGGTACCGGCTAGATATAGTCATGCTCACCTCAACGCATGGTCTGGGCTCTGGAACCATTACTCTTAAGAGTGGCTGGACTTTGTTCCACTCTAGGATTGCTGTGGGTTAAAGGCGTCGGGCAGGGGTGGGCTTGTTTATGGCCCCCCGGCTCAAGGCCTGCACGTTGGAGTTCTCCCCGTTGAACGAGAGGGTTGCTTCCCTGCGCCTTCGAGTTGGGGGAAGGACTCTGACTGTTGTTTGCGCTTATGTGGCGAACGACAGTTCAGAGTACCCAGGCGTCTTGGGGACTCTATCGTCCTGCTGGGAGACTTAAACGCTCACGTTGGCAATGATAGTGAAAACTGGAGAGGTGTGATTGGGAGGAACAGCCTCCCTGATCTAAACTCAAAAAACCTGCTGTTTTTTGGGCAGGTAGTCCATGTTCCAGGAGACTGTGGGGGCATCAAGCCTTAAGGTTTTTCCCAGTTAATGGGGCAGAATGGTGATATGGTAAAATTGTCCAAGTTGGACTAGGCCCCTTGGAGCATATAGATCAGATTAGAGCATCCTCCAAACCTATCTGAGTCCATAACAAAAAATAATATTCTCACATGTGCTTAATCTTATTCAAGGTCACTAGGGTTTAGAGCCCATCATGGCAAAATTGGGAGCAATTCAGAATTCAACCTATGACAGAGAGTCAGTTCATTACTGGGCTAACAGCTGTACACTTGCCTATGGGAACAGTTTTGAATTGTTAGTTAACCTTTGGCATGTGAGTGGAAAACTAGAGTACCAGGAAGCAAATGTGTGCAGGTAGAAGGAGAACATACACACTCCACACAGAGAGTGCTATATTTTGTTCATATTTTTTATGTTCTCAAAAATGGTGAATGCAATGACAAAATGATTGATGAGCAAATGGTGTACAAAATGCATGAGAGACTTGGATATTTTTTATATGGTCTGCTAATAATAAAGAAAAACGAGTAGTAGGTCAGCGGAATGAGACATGCCTCTCATCAGAAGTAGGCATGGCAGACCTGAATCACTTCCAAAAATAAACATCACAGGCTACATGATCCTTGGTTTTACCTACAAAGAAGGATTTTAAAGAATCAAAGTAGAGCTGTCCTAGGTTTAAATGATTACAAAAATAAAAGAAACAGAAAACATTTAATGGACTCTGTGCAATGTATGCTTACAGATATGTCTTCCACAATGGGTTAGGCAAAAGCAACAACTACCAAAGTAGAACAAATGCAGAATATACAGCATGAGAATATGAAGGTATAACCAATGTATACTGCTTTTAAGTCAATCCTATACTACTCAAATGTATATTGCATTGTCACACATCTGTGCATAGGAGGCAGCTGAAGGGCTTAGAGATGACTGATAATACATCTGCCCTTGGGGTACACTGATGCTCTTTCTAAGTTCCCTGCAGGCCTTTCCCGGGAAATCCCACCAGGAGCCACCACCTTGACTCAGGAAACAATACTTCTGGTCCCGGCCTTGAGGACGACATCACTCTCAGTCCCGGGCCCGAGGACAACATCACTTCCGGTCCCGGCCCCGAGGACGACATCACTTCCCCCCAAACGTCCTATAAAGCCTCACACCTTTTCCCTGGGAGGCAGTTCTGTTTTGGACTCTGTCATGTAAACTTGACTCAACCATGAATCGTTTGCTTTTGCAGCCAGGATACTGAATTAAACGGGTGGCTGCCCCAACCCTTGCCATGTCTCTTGTCTCTTTTTCTCACAGTGGCGTAGAACAAAACGGCGCGCAACGACAGACACGTTACTGCCGGAGTCAAACAAGGCCATCACTTTATGTCCACTAATGAGAAGCTCCCCCGTATGGTTATCCGCCAGGGGGTTGCTAAGGGCACACAAACTTTACTGCCGCGTCCTCCTGCAGTCCCGCCTTGTTCACCGACAGGTCGCAGGCCAGGCAGTCCGGCGACTTCAGAACAGGCTCCGGAGTGCGTGGCAGGGACTTCCTCAGTGGGACATGGCCCCGTCTGCAGGCGGCAGGTCCGATCCTTTCTCGGTTTGGCCGGGTACTACCGCCGGTTTGTGCCTCACTTCACAAAAGTGTTAAAGCTGCATGTCATTGCACTCTCAATGCTTGCAAAAATATCCATCCATTCATTATCCAACCCACTATATCTTAACTACAGGGTCACGGGGGTCTGCTGGAGCCATTCCCAGCCAACACAGGGTGCAAGGCAGGAAAGAAACCTTGGACAGGGCGCCAGCCCACCGCAGGGCGTGCGCACACACACCCACACACACCAAGTACATACTAGGAACAATTTAGAATCGCCAATGCACCTAACCTGCAGGTCTTTGAACTGTGGAAAGAAACCGGAGCACCCGGGGGAAACCCACGCAGACACAGGGAGAACATACAAACTCCACGAAGGGAGGACCTGGGAAGTGAACCCGGGTCTCCTAACTGCGAGGAAGCAGCGCTACCCACTGCGCCACCATTCCGCCCTTTGTAAAAATATATATAGTATATCTGAATTTGAACTTTTAATTGGATAAAACTGGCAATAATGGTAGGCTTTTTTCATTGTCAAAAATTTGCAATGACAGAAGAAATGAGTAAGTGGACAAATACATTTTCATGACACTGTATATATAAGAGTTATTGACTGGTGACAACTCCTAAGTTCCACTGGATACTTTACTAAAAATTCTCAGTGCTAAAATGGAGCTTGGTTGTCTGGGTCACAGAAATCACCACAAAATGAACAAACTGCTGGTCTCCCGCCAGTCTGTCTTAGGCCGGCTTTATTCTTTCCTTCTGTCTAAGTCCTGTGCTTTCTATAAATTATATTTAGCTTCCATTTCCATTCTACTCCACTTTTTCGAAGTGAAACACTACTATAAGTCAAAGTATTCTTTGTATTAATAAAAATGAGTAATTACTGCAATTAATAAAGATTAGTTAATTAATTCCATCCATCCATCCATTTTCTAACCCGCTGAATCCGAATACAGGGTCACGGGGGTCTGCTGGAGCCAATCCCAGCCAACACAGGGCACAAGGCAGGAACCAATCCTGGGCAGGGTGCCAACCCACCGCAGTAGTTAATTAATTGCTAATAATAATACGACTCAAACAGGTTTACTGTAGCTCAATCCTATTTTATACTTCAAAAAGAGAACAGCCTCTGCAAGCACTCTGTTCCTTTCCGTTCTCTTAGATTTTATTTTTAATGCAAATGTAAAGTATATTTAAACCAATAGAAACAGAAGATATGAAAACAAAACTGACATATCTTGCACATTGGGGATGCATGAACTTGTCACCTGGATGTGGTGTAATGGGTCTGAGGCTCAAAAAAAAGTGACTGTTTTAATAAAATAATCCATTGGCTGGCTTGTTCCCTGTGGATACACTCACACAGCTACAGGGAGCTGGTGAAGTAATTGGGGCGAGATGCACCTCAATTACTTCATCGGCTCCATGCAGTGTATGACTGAGACATTGTGCCCATGGAGCCTTAAGAAAGAGCCGGAGCAAGGGAAAGGGACAAGACAAAAGAAGAGATAGGAAATGAAAGAGGATCGGAGGTTAGCAAGATGGAGAGGAAGGCAGGAGTAGGAGTGACACGGTGCTTAGAGTGAAAAGGAAGTGTACAGGAATATAGCCCCAGGAAGTAGTGCATGGCCAGCGCTCAGGAGAGGGCATAGGGATCACTCCTGTTGAGCAACTGGGGAGAAGGAGTGATCATTATGCTCTGGAGTGTCCTTTCACCTGGTGGAGCCAGCTATCTGCAGCAATGGGAGGAATGCGTGCTTTTACCGGGTGGAGCCTGGAAAGGCAGTGGTGGAAGTGGGAGCAGGGTCCGGTGGCTCCCTGTGGAACACCATGGATTGGGCAGCGGGGACACGGGCATGGATTAAAGGATGTCTGTGCTGCGAGGTCCGAGATGGATAAGCCAGAGATGCGTCGGTTTTTAAAGGGAAACACCAGGGACTGAGAATTTTAAAGAAGACCCCTGCCTGAATTTTAACCTCGTTTTTATGGCTTTATTTATTTGATCATTTTAACCTCCACTAACACTTGGACATTTTTATGGATTATTTATTAACTTTTGAGCACTACACTTTTTGAACACTTGTGTTTCTTGAGTTTTTAATGAAAGCACTTGCACTTTTCACCATCCCATTGCTTGGTGTGTTTTGTCCTCATCTGCCATGCTCATCTTGGCTACAGTACTGGTGGTGTCAGGTTCAATAGGCTCCCATTGTAGAAGAGGGAGCAAGGAGCCGACACACACCATTACACTGGGTTCTTTCTCGATCATTTGTGATTTGTCACAGAATTACTGGGAGAGTAGCACCAAATCTTTTTTCTTCAGCTACACTTTGCATATTTTGACTGATAAAACAAGTGAACGAACTAAATTACTGTATTGTTATGGTTATTGGTATGAGTCAAGACCAGCACTGCATGTCATGTTTTGTGAGGATTGGAGAATTTATTTGTGTAGTCCTGCTGACAACACATGAACTATTAACAATTTTAACTGTGTCTACACAAGATGTATGGCTGTAGCTCTTTAAGCTACAGGAACTTAATTACATTCCTCAAACCCAAGTTAGATAATGGCATCTAGAGTAACATGAAATTGACTGGAGAGATTTAAACTTTCAATTCATTTTGAATTGAGCATTCAAATAATCTAGAAATTCACATGTTCATGTAAAAATAAACTGTTGCATGTGTTAAAAGGGATATTTTTTTTTAGAATTGGCAGCCTTCTTTTTTTCTCCTGGCCCCTTTTTTAAATTCTCTGACACTTGCACTTATCGAAAGTGATTTAATGAAGTCATAATTGAATACTAATGCTTTGAGGGCAGTGTCATCTGGATATGAGTACAAATGAGTAGTAACAGTTCATGCCTAAATATAGTGCTGTTATATTATATTATATTATATTATATTATATTATATTATATTATATTATATTATATTATATTATATAGGCTAGCAGGTTAACAAACCATACATAGTAGGTGGTTTGAAATGCAAAACTCAACATGACAGGGTATGGAAGAACACAGGGTAAAAAAAAGGAAGAAAAGGGCAAAAATAAAATCATACTGTATATATGTCTGTATCTTTATCAAGTTTTAGATATTACGTGATTCTTAATTCTTGGATGACATCATAAGTAACTGCAATCACAAATTCAATCTTGAAACTCCCAGGAAATCAGCACAGCATACTGTGCACTAGAATAATTACAGTTGCCACCCATAAAGTACATGTGCAGATCAAAGAATAGTAAACTTCAGATTTCACCACAATCAGAAAATTTAAAAAAATGAACTTGCATTATTATTATATGTGATAGGCAGCAAATATGTCACACCTACTGTTTTATGGCTCAATCACAGTGATACCATTTTTATTATGTGTGATTTTAGAATTCTGTAGTACCATCCATCCATTTCCTGCACCCTCTCTGACCATTTCTGGATCACGTTGGCCAAACCCTAGACAAGGTGCCAATCAATTGCAGGGCACACACACTCACACTCACTCACACCAGACCTGTTTAGAGTGTCCAATTTGCCTAGTATGGGATGTTAGGATGTGAATAGGGCCTCTTTTAATGCTGTATTGGTATATATGTGTTCAGAACATAAATTAGTTAATGAATATAAATAAAATTGAAGATAAAATTAATAAAACAATTCTTCTCTGGCCTTAACAATGTTTGATAATATTTCTTCTATTTTTATTTTCTATATCTAATAAGCACCAGAGTGTTCATTTTAAGATTGCTAAACCTGTTATTGATTTTTCTGCACCAAGTTCAAGGTTACTTTTAGCTGAAGAAATAGGAGAAGATGAGGTCTTGCAGAGAGCCAGATAAGCTCTACAGTATCATTTCCACTGATTCTATCACACAGCGATAATCCTTTCAATCAGGTATCATTTGGAGTTTTTTGGCAATGTTTCAGTTTAATCTAAGACTGTATTTTAAAAATATCTCTTTTTAAAATAGAATAAAGTTTGTACAATTGGATGACAAATATAGAACCAAGACTACATGAGGGATGTCTGCAGTGGCTACGGATAATTACCTTTTTCTTATCTCAGATACAGATAAGATCTGGATTCTTTATTTTATTGTTTCATTTATTGCCAAGCATATATTGGAAAGAAATGGTGATTTATTCATGGTAATTTATTTGTTGACCTAACTTCTGAAACTTAAAATTTTAAGGAACAGCTGTAACAACATACAGACATATAAATATCCAGCAAGTGGTCAATGGTCACCCTAAGCCATTCAAATGTAGGTCAGTGTATCTTTGTCTATTGATCCAAAGGTGGCATTCACTGGGGACAATGGAGGTTTGCATGATATAGCTTTGAAGAAAGTTTATTGGACAGAATACAACAGAAAAAAAATCATCTTGATCTTAATTTTTATCCTAAAGTATCAGTTTTAATTTTATATTTGTGCATATGACATATCAATCCAAAATTTCCAACAAGGTCTTTTGACTTTTTAGAGCAATTTAACACTGAGTTGAATGTTTTGTACTAATTAATTTGCTTTTATTTCTCTTGCCAAGATGTCAGGCACTAAGGAGGCAGCAAAATGAATTAAAAAAGACCTGGGCAAACACCTGGAAAATGCAATTTAAGGTGGAAAAGTGAAATGTGCTAAAAGCAGGCAAAAGGATCTATTATCTATTATAAATATAAATTGAGACATTGTCATACAGGAAGCAACCATCGACTAAGCAATGTTATTAAAATATTAGGTTATATCATAAAAACTGTTCAATATAAGTCAAGGGTCTTTATGCTCAAACTATATAATGTACTAGTGAGACTACATCTGGAGTATTGTGTGCAGTTCAGGCCACCATGGTACAAGAAAGACATAGCAGGACTTGAAGCTGTGCAAAGGAGAGCAACCAAGTGCATCCCAGGACTTAAGGACGTGTCCTACTCTGAGAGACTTTGAGAGTTAAACCTGTTTAGTCTCAAGCACAGAACACTGCATGGGGACCTAATCTAGGTATTTAAAATCCTCAGAGGCATTGATAGAGTAGATCCAGCAACATTTTTTCAGCTTAAGGGTGAATCACATACTCAAGGACACCAGTGGAAATTAAGGGCAAGTGCATTTAAAACTGAAGTCAGGAAGCACTTCTTTATGCAAAGGATTGTGGGACTGTGGAACAAATTACCGAGACATGTAGTTGAAACAGAAACCTTAATAGCCTTTAAGAAGTATCTGTATGGGATACTGGGATGGCTTAGCTATTAGCTAAACAAATGGGCTCAATGGACTGAACGGTCTCCCCTTTTTTGTTACATTTTTTATGTTGTTTTGGTTCAGGTTAGACTTTGGCTTATTTAAGCCATTGCTTGCTAATAATGACAGTAGGTTGTTATTTCCTCTTTTAGAATTCAGACATTGTTTCTGCTCAGAACTTTGCTGTGACTATTTATATCATTTAAAGAAAAAAGAAAAAAAAAAAGTCAATTAGGTCTTTCGCTAATTCACCTCCTGGCTCCAGCCTCTATGGGCCAGCAGCAGAGTGCTACCTTTAAACATGAGCCTGGGGTTACTTCAGTAGTCACAAACACAAAGTGAATGTCCCATGGCAGTTTCAGGTATCATGGTAGTGCTGTACCTCAATTTACAATTAAATGGTTTAGCTCTACCTGCCATCAATGATATAGTGCAGGACCCCACATATTCCTTGAAGAGAACTTGTGTTGTCATTATAGGTTTGGAGGTTTTTTCCCTACCCCTATGCCAACTCTCCTTTTCCAGGACATGCACAATGGCAAATGGAAGGGCTCTTTTATTAACAATGTGGGCTCCTCTTTTAAAGTACAGAGCCTACTGGATGTGCTTCATATGAAGACTTTGTCCCAGCAACTACTTATATATTTTCTTTACAGATGTGTTCTCTATGAAACAAGCTATACCAAAATAAAGACAAATTGTCTGGGCTAGAAAATAGCAATCCTTAAAAAATGACTGGCCTAATAGTATATCTAGTAAATCTGAAGCAGACACCAGTGTTGCTATATTGTCTCTTGTGGTAAAACTTTATATGTAGCACTTGACCTCATAATTCATATCTTTTAACTGCCTTGGCTCTTTTACACTACTTATGGGCAAGCTTTTTTTTCCTGGTAAGGATAAATTTACATTTGATTTATTGCTTCTTTATTCCTCTGCTTGTTTCTTTTTATCAAGCTGCCATACTGTGTCACTTTTAAACTCATATAATGTTTTCAGTGCATTATAAGAATTTTTAAAAGAGCTTTTAGCATTATAAGAAGAAAATGAATTATCCATTTATTTCTTCCCCACTTTGTGTTAAACTGTAGACACTTAGAACAGAACTATCTACTTAAGTCTTATGAAGGTTTGTTCTGCAAGAGAAATGGCAGAGAGTGGAAGTGTCTAATAATAATGAATAAAAAGGGATTTCAAATCCATCCATTTTCAGATATGCTAAGTCTGAATCAGAGTGTTGGGGAGTTGGTGTCTAACCACACAACAAAAGGTGCAAAGTAGGAATCCATTCTGAATGGGATTCAGTGGAGGAAGTGTCAGAAAAAATGAGGGTGTGAGAATTAGAAGGCATTATTTATGGTTATAATGCTGCCAATACTTTTCTTGATGTGTATTTTATGGTTCATTCCAACAGAAAGTGTTAAGAGGCTGAACCTGGGTTCTGTTTTCACTGCGGCCATCAGACTATTTAATGCTTCTTCCCATCATACCCGTCTTCACACTTGTCACTCATAGTATATACATTGGCAAAAAGACAATAGTTCATTGTAAAGTATCATTACTATTATATCGTGTTTAAAGTTCTGGGTCTATCTGTCGGTCTGTCTTGCGGCTAATAATTAATTAATTAATCAATCAATTTATATTAGCGAGTAAGCCCAAACATTAACTGAAAAGTGAAATTATTTATTTTACATGTTGATGTAAAACAATATACATAAAGCATTTATTTCAAAAGTTAACTGGATTGTCATTAAAGGTGTAACATTGCTCTAAGCATATATAAGTAAACTGTCCTGATTTTTTTGTCTTTTATTACATATAATATAAGATTATTGAATTCCAATGAAAACCTATCATGCATCATTCTATAGTCTAATTATTACTGTTTAAATGTGGCTTACTTTTTTGGTGGCACCTGCCCCACGTTGACTCTCACACAGATGACCTTCCTTGTCTGCATTCCTACTGCGCAGGATGCAGCTCCACTCCAGCTGGTGGTAGAATTTAGAGTTGACACTGATGAATCCTCAATGCACTGTCCCCAGGAGCCAGTCTGCCAGTGATAAACTGTGCAAGGATGCTCATTACAGTTGCGTACTTCCTGCAGAGCGCTGCTGTTTGGGCACTGAACCGCTCCTAAACATCATTCAAAATGGAAATTGTAAACACCTTTAATCAAAAGAACAACTGTATTTTCAGTCACATGTGTTCAAGTAAGATGTAAAATTAAAAGAAATATCATTAAATACATATTTGGAAATGCTAATGAATTTTCCCTGGGTTTTGGTAAACTCTGATTGTGTGTGTGTGTGTGTGTGTGTGTGTGTATACGTATGTGTTAGTGTTGTTGAGATGGAGGATAATACAAACCATACAAATCCAAATTAAACAAATAATGCAAATGAAAACAAAAATGTTAAAAATGCATGGACATTTTTGCAATAAATTCCAACACTTAAATAGGATTATTTAATTTTACTATTGTAGATAGCATTATGCATCTGCTGTTCCAGTAGTGCTTCTGATTTCGCTTAAGGCAGTAAAAAGGCAGTATAATAAAAAAACAAGGCCAAAATCATCCTGCTTGGGAACTGATAATTTTGACAGGAGAGTACAGATTTATTCTCTACAGTGAAAAGGGTCACACAGATTCCAGCTGAAAAGCCAGACCACACATACTTAAAGGTAATGTGTCACAATTAAACAACACAATTAGGAAAAGGTTACTTGTGTTCACTTTGCTCCTTCTCTCTGTCTCTTTCCCTGTTGTGTTAATGGCCATTTCCTGTGTTTACCCAGATTGGCCATTGCCACCCGAATTCTGGGTGTAAGAAGTATAAATCTTTACATGTGGATATCCTTTTTGATGTCAGGCATCATTGGTTACCTTTTATGATACACAATAGGGGGAGTGAAATTATTTTAGCAATAATAATAATAATAATAATAATAATAATTCTCAACATTTATTTAGTGTTTTTCAAAGTACTCAAAGCACTTTACACAGTAAGTGGTGAGCCACTTCAACCACCACTAATGTGCAGCATCCACCTGGATGATGCGACAACAGCCAGTTTGTGCCAGTACACTCTCCATGTATTATGGGTAGGATATAGTTAGACAATCAGAGACAGGGGATGATTTGGAGGCCAGAATGACCAGGCCTCCGTGGACAGTTTAGCTAGGACATCAGGATGCACTCTACTCTTTATGAAGGAACTCCATGGATCTTTAATGACCACAAAGAGTCAGGACCTCGGTTTTTCATTTCATGCAAAGGATGGCACCATTTTTACAGCACACTGTCCCCATCACTGCACTGGGGCATTGAGATCCGCATTCAGACCACAGGGTAGGTGCTCCCTGCCGGTCTCACCAACACTTCTTCCAGGAGCAACCCAAGCTTTTTCCTCATTGGTCTCCCATCCAAGTACTCTCTGGGCCCGAGCATACTTAGCTTCAGGTGGATGTCCTGTTCTGAAATGCATATTGCTGGCTATTTTACCTGTTTTCATCTGTTACACAATATTCATTTATCTTATTGTTTCCAGTTTTTGAGAAAGACAAAATAACATTCTCAAACCTACATAATCCAGTTCAGGAGCCTATTCTGGCAACACAGTCACAATTAAACAGGGCCAGTTTAGACTGCCCAATTAAGGTAAAAGGCATGTTTTTGGGGATGTGGGAAGAAAACCAAGGCAAGACATGGTGTGACCATGGAAACTATATATAGATAACAATCCAGACCTGGGGCCTCATGTATAAACGGTGCGTACGCACAGAAATGTTGCATAAGAACTTTTCCACAGTCAAATTGCGATGTATAAAACCTACACTTGGCGTAAAGCCACGCACTTTTCCACGGTACCTCATGCCTTGTCGTACGCAAGTTCTCCACTCGGTTTTGCAAACTGGCGGCACCCAGCGTCAAAGCAATGCTACTGTTCTTGTGTGATTACTCATTATTTTCATGACGCGGCTTTATAAATACACAGAAACTAACCGCATATTGTTTATTAGTGTAATGCATCTGATTGTAATTAACTCGTAACAATATAATGGTCCAGGGAACAGCCATAGTATTCCAAATACCATAACTGCTTTAGCGTTGTTACTCTCACTTCTCCTTCTTCTTCCTCTTTCAGCTCCTCCCGATAGGAGTTGCCACAGCGGATCATCTTTTTCCTTATTACTCTCACTGCACGACTCGGAGTATTTATATCACTGTATCTGAGTGTGAATCACAGCAGCAGCTGATCGGAAAGAGAATTATTGGTATACAGCTTTAAGGACACGCTGTCTCAGCCACTGCAAAACGTTTTAAAGCCTTTCCTGTACAGACCTCGCGGTTCAGAAACAGTTTAATCCCAAGAACTTTAAATGCACTCAATCAATTGCTTCTTGTAGAACTGTTTGTACTTATAAGTACAATCACCCCACTGTAAACTTGCACTACAGTTATAATATCTCACAACCTGGGCCACTTTATAAAGCGCGTATTTACATATGATGACTATATCATTTTTAAGGTGAAATGCAGCAAAATATGTTTGTTAAATTATACACATAAAACTTTAACTTCATTTAAATAATCTATATTCTTCACTGGGATTGTCGTGAAGGATAGAATAATTAAACATGTACTACGAAGATATTTCAATGTTCTTTAATCGTTTTGAAGAATCGGCGCTAAGCTTACAGATGGCTTAACGTCTATTACAGAGCTTATTGTGTGGCGATCGGTTACTTGGGGAAAGAAAAGCAAGGACTCTTGGGCGGCCACGCCAATATATATTGAATATAAAGCAGAAAGAGAAAATAACAACATGCCTCCACTTGTTATTCGCTGAAATTCTTATATTTTCCCCGTGCTTTTCCCATTGTCTTTTCACAGAAGGCTGTGCTTAAGGGCGATTTATATTGATTTGCATATTTAAATAGGCGTAATTCTGGGAGGATTTGGGGCGTTATATAATGCGCGTGCACGAGCGTTAGTTTTCACGCTGATCGGGATTTATGTAACGGAAGGACGTGGAAGTTGGAGTACGCACAGATTCCTGCATCTGGATTTTTCTGTGCGTAAACACATTTCGGCTTTTGTGCTTACGCCATGTTATAGTGCGAGTTCTACGCACGGCGTTATACATGAGGACCCTGGGATTCAATTCTAGTAAGTTGGATCCTTAAAACACCAGTGCTAACCATTGCATTACCGAATATGCAGATGTAAAAATAAAATTCCTCAAAGTATCATGATGCAGGTCAAATCTGATGAGGTGTCAAATATATTCATAAAGTATGAGTATGTGTGTTTTATATAGTATATTTTTCTTTTACAGAAACACATCAAAACTTTAATAGACACTGCACTTTTTACACTGCAAAGAATGAAATCTAAGCCAAGTAAAAAGTATTTAAATCATGACATTAAATCTAGTTTTGTTGTAAGAATTATTGCACTTGTATTTATAGTTATTTAGCTTAATTAAAGAAATCTTGTCAAGTAAATTTTGCTTACCAAATACCAAATACATGCAAAACAACTCCCATTTAAAGTTTTTTCATTTAGTTTTTGCAGATGCAGTTTTGCAGTGTATGTATTTTATAGGGGCGGCATGGTGGCGCAGTGGTAGCGCTGCTGCCTCACAGTAGGGAGACCCGGGTTTGCTTCCTGGGTCCTCCCTGCGTGGAGTTTGCATGTTCTCCCCGTGTTTGCGTGGGTTTCCTCCCATAGTCCAAAGCCATGCATGTTAGGTGGATTGGCGGTTCTAAATTGGCCCTAGTGTATGGGTGTGTGTGTGTGTGTCCTGCGGTGGGTTGGTGGCCTACCCGGGATTGGTTCCTGCCTTGCACCCTGTGTTGGCTGGGATTGGCTCCAGCAGACCCTCGTGACCCTATGTTTGGACTCAGCGGGTTGGAAAATGGATGGATGGATGCATTTTATAGACTCATATTTATAAAAATGGTTCCCATTAATAAGCTGGACATATAACACAAGCATCTTCTGACTGAATAAGTAAAAATGACCGATTCATTTAAACATATAGCTATATTTAGTTTTCAGTTTGCCAAAGCCTGCAATGTACATTTTGTATCTTTTCTGATGCAGCACACATTTCAAGAGTTTTATTGAAAAGAAAACAGCGATTTTCAAAAATGCACATATATTTACTTTGAATTGAGTTTGATACAACAGCTTTACCAAAAGTTGCAAAAAGATCAATTAAGATCTCTCTGAAGAAGACCATGATGGGATTTATTCTTTTGGGAGATGTAACTTGATTTTATCCATTCCTGTATTAGTGGGTGGGATGATGGCAAAATGGACAGCATTATGTTCAAGTTTCATGTCCAGTTGCTGTCTGAAGGGTTTTCCTCCCACATCCCAAAGTCACATATGTTGGGTTAATTTTCTAATTTAAATGAACTTGGGTGTGGGCCTTGCAATGGACTGGAACCTTATCCAGGATTAGCTCCTGCCTCAAATTAGGAGGATTAGGTGGGGTTAAGAATTATATGTATAAGAATACTTCTTAAATATTCTTAAATGGTGCATTTAATATTTTAGGGTAAATTGGCTATACCACTAGCATTACTTGATGATATTCAGATATTATTGAGAGAAAGGAATCATGTCAGTAGGATTACAGCTGCTTGGTGAGGGTAACACTACACTGAAATTCATGACAGTCATTTTGGGGAAGTGTATACTTATTGAGCTACATTACAGGACCAGGGGCCTCATGTATAACGCCGTGCGTAGAACTCGCACTATAACATGGCGTAAGCACAAAAGCCGAAATGTGTTTACGCACAGAAAAATCCAGATGCAGGAATCTGTGCGTACTCCAACTTCCACGTCCTTCCGTTACATAAATCCTGATCAGCGTGAAAACTAACGCCGTGCACGCCGATTATGTAACGCCCCAAATCCTCCCAGAATTACGCCTATTTGAATATGCAAATCAATATAAATCGCCCTTAAGCGCAGCCTTCTGTGAAAAGACAATGGGAAAAGCACGGGGAGAATATAAGAATTTCAGCGAATACCAAGTGGAGGCAAAGGAAAAACATACTATTTGTTCAAATAAACCATGGTATAATCAACAAAATGAAGTTGATCGAGTGACATAGCGTGTTGGAGAAACTTGAAAGCTCACATTCACAAAATCGCACAGTGCCGGAAATAAAAAAGAAGTCACATATCAAAGTTGCCGTGAAAAGAAGAGTTGTAAGCCCACAGTCTGAGTGTCATATGAAAGTTTATTAGGGTACAGAGAAAAAAGGCACACAGTGGGGAAAAGCACGAAATGTCAACTTCAATCTCCAATTTTCCACTTTAATCACGTAGTTTATTTTGTCATTTAGTAGAACATTATAAACTTCATCTTAAAATCGTTTAATTAACCAGTTTCTCAAAATTACATCGTAATTAAAGTAGCACGTTAAATGCTTTGTTTTGTATTTGATCTTCTACTCCTATGTGATCTATGTGTGTGAATCACTACTTGCTTCTTAAACTGGCTCTCTTTCTCCAACTGGACACAGAGTCCATTACATTTGTGATATTACAGCTCTCTGAATAACTAAAATACTGAGATGTATACGTGATGTCATTTTCATGATGATAGGAGCTAAAGCACATTATTAAACATGTGTTTCATGAGCCTCGTGCTCATGACAAGCATTTATCTTTTGTCGAAATTTGTCGCATGCTTTTAGCTGTGTTGTTATTTTCTTTCTGTTTTATATTCAATATATATTGGCGTGGCCCCCCCAAGAGTCCTTGCTTTTCTTTCCCCAAGTAACCGATCGCCATACAATCAGCTCTGTAATAGACGTTAAGCCATCTGTAAGCTTAGCGCCGATTCTTCAAAACGTTTAAAGAACATTGAAATATCTTCGTAGTACATGTTTAATTATTCTATCCTTCACGACACTCCCAGTGAAGAATATAAATTATTTAAATGAAGTTAAAGTTTTATGTGTATAATTTAACAAACATATTTTGCTGCATTTCACCTTAAAAATGATATCGTCATCATATGTAAATACGCTTTATAAAGTGGCCCAGGTTGTGAGATATTATAACTGTAGTGCAAGTTTACAGTGAGGTGATTGTACTTATAAGTACAAACCGTTCTACAAGGAGCAATTGATTGAGTGCATTTAAAGTTCTTGGGATTAAACTGTTTCTGAACCTCGAGGTCCGTACAGGAAAGGCTTTAAAACATTTTGCAGTGGCTGGGACAGCGTGTCCTTAAAGCTGTATACCGATAATTCTCTTTCCGATCAGCTGCTGCTGTGATTCACTCTCAGATACAGTGATATAAATACTCTGCGTGGTGCAGTGAGAGTAATATGGAAAAAGATGATCCGCTGTGGCAACTCCTAACGGGAGGAGCTGAAAGAAGAAGAAGAAGAAGAAGAAGAAGTGAGAGTAACAACACTAAAGCAGTTATGGTATTTGGAATACTATGGCTGTTCCCTGGACCATTATATTGTTACAAGTTAATTACAATCAGATGCATTACACTAATAAACAATATGCGGTTAGTTTCTGTGTATTTATAAAGCTGCGTCATGAAAATAATGAGTAATCACACAGGAACAGTAGCATTGCTTTGACGCTGGGTGCCGCATGTTTGCAAAATTGAGCGGAGAACTTGCGTACGACAAGACATGAGGTACCGTGGAAAAGTGCGTGGCTTTACGCCAAGTGTAGGTTTTATACATCGCGATTTGAACGTGGAAAAGTTCTTACGCAACATTTCTGTGTGTACGCACCGTTTATACATGAGCCTCCAGAACTGTAACTGCCTAGAATTTCTTTGTAAAGTTTAGGTCTTGCAAAAATGTTAGCATTGAAACAGGACTGCATGTCCCTTTAAAAATCACAGAAGCTCAACATGGCCTTTTCATGTCTTTGGATTTGTATTAAGTGACTAGGTATTTTTTCTTGCCATTATTTCTAAGGCCAGAGCAAAATGTTACCAGTTATTCAAAATGATCAGAGTACCACTAGGGAGCGGCTAACTCAAGGTGTATAAGCAGGGTCTCAGGGAATCATATGGTTCTTGGAAAATAAGGGAGTGCAAAGGTGTACTGACACTACGTCTAGAAGGAACAAGGGACCACTATATTTGTCACTACACTAAAATTAAAAGGTCTTAAAACTTCCTACCCAGATGTCAGTCTTATACTTTCTTCCAGTTTTTCTTCAGAAAGTCATGACTTGCGGAATATGTACTTGCATGTTGAGCACAGCTCTGGTTAATTTTCACTTAAAAAGATAAACCTGGGTTCAAGTTCATCTTTGACCCAAACCCCAACTTCCAGAAGACTTTTCAGTTCTGCACTACATTTATATGAAACTCAATTTTTTAAAGCTTATTCACTTGGGAGAGATCAAATATCCAGTAAGAGAGAAGAGAGTGTATGAAGATGAGAAGGGGAAATGGTGTGAGTGAGAAAGACATCAGAATTATTCCACTCTTAGCTAGGATGCTATAGCATACACTTTAGTTTAGGTACTGCAAAAATGCATCTATTACTCATTTACTCCTATTTGTTTTTTGTAGTGCTCACTCCTTCTCGAACACTGTCCTACTTAATATAGGTTTCTTTAACTGATTCACTGTTATCTGGTGATATACATTTTTGGATAAATGTGAAGTATTTTCATTTAAAAAAAAAAAACACCATAATAAAATACTTTAAAATAATGTTCAAAGTAGGGAATCCATTCCTGGGCTTCCGGTAATGACATTTTTCATTTCCGCATTCCCGGGAATGAAACTGCTGTAATTCCTGGGAAACCAGAAATGGCCAAGCTCGCATATATAGCGTGTAAAAGTGTAAAAATCGATCAAGAAATAACAGAGTTATAGTTGAAAATAATTAAGTGGCACGGTTTTTTGGCCCACGGTGTAATGTGTTGCCGATTAATTCAGTCAACAACAGACCAGCAGCAGTTAGTCTCCTGGCTCGGACTAAGACTGAGCACAGTGGACTGGTAGGAGTCTGCACTCTGCAGCTCACAAATGCCGGGACGGGGCAGACTTCATTGACGTCTGTCAGACAACAGCTTTGAACAGCAACTTGAAATTGTAATGCATCAGTCTGTTGCATCCGCATTATCTGTGCCAAGAAACTTCACAGACCCTGCCTGATTGCTGTGTGTGTGTATATCATCACAGAATGATGACAAGAAACTCGATGCATTAGTAAAAGCTGAAATGGCGGTGTTTCAGAGCAGCAGCAAGTGCGGGTGTTGTTTAGAACAAGTGTATCAGTATCTGCTGACTGTGCCACCTACTTCAATGGAGGCAGAGCGTGCTTTCTAAGTGGCTGGCGTACTCTGCACGAAGTGTGCTCTCGCCTGGACGACTGCATGCTGGAATCGTTGTGCTTTCTACACTCTTATTACCGCAACTAACTAGATACATGTACTTATATGACAGCATTAACTGCTTGTAGATAAGGTTAGTCTTTTTATTGGTGTCAACATATTGCAGTAGTTTTATCAAAAATAAGTGTCGATCGTTCTAAAACCATTCACATGTGAGATGCCCGTGCACTGTGTCTTCCCCAGGAGCCCGGAATTCCCGGGAATGGATAAACCCATTCGGGAATGGATTCCCTAGTTCAAAGCATTAAAACAAACATTAGCCAGACCCACATTCTCTCATTAATCAAAATCATGAGTTTATGAATATTTTATATCTTTATTTTGATCTCATTGATTATTTCTGGATACACATGGAACTGCCTTGTGTTTCTATTCCATAAAAAAGAGAGTTTGGCTATAAAACCATTTAACGTACTAACAAGTTACAACTAAATGCCTTGTTCTTCAAAATAGGAAATAGTTTATTTATTTATTATCTGTTCAGGCACTGTATACAGAATATGCTTCACAAGAATTAAAGGAATTTTAAAAAGGAACTTTTACCTTCACCAGAATATGCCAAGATCGAGCGTACACGTGTCTGCTTCCCTTCAGTTGTTTTCCCTGAGCAGGTGTGTGAACACGAAGACCATTTTGACCATGCGCTGAGAACACAATCCTTGGGGCAGGGGACCTCACACACAATAGGAATGGGATAGATAGCATCTCTACACAGCTGTCTGTCTGCGTCTTCTCCTATTGATGAGAGATGAGTAAGCACAAAAAAACAATCAAAAAGTAGGCCAGATGGACACTTAAGCAAATAACTGTTTACAATTAAAAAACAGCTGTTCACTGAAGAGCATTTTCAATTTAAAATTATCACATCAAAGACACTGCATTTACATATGTGATTCAAGGAACGTTCCTCGGTAAAAACACTGTATTTTCCTATGTTGAAGGGTTATTTAGTTAATCCTCAGAAGTTCACTGTAGTCTTAGCCTGCAAAAGAAAGGCCATCTGTAATAATAAAGAGAAAATATTTCAGGAAAGAAAAATGCATCATTTGAGAAAAGTCAGGCATTTGCACTGCTATAAACAATATAATAAACAGATTTGTGCTTGGCCATCTCTACCACAGTTCATCACGGAGACAGTCTTCCTAACACACAAGCACACACATGGGGACAGTAGAGAACTACCAATTAACCCTAGTGTGCATCTTTGCGATGTGGGAGTGCTGTACCTGAGCCAGAATACTAGGCCAGGATTATGGAGCTCTATATAGCGGCACTGCTGCCTCAAAGCTCAAGAATCCTGTGTTGTCCTCCCACGCTGCAAAGATATGTGCATCACGTTAATTGATGATTCTAAATTGGTCTCACGTGTTTGTGTGTATGTGAGTGCTGCCTGTGTGGAATTTTCCTAATTTTCTCCATATTTGCGTGGGTTTTCTTACAGGTATTCCAGTTTTCTTCCCACATCCCAAAGACAAGCAGGTAAGGTTAATTGAAGACTCTTAATTGGCCCAGAGTGGCTGAGGATGTGTGGAAGAGTGTGCCTTGCAACACCAGGCCATTTTATGTGTTATTATTATTATTAGTATTAGTATTATTCTAAAATGATATATTCATAAAATAATAAATTACATCTCACAGTGGCACATTAGTGGTGTTCTTAGTATTGCTATCTCACAGCTCCAATGTCCATAGCCATCATTGTCTGTATGAAGTTTTGCACATTCTCTCTGTGTCTACATAGTTTTCTCTCACATCTTAAATGACATGCATGTTAGATTAAGGTTTTAATGCAGGTGACTGTGTTTTTGTGCGCCTTTTAATGGATTGGTGACTATAACCAAGTCACTTGACCTTCCTGTGCTCCAATTGGAAAACCAAAAAGAAATGTAACTGCTTGCATCATAAATGTTAAGTTGTCTTGGATAAAGGCATCAGCCAAATAAGTAAATGTAAATACAACTTAGCTTAACAAATAACTCTGGACAGAATGTTCTCCTCTCATTTGTGAAACTCTGCCCACAAACAATGAACTTAGGTTAAGCAGACTGAGGAATGTACATATGCATGTATAATTATATAATGTACATAATTAACAGTTCATTAACATCTCCCTACAATCTCTTATGAATATTAGAAACAGAATGCACAGAAAGATACAGTACATGTATTTCAGTTTAAAATCAATTATCAGTAGCTTCTACATTTATTAATTGTCATCCATGCCTAGCATTCACCTCTATTTATTTGCTATTCTTTGTAGCAGTACTTTTCTTCTAAAAGATGTCCTTGAGTTAAAACTTAAAGAGAAAGGTCTGACCAATTATACTGAAATAATTATTAATTAAAAAAAAAAACCAATTGTTAAATGCAACACTTCTGATCAAGTCTGACATGCTACAACAGATTTAACACTAAAGTCAATCTATAAAGTTGCACTTTAAAAATAATAAAAAAAAGAAATGAAACATCTCATTGAAAAATTGTGACTTAGAGACTAGCATGGGTGCAGCACAGAAGACACAATTCTGAATTGTACACTTTTTGAGTGTAAAAATATAAATACTGCAGGAAAGAAAATATACCTTGAAATTATTAATATGTTATAAAGAAGAATGTAACTGTCTAAAGATCAAAATGAAGACAAGGTGGTACTCCAAAGTGCCATTCTTTTGCTTAAACACTTAACTTAAAAAATAAAACTACATTAAGGAAAGTAAAACAGGAATCTAAATTTAAAATATACTGCAAATGAATGTAAACATTTTAGGACTATACAACTGCATTGAATGATATTAAATTAGGGTTGCAAGATGCCCATCAAATGAAGGACATGTCCTCCTTTTTGGCCTCATGTATTCCAGCCAGCAGGCAATGCTAAAAACAGGAAAATGTCCGTGTTTTGCATGGCATACCAGCTCGATTCTATTAAAGAGTCTTGCACTCTCCTGATCCTCCCCAAATACTCTTCAATATCACCACTTCTGATGCCCCTATGCCCTTTTCATTATCATATATATATATATATATATATATATATATATATATATATATATATATATATATATATATATATATATATAGTGAGATTTCTGAACTCTTATAGGACCCCTCGATTGCGGTCATGCTATAAGTGCCTGTCGTCAATGGGTGATGCAAGGAACATTATAAACTGTATTACATGGCCATTAGCCTGGCCACGACCCTGCCTGATTGCTGTGTGTGTGTATAAGAGAGTGATAGATCCCTCTACAATAAATAAGCATGCTGTTCCTGTTAGAAGCTGAATAAATTTGGTTTTGCTAAAGTATTGAGACTCATCCTTGTGTTTTGGGGTACAAGACAGGGACTCAATATGTTTGCACTTTGATCTCCGAGGGGAACACCCTTGCTCTTCAATTGAATATTTACACCCTTGGGGTGGCCTTGCTTTGTCCTCCCTTGGCTACCAAGTTATTTGGTAACTCTGTACTAGACAGCACACATCTTACCACATTTTCAAGGATCTCAAAAACACAGAAATAAGTAAACATACTGTAAACCCAATGCAACTGGGGCCCATTTTCTAATTGTAACCTTGCTGAGACTTTCCCTAAAACACTAGCTGCTGAATGTTCCATGAATCATAATAAGAAAGTATGAAACTGCAGAAAAACATTTATTATTTTTTTAGGTTTGTCCAGTTCTACAGAAAGCTGCGATAAACACTGGTAATGTTTTATTATGCTTATGCATCAAAGACTCGGCTATGATTTAATTGTATTTTCCTGATATTTCAGGATAGTAGTTTTTTCATCCATACATTTTAAGCCTATATAACCTAACTGGGGCCAGAGTTTATCGTGAAGTATTATGTCCAAGGCAGTAACCAGTCCTACAGGAAGCACAGTAGCTTATTACCTGACAAAAATCTAACTCTTTATATTTACTTGTGTGGCATTTAAAAAAACCAAGATAGCCATTCATATATCTTACCTGTAAAACTTTTATATATTACTGATAAAGCCACTATACTGGCAATGCAGCAGAATTTTCCGTTTTTGTAAATACTGAAATATAAAAACTGCAAGCTGAAAGGACACAAAATGCTCGTCCCTTGAACTGAATCTCTCTCACCATTCATACTGATAACTTATCTGTATAGAGGAGACCCTAACAAAACATTATATTGATTGCATCAAGTCTTGTTCTTGTTAAAGGGTTTAATCAAATGTCACAAAAAATGTGAAGAAAAATAAGGTTAATGAAATGCTAAAAATCTCTGAGGGATAACAAATCAATTTTCAACAAATGGATACTATAGAATCAATTAATCTCCATGTGAAAAGAAACAGGCAATGACTATTCAAATAACCAAGGTTCACACTAAAAAGTGCACATATCTGACAAAAACACATTTTATTACCAACATATTTTCTTTTGTAAATTTCTGGTTTAAGGAGGCTTATTAAATTCTTTCAGAAAAGTACAAAATGCCTGTTCTAAATAGTATTGAATAAATGGAAACTAACTGATGTTTTTCTGTAGGTAATATTAATTATGAAAAAAGTATGTACAACTGACTGCTATATATGTGTTTTGCATGGTTTCTTTGAGTTTTTTTCTAGCCACTCTGGTTTAACCCTATTAAATCTCCAAAGTGATTACACGTTAGGTTAATTAGAGTTTGTACATTTGGCCTGAATTTGTTTGACTGTGGCTGGGTGCAGGAGTGGCTCCTGTGATGTCCTGGTACTTTTTCTGGGCTTGATCTTGCACTTGCTTCTGTTGGGACTGCTTCTGGCATCTTGTATCGCTTCATTTTATTATTAACAGGTATATACAAAAGTACACACACACACAGATACTTTATATACTGTATCCAGCAGTTACTTCATTCCCATTGCTCCCTCAAGTCTATTATACCTACACTTGACAGGGCATGAACTCAACAGGGTGTCAAAAGTACAGAACTGAAACACTTCACAATGGTGTCCTATAAATATGTTAAAATAGCTGGCATTAGTTCAGAACTCCAGATATCTGGTTGCTTCAGTTGGATCGAGATTTGGTGACCAAAGAGGCCTTTCCATTAACGTGAATTCTCTGTCATGTTTCTGGAGCAGTTTCAGGAATATTCTAGTGCAGGATAATTTTGAGAAAGATGAGTCATAGGTGGGCGGATTGTCACTATGAAGAAATTCACTTGATCAGCAGCTTTATTCAGATGTGTTGTTCTGCTTGTATCAACACACCCAACGTGTGACATGAAAACAGAAATCACGTTGTTACACCAGCATTAGAAGACTGTATTGGCAAGCCTGGGCGGATGGATTCTTTAGTTAACAAGGCTTTCATGGTATTCTGGTGTCCCTGTCAGTAGGAATTGTAATTCATCAGATATAGCAATATTTTTTCATTCCTCCAGGGTACAGTGTTCATGTCCTAAATCATACTGCGGTTGTACTTCATGTTTTTCACTGACACTGGAAAGGGATGAGGAATTGGGTATTCTAATATGCATCCTTCAGCACCACTGTTATGCTAAGCTTTTATTTGACTAACTCGGAAAAATAAAAATGAAGTTTCTGCTCTGTATCAATTTTGTCTCTAACCTTTATTTTATTCTCTCACAAAAGAAACCACCTCTACTTAAAATTCTCTTTCCCTAAATATAACCCATCTTTTGTTCTCTACAAGATGGGTCACCTTCCAATGATCTCTTTCCTCCTAATTTTGGGTGTTGACCCACAATTCACACACTTGCAACGCCATCATGCACGAGAATATCATTAGGCTTGAAATCTTCTAGTAAACACTATAATGCTGCTCTTCAATCCACATACATTTTAACTTTATATATTTTGCCTTTAAATGCATACAGCATATACACTATCATTGACTGCACAGTCACTTAAATGGGAAGGCAGGTGTAAACAAAAAAATGACCATTTAATGTATTTTCATATTTGTATTTTACATAGTAACTGTAAAATAAAATTAGAAAAAGAAATTCATAATGGTGTCCTAACTAATTATAATTTTAGGATATACAGTATTTCAACAAACTATAGTTTTAAAAAATGCAGTATGTAGACATTTTTGAAGTTACTTGATTGCTCCAATAAAGCAGTATCAAGAAAGAGGGGTAATGGACAGTGAATTTCACACAAACGCTGATTTTTTTAGGACTTTTATATTTAGATTGCTGTCAATCCGTTAAAACTAACTTTAGATAAACAGATTTTAGTTTGTAGCAAGATGGCGCATTTGCCGGTATTTTCAGGCACAAAGCAGGAAGCAACTCTGGATGTAGCAGCCTCCGGATAGGCCTTTTGAAATACAGTAATCTAACAGTATTCTTTCAACATGATGCACCTGAGTATTACTTTGTAGTGGTTTAAGGATTACATGTTGGGTTTTGTGTCCAGTTTCACTTACCCAATGTCATTGTTCTTAAGATCTTAAATCTGAGCATTTTACATTCTCTGGATTCAATCAGCTATTTTCTGTTGACACTGTTTACCGATACTTTAATTTGATGAAAAGAAGTCTCTAATTTTAAATTTAAAAACAGGGTAAGACAAACATGCTTGGAACAAACATACTATATTTTTTATCAGAAGTGGTGAGACTGAAAATCATTTAGGGTAATTGAGCTCTAATCCCTTGCTGCTTGAGGTATAAATATTAAGGATAATGAAAGCAGACAGATTATTTAACCTCTAACCTATGCACGTAATGTAATTGACGAGATGTACCTTTAATAGTAAACCAACCCGGAAGTTACTCCAAACCACCAGGCACAGTCACCCATACTGAGCCAATTCTCAGTTAACAAGAAGCCTAATGTGCACATTATTGGGATGTTGTTGGGGAGAGAGGGGCCTTAGGGTATATGAAATGCAAGAGACTGTAGTGATAGCCATTGTCCTAAATCCAACATTTACTTTAAACTATACTTAGTAGTATATTGTATTTTATTAAGCAAAAGAAAAACATAGATTTAAAGATTTCTGTATTCATTCTGTTCTATAGTACACGCATGGCTTTTAACATTCCTTTTTTAAAACTTCTGGTTATATGGCTCTGTCATTCACACAATGCATTTAATTTTCTTTAATCTTTAAATTTTATCAGTGCAACTGGTGTCCTATTGAAACCTGAATGACAGGGAATTGCAGTAGTAGGTTACAGCTGAATAAAGGATGGCTGGATGACAATGGACCTCTATTCAGAGTCAAATATAAAGAACCACATGCACGAAAATCTTGATTTGCTTTTCACTAAACCTCTCTGTCTGGCGACAGTCCTAAATTGAATTCACTCAGCTATAACTCATACTGTATATATCAACAAAACAAAACTCAGCTATTTAGCATGGATATGCATATATGCTGCCAATCAAAGGTTTTAGAACACTCTCATTTTTCTGGTTGTTATTGAAATTTAAGTCCCATTTTTAAGCACTGTGTCTCATATTATTGGAATATAAAGAAATGTCTCATTTTTACATAATAAAAAAAATCTGCTGATCGATTTTATATACATCTAAAAATACAAGGGAGAATCCCCCAATCCTCGCTTCTTGATTTAATACATGTCTATATTAATTTCGCAATGCATATTTGTTTGCTTGATTAAGAAGTTGTGCACTGTAATGCCAGCACTTACAAAGGTCAACAGAAACTTTCAGAGATAAAAAATAATGTTTAGGTTACCACGAACTAAAAAATAATGCAATTTTACACAAAAGGCCTTTTTTGGGGAACAAGTAAACAGTTAACAACTTATTGTATAACCTGATTTTCAGCAGTAATGAAAGTTAATTAAGCCTTGAAAGGTGATGTAAACAATTCCTGTCTGCGTCCCAAATTTTGTTGATTACTTGCAACCCCTCTGTCTGTATAAAAGCAATGCTGGAACAAACTGTGTTGCTGCACCCGTTATTTATTATTAGCATGATTTGGACAATGTTGATAAGTATATTGTTATCATAATTGTCAGAAAAAGGCAAATAACAAGGGAAGACTAATCAATATAGCTCTTAAAACTGCCTTTTGTTTAGAGAAATTGCAAAGAAACCCAAGGTGCCATTGAGAACAGTTTCCTACACCAGCGAAAAGAACTTGAAAACTGAAGGAAACTGACAGGAACAGGTCTGACGGACACAAAACCATAAAAGAATAAGGAGACAAGTTTTTGGGTGTCAACATGTAGTATGAAAGGCACCTCAGAGGACAATGGATAAAGTAAGCTAGTGTCATTATCAACTGTGAAGAGAAGGCTTCGAGCTGCAGGTTTGACAGGTTTAGTGGCAGTAAAGAAATCCTGGCTAAGACTGCAAATTAAGAAAAAGAGGCTTGCCTGGACCAGGAACCACCGCCAGACACAATGCACTTTAAAATGAAACTATAGAAGAAACAGTTGGAGATAAGGACACTGCACCACTGTTAAGTTATGCTTGAAGCTGTTATTCTGTAAGGCTCTGTACCATTTCAGGCTCTTCACTAGACGAACTTGTTTCAATTTGAATAAGAACTGGAAAAATAAGGGTGTTCTAAAACTTTTGACCAGTGGTGTATATATAATTTATACATGCAATATATATAGGGGGTGGTCCAGATCTAATTATGCGATTTTCATTACGCTATAACTTATTACGTTTATTACATAGAAAATCCTGGACCATCGAGAAATGTGCGAACTGACAACATGAAGAATCTTCTTTGCGCCGAACTGGAATTGTCCCCGTATAAATCAAAGTCATCCAGATGATCTGGATCTGCATAATTACATCTGGACCACCCTGTATATTCTTTATTATGCCTTTACTTGTTTATTTAACATATATGTAAAATTCTCTAAAGTAATCCAATTAATGGAAACTAGGAAATAAAAGAATTAACATAAATTGATTTAATTAGACATATTACAAGTTTCTGACAAATTAAGAATAAAGAAGATAACATTTTCAAAGTATAAACTATTGAAAACATAATTGAATTTTTTTTTGTGTTCAAATTGAAACAGTAATTTACACAAAACAAGCTGTCTAAAGAGCAGCTTATACATTTCATAAAACAGAAATATGTCATGATCTTTGGGTAGTGGAGTTTATGATTTTTAACTTCTCAGCACTAACTGTACATTGCCAACAAAATTCTTCCCGTTTACTTAGATGTTTGGAACAGTGGTTAACATTGCAGGCTCTGCTGTCCTGTGTCTCTGTTGTGGTGTCCTTTACTCTGATAATCGCTTGCTTTTCATATGGCATAATCATGAATGGACAAGAATTTACATACAGTGAATAAACATTTAGAATATACTCATAAATTCAAAAATACAGTGTCACCCTTGTTACAGAATATATTGTGTGACAGATAGGAGCGCTGTCGTTCTGTTGAACCCTCAGACCAGACACCAGATAAAAGTCCAAATGTTGATTTTATTATTTATAATAATGTGCACAAGATTAAATAAATCACAATAATCAAATCAATACACAAAAATAATTCCTCCACACCTCCCAGCAGCTCAGTCACCGTTCCTCCCAACTCGGTGCAACTTGCTGGAGTTTCCCATAGTCCTTTTAAAGTCCTCGACCCGGAAGTCCTTTTCTTCAGCCCAGAAGTACTTTATTTCTTCTGTTCTCGTGACTGGGAAGTACCTCCAGGCTATACGGAGAATACAAATCCTTGAGCCTCCCTGCAGCGTCCTCTGGTGGCCCCCATGGTATCCAGCAGGGCTGTGAAGGAAAACACCAAGGTCCATGATGCCTGCTGGAATTCGGGGCATCTCCATGTTGCAAGGAGGGCTCCACCTGGCAGCTTGGAGGTATTGGTCGGGATAAGTTACCGGCCATTGTCCACAATTGATTACTACAGATTTAGACATTTTCATATTTGAAATGTAGCTCAAGTTCAAATGCAGCACACCTCTTTCTATGAACTGGAGATAATTTGTACGTTTCAAAATAAGGAAATGGTTGTTTTTAGCCTAGTTGTATACAGATGGAAAGTAACCAGAGAGACAGGAGAAAGAGACTCGCATGGGTCAATGAATTAGTGGTAAATGACATTGTGCTTTGCATTTTGTATTATTTTATTAGGCAAACACTATTCACTCCGTAGTTAATTTAATTAACATTTATATTAGAAATGGTTTGTTTTCCTTTACATTTACCTAACATATGGCCTAATCTAATGCTGCACAATATTTTTGAAACATTGAAAATCAAAATCTTCTAATTTCATTCCATACAAACACCATGTTGTGTCCTTGGAACCTGGAAAGCATCTACAGTCATGGCAAGTATAGCTTCCTGCTGCAGGAAGAGACTTGTTTGGTGTCTCTGCATCATAGTGAATGAAGTTGTGAGTTGTGAGGAAGAATAGTGCCCCTTGATGATTACTTCATGAACAGAATTACCCTTTAGAGACCGAAGAAAATTTTCCAGCAAAAAATCTGGATTGCTAAAATGAAGTTTTAATGTCTATGGCTGCCTTTGTGGAGACACAGCATATTGCAGTAAATTTAACTTCTAATTATCTTTTCAATAATACAGAATCCTGTTTTAGTACTTAAAGCACTTAGCAAGCAAGCTTTTTTCTAGGAAAGTGCATTTCACTGTCTAACGGCCTGAACATAAGTGCTATAGGCTGTAAAAAGCTGTTATACTCAAAGGATAGGTTCAGTGCTTTTGAAGCTGAACTTATTTTTTCACAATTGTGCAATGATTTAATTTGCCCAGACATGCAATTTAATAATTTTAGTGATTTAAAAAAAAAAAACACTAAAGCCTCTAACAATTGTAGACAATTGGGCAATAGTCCTAAAAAAATTATTCACATCTCAAGATTGTGCAAATATTAAATTAATTCATAACCAAAAATATTTACATATATACAACGTTTTTTCAGAAGAATGTGCCGAGATATATAAAGAGTACAGGTATAAAAAGCAGGTTTAAAAGTCTGATAAACAAAGTGTGATGTAAGTTGCAGATGGTAATGATAATATGTGATTTATATGGTTTAACTGTTTTAACAGTATACTTGTTTGCACAGAAAGAATTGGCTTCCCACAAATATAGATGAGATAGATAGATAGATAGATAGATAGATAGATAGATAGATAGATAGATAGATAGTGTCAGAGGGAGGGACCGGATGTGGGTCTAAGCCCACCCTGGATCACGTGGGGGTCGCCTTCCTGGTTGCTCTGGGGGCCACGGGTACATGGCATGGAAGCTCCACCCTGTAGGGACCCGTGGTCACCGCCAGGAGGCGCCCCAATGCCTTGGGGACCTGTTACCCCAGCACTTCCGCCACACCAGGAAGTGCTGGGGGGAAGAATTAGGACGGCGCCCGGAGAGCTGCTGGGAGGACAGCCGGCACTTCCGCCACACTAGGGCGTGGCCAGAGGAGGAATGCCGGGAACACCTGGGGCTCATCCGGGGGCTGTTTAAAAGGGGCCGTCTCCATTCATTCGGGGCTGGAGTCGGGTGGAAGGAGGACAAGGCAGAAGAGGTATGGAGGCGGCCTGAAGAAGGCATTTGTGGCCAGGACTGAGTGTGATTATTGGGGTTTGTGCACTTTGGACTGGGTCTGTGTGACCATATCATTTGCAAATAATTGTGTAAATAAACATGTGATGGTGAATTACAACATGTCCGCCTGTCTGTGTCCAGGTCGTTTCCACGATAGATAGATAGATAGATACTTTATTAATCCCAAGGGGAAATTCACATAATCCAGCAGCAGTATACTGATACAAAGAAACAATATTAAATTAAATAGTAATAAAAATGAAAAAATGAAAAAAATTAAAATAAAATTAATGTTAGCATTTACTCCCCCGGGTGGAATTGAAGAGTCACATAGTGTGGGGGAGGAATGATCTCCTCAGTCTGTCAGTGGAGCAACACTGTGTCAAAAGTCTGTCACTGAAGCTACTCCTCTGCCTGGAGATGACACTGTTCAGTGGATGCAGTGGATTATTCATGATTGACAGGAGTTTGTTTAATGCCCGTCGCTCTGCCACAGATGTTAAACTGTCCAACTTTACTCCTGCAATACAGCCTATATATAAATATATACCAATCTATTTTTTTACTTAATAAGTTTGATGTGATTCTTTCATTTTTTTAGGACATGCATTTCTATCATATGTGGTACATACTGCATGCAGCAGCCTTAAAGGTTGAAATATCAGCTTGCAATTGTTTTGGTCATCTTAGGCTGTGAATATGAGCTATTTTGTCATGCTGTCACAACAGTTACAGTATGTTTAAAAATATCTGTAAAAGAAATGTTATATAATCTGCACAGTGCAAACAAGAACAGAAGACATCATTTAAAAATTTACTTCCAGCCTAATAAAAAACAATACACATCCCTCCTCTATTGAGGATAATAAAGCATGTGCCACATGCTGTTTCAAAGATTGTTCTTGCCTTGTGGGCAGTGCTTGCTGGGATAGGCTCCAGCTTCCCCTCACCCCAGCCCTGAATAAGTTGGTTAGGAAGATGGATGGATGGATGGATGGATGGTAATGTTTAGTCTGTGTGTGTTCACACTGCAATGGACTGGTGTCCTGTCCAGGGATTGTTCCTACCTTAGCTTTTCCACAAGTCTGCTCTAGATAAGCAGGTATGGAAGATGGCATGATGGATGGTGTTCAAATTGGAGATTCTTACAATTCAACAGATGTTTATTATCCCTCAGATTCACCAGAACCTGAACATCACAAGAGCAATGAGAGTGATAGTGAACCAGGACTCAGTGGGAATGTGGGAGAATGTGGTGAGTGTTGGATGTCAATGTCTTTACTCCTAACTTGGTTCAGTTCTAGGCTGGAAGTGAATTTTTAAAAGATGCCTTCTGTTCTTGTTTGCACTACAAGTTTGTGAATGATTTCATTGTGATTGTATTTTTGAATGATGTCATCAGTATTCTTCACACAGTAAGTTTATAGTGTTCCATATTTTGATCACACTTTTGAATGAATGTTACAAGTTTTTGGTTGTGCTGGAAGATTAGGTCTGCACACTGATTGCAGTTTTAAATGCCTTCAAGTATGTGTTTGCACTGCAAAGTTCCTACTCTACAAATGATAGTTTGATCTACACTGGTTATTTTTTTGTTATGTGATGTAAATGTCTGTGGTGTTCAGCTGCTATTAAGTACAAAAAGCAAGGAGACAAAGGTAATGTGTTTGAAAACCAGGAGTCAAAACTAATCACAAGCTCAGGATTTTAGAAAGAATATCAGCAGGACTTTCACAGGATGCCAGTTGATACAGAGTTAATATCGAGATGATATCACAGGACTCAACCTCCCTGCAATCAGCCACTGAGTTGTGGCATCAGGACTAAATAATAGTGGCGGACAAATAATAACAAGATGGCATTGCACTACATCAGGGGTGCCCAAGATGTCGATTGCGATCGACTGGTAGATCGCAAAGGTAGTGCAGGCAGATCGCGTTGCATTCAAAAAAATTTTTTTAAACGTTAGTCTATCATATATCCTCCCTATGACATTTGATTGACATACAGGACAGCCAGTCTGAGATCTGTTTTGTTCTAACACACTGGTCATCCCGCTCGCACGATCAAACACGCGAGCTACTGCTAAACTCCGGTTTTCTAATTGATCTAGTTAGCCTTCCAATTTATATCGACTAAAGAAGGGATAAAAAAAAATGTGTTGTTTATGTGCTGGATGTGGAACTGGAAGAGGGTTTTTTTCTCTCACAATGTCACAATCTAAGTGCGTTTGTCTGATCTGTCAATCTATCATTGCTATTCCAAAGAAGGAAAATGTGGAAAGGCACTTTTGAACTGTTCATAAAAATTACGAAACTGACTTCCTTCCGAAAAGCGATCTGAGAAAGAGAAAGGAGAGGGAACTAAAATCACAATTAATCTGACAGCCATCATTTTTCACTCAGCTGAATTCAAAAGCAAAGGCAGACACACCGAGGCATCATTCTGGGTGAGTCACTCGATCATTAAGCATAAGAAATCCTTCCAAGAACTACCTCCTCGACTGCATTATTCGGCTCTACTTATTTATGCGAGTCAGCCTTTTCCCACATGAACATTATTAAATCCAAATACTGTTAAGACCATAAATGTATTGAATTGTTATTGTGCCATAAAGGTTATTCAGTTATGCAAGGTACAACAAGATATATTTTATGTATAAAGTATACTCAGTAAATATATACTGTATATTGGGTGGCGCAGTGGTAGCACTGCTGCCTCACAGTTAGGAGACCTGGGTTCGCTTCCCGGGTCCTTCCTGCGTGGAGTTTGCATGTTCTCCCCGTGTCTGCGTGGGTTTCCTCCGGGCGCTCCGGTTTCCGTCCAAAGACATGCAGTTTAGGTGGATTAGTGATTCTAAATTGGCCCTAGTGTGTGCTTGGTGTTTGTGTGTGTCCTGCAGTGGGTTGGCACCCTGCCCAGGATTGGTTCCTGCCTTGTGCCCTGTGTTGGCTGGGATTGGCTCCAGCAGACCCTTGTGACCCTGTGTTCAGATTCAGTGGGTTGGATGGATATATATATATATATAATTTTTAATGTAGGTAGAACATTTCAACCTGGTCATTTTAAAAGTAGCTTGCAAGCTGAAAAAGTGTGGGCACCTTGCATTACACCTTCATCGTAAAAATAAAATAACCAGCACATTTAAGGTATGAATGTAGAAAATGAAAAATTGGGTTCTGCAGTTTTCAAAAGTAATAGAAATAAATTATCATGTCACTAACCCTAATCAACAAAAGCCTAACATAAAAAATCAATAATCACAGCAAAATGTCTTTGTGATTCATGCTTTAATTGCTAATGGAAATATATACAGGTATATTATTTTAGCTATTTTACACAAAGATTTAGCTTGCATTTACATAACAAAATATTGGGAATATGTGACCCTATATAAGATGCAGAACAAGGCCTGATGAAATGTAAATGTCTAGAGAAAAATCAAAATGCACAGTTACAACTACTGGTCTAAAATATGTTACACTTTCTGGCTATGGCAAAAAAATGCTGTGTCCCTTGTAGTAAATACCACTAGTTTAATATGATAAAAGGGAAGGCTACAATCCCCTGTTCTGCTATATGTTGTATCTTTGTGGTTTAGACTTTGAGTGCTGGCTTGTTGGAAGACATCAAGCCATCCATCCTTAGACATTTCCAGAATTAAGCCATCTGGGTATAATTACAAAACCTAAAGTCAGACAAGACATTTTCCCTTGTTTCTGCTCTAACAGAGAGTCTTTTTTGGTGATTTAATGTAGTTCCATCACTGCTTTTTATTCCAAGTTGAACCAACATTAAACGCTAATTTCTTTAATATGCTTTGTCCTCAGCTGCCTTTATTGAGCTGTGTGTCTGTTTGCATGTTTCTAGGGTACCATTAGGCCGGAGACAAAAGACCCTATTTTTCAGACAGCATGTGCCCCCTTAAAAATATAGACTTCTCAGAACAAAACTGCTTTTTGTTTCATCTAACTTGATGAATTGGCTGTCTGCAGAAACATAAAAAGTTATATTATCAGAGGCTGCGTATGTTTTGTTTGTGAGGATGTTGAGATGCATACACTTTAAAAAGGTAAGATGAATTTTTATTAGAGGAAATTAATAGTTATTGTTTTAATAGCTACAATAAATTATATAATATTATTTGTGAACATCACAGAGATGAGTTTTTGTTTGTTATTATATTATTTTGATTTGTTCCATTTTTCACACTTAGATGAACTTTAGTTAGATAATATTGATTTAGCTTCCAAGCTTCAAGCCTGTGGTTGTGATACAATCCTGGGGTCATGTTCCATGGGAGGTATTGCTGTGAACCTGTCCTCTCCCACGGTCCTTCCATCACAGGGGCGTCCCCCGGCTGGGAAATGGCCCAAGCTGTCCGCCATAATGGATAAACCTCTTATTTGGTTGAGTTAGCAATATTTCCTGTGAAATATATCATTCAAATATTCAAGTATGTCTCTACTTGTTGGCCTCAATCCAAATAAGGGAAGTCTGTCCCTGCTACCCATCTCCCCACCATTTCTAAACCTGTCTTTATGTGATGGTTACACGTAAATTTAAAAATGTCTATATCTCAGACACCAACACCATTCACACTAAACTTAGTATTTCTTTATTTAAGAAGCAAAACATAATAGCAAAGCACTACTCAGTCAAATGAAAATAACACAGAAAGTACAACAGTATGTTTCATAGACAATTCAAGAAACTCAACTTTCAAAACCATCTATCTTAACAGAGAGGCACAACTAGACATCCAAACCTAAAAGGCTACTTTATTTAAAATTATACAGGAAAATAAAAATAAATAAATAAATTGGGATATCGGGGCAGATTAGCTATTAGCTAAAAAAAAAAAAGAGCTTGACAGACTGAATGGTTTCCTCTCATTTGTAAAATTTCTTATATTTTATGTTCTAAAGTAAAAATGTTTGGCAAAGTGCATGCTTGGAAATTTTATTTTAGAATTACATTAGTGAGTTTTTGTCAGTTTTTGAAAAAATCCTCAACAGATCTTCAAAAACAATTTGATTTGTTCTTTATCCAACTTAATTAATTAATAATTTAGAACATCTCTTTCCTACTTACAGAGTTATAGAGTATGGTTTGGGATTTTTTCATTTGAGCAAAATAAGCAATTGTACAAGTAATGTAGAATATTAGAACCAATTTGTTTTTTATAACACACTTTTAACCCATCTGGTGTTACTCTAGGTACTGATGTTAATGGATTAGGAGATATATTATATCCAAGGCTAACCAAAAGATACCCAAATGGTTTTAAGAGTAGGGCAAAAAAAAAAACAGGAGACAGAGCTGGAGGTGGCAGAGTTAAAGATGCTAAGATTTGCATTGGGTGTGATGAGGATGGACAGGATTAGAAATGAGAACATTAGAGGATCAGTTCAAGTTAGACGGTTGGGAGACAAAATCAAAGAGGTGAGATTGTGTTGGTTTGGAGAGATGCTGAGTATTTTGGGAAAAGGATGCTAAGAATAGAGCTGTCAGGCAAGAGGAAAAGAGGAAGGCCTAAGAGAAGGTTTATGGATGGGGTGAGAGAGGACATGCAGGTGATGGGTGTAACAGAACAAGATGTAGAGGACAGAAAGATATGGAAGAAGATGATCCGCTGTGGCAACTCCTAATGGGGACAGCCGAAAGAAGAATAAGGTTTAAGAGTAGGGCATTACCAAAACATGCAGATGCTTGATGCCATCACTCATAGGTCAGACTTTGCCCTGAATACGTTTAAGGTAGTTTTTGATAAAATATGCTATATGTGAATGATGAACAATTTTCAGTTGAATTGTGATGTTCTTGGTGTATATTGAATTACTGTGTATTTCATAAATAGTTGAAATACATTTTGTTTGTGAAACTAAGAGATACAGGATATCTCATATAAAATAAAAAATCTGAAAAAACTGCATTACTGCTTGTGAAGCACAGCCTCAGGCATCCAAGGATGACACCAAACAAAAACTTTTATTTTATGCAAATATATAGTAGCTATCATTTAATGTAATACTTTGATGCTGATATATTAAAATAAAAACATTGAATGGACCAAACAGTGCAGAAAATATCAGGAAGGGAATTTACTCAGCTCAAATATTAAGGGAAGTAAATTGGAGCAGCATAAAGGAAAAGGAAACAATAAAAAGCACAAGTGTGTTTCTGCTTCTCTGAGGCTTTCTAAATAAATGGTAGGCTATCTAGCCCCTTCAGACACATTGCATCTCACCTCCTGACTTTCTTTTGAAATTAAACATGTTTCCTTCTCCTCCTCCTTCTGGCCTGCTAACTTCCCTGATCAATCCAAGTTTGCATAACTGAAGAGATAGTAGTGCTTAAGTGGCCATTCCTGGGAATACTTCTGGTGTCACCTCAGCCTACCATAAAGTAGTTCTTAGTTGGTGCTCACAGAAAATGTAACTCTCAGGTGCCTCTCCAGGTACACTATTTCATTCCATGCATAAAACCTGTATTGCTTTCCAATAGCGGGAAGGGATTTTACTACAAAACTAACCAGATATATATATATATATATATATATATATATATATATATATATATATATATATATATATATATATATATATATATAAAATTGCTCAAAAAAATTAAAGAAACACTTTGAAAACACATCAGATCTCAATGGGAAAAAAATCATGCTGGATATCTCTGCTGATGTGGACTGGGTAATGTGTTAGGAACGAAAGGATGTCACATTGTTTAATGGAAATAAAACTTATCAACCTACAGGGGGCCAAATGCAAAGACTCCCCGAAAATCAAAGTGAAAAAATGATGCGGCAGGCTAGTCCATTTTGCCAAAAAATTAAATTTCACCAACTCAAGCATCATACTCAGTAGTTTGTATGGCCCCCACGTGCTTGTATGCGTGCCTGAAAATGTTGGGGCATGCTTCTAATGAGATAACAACAACAACATTTATTTATATAGCACATTTTCATACAAACAGTAGCTCAAAGTGCTTTACATATTAAAGAAGGTGTCATCTAGGGGTCTCCTCCCAGATCTGGACCAGGGCATCACTGAGCTTCTGGACAGTCTGAGGTGCAACCTGGCAGTGTCGGATGAACCGAAACATAATGTCCCAGAAGTGCTCTATTAGATTTAGGTCAGGTAAGTGTGGGGGCCAGTCAATGGTATCGATTCCTTCATCCTCCAGGAACTGCCTGCATACTCTCACCACATGAAGCCAGGCGTTGTCGTGCACCAGGAGGATCTCAGGACCCACTGCACAGGCATAGGGTCTGACAATGGGTCCAAGGATTTTATTCCAATACCTAATGGCAGTCAAGGTGCCGTTGTCTAGCCTGTAGATGTCTGTGCATCCCTCTATGGATATGCCTCCCCAGACCATCACTGACCCACCACCAAACCGGTCATGCTGAACGATGTTACAGGCAGCATAATGTTCTCTACGGCTTCTCCAGACCCTTTCATGTCTGTCACATGTGCTCAGGGTGAACCTGTTCTCATCTGTGAAAAGCATAGAGTGCCAGTGGTGAACCTGCCAATTCTGGTATTATATGGCAAATGCCAATCAAGCTCCATGGTGCCGGCAGTGAGTACAGGGCTCACTAGAGGATGTCGAGCCCTCAGGCCACCCTCATGAAGTCTGTTTTTGATTGTTTGGTCTGAGACATTCACACCAGTGGCCTGCTGGAGGTCATTTTGTAGGGCTCTGGCAGTGCTCATCCTGTTCCTCCTTGCCCAAAGGAGCAGATGCTGGCCCTGCTGAGGGGTTAAGGACCTTCTACGGCTCTGACTAGCTCTCCTAGAGTAACTGCTTCAGACTTTGCTGGGAGACATAGCAAATCTTCTGGCAATGGAAGTTGGACTACCTGTGCAACCTCTGTAAGGTCCAAGTATCGCCTCATGCTTTCAGTAGTGACACTGACCGTAGCCAAATGCAAAACTAGTGAAAAAACTGTCAAAAAAGATGAGGAGGGAAAAATGTCAGTGACCATCCACCTGTCAAACCATTCCTGTTTTGGGGGTCATCTCATTGTTGCCCCTCTAGTGCACCTGTTGTTAATTTCATTAACACCAAAGCATCTGAAACTGATTAACAACTCCCTCTGCTACTTAACTGACCAGATCCGTAGCTCAAATGTTTCACTGACTTGATGCTATACTCTGATTAAAAAGTGTTCCTTTAATTTTTTGGAGCAGTGGGGACTGCCAGGATGCCCCTGTGATAGAAGGACCAAGGGAAGAGGGGATATTAATTGCAATACCTCCCCAAGAAACACTAGAGGGCAACCCCCCTAGCTCACATTTGGGCTCCCGGACAGTTTGCTGAGCCCTGAGTTGCAGCACTTCACCACACCTAGAAGTGCTGCCAGAAGAATGTCTTGGAGCACAAGGAACATTTGCGGGTGCCGCTTCACTCCATTTGAGGAGCCAGATTTGGAAGGAGGTGGACAAAGCTTGCAGGGAGAGGAGTGAAGGTGGCAGAGAAAGAGAGAAGGAAGAAAAAGCTGTGTTTAGGCAGCTTCTGTACTGTGCTCTGTAGTGGGGAACAATGAAAAAGCACTTCTCCACTTGGAATAAAATGTGTGTGCTGGACAGAACTTGTGTCTTGCGTCTCTCTGTGTTGGGTAGGGAGGCTGGTACACCCCCTAGTGGTCCACAATATATATATGTGTGTGTATATGTGACTTTACATAACTAAATGTAAGATCTCAAAAGTATTCCAAGGCAAATGATCGTTAAATAAAATTATTCATTTTATATTGTAACTTTGAACCTTTTTTTCACAGGTGGCATAGTAACACAGTGCTTAGTGCTTCTGAATCTTGGATCCATGTCTGGTCATTGTCTATGTGGAGCTTGGAATGCTTTCCGTACATCTGCATGTGTTTTTTTTATCAAGGTACCATAGTTTATCCTTCATCATCCAGAATAAAGTGTTGTGGAACAACACCCAACACACACATCTTTATTTACACTATTTACAGTTTTACTTTGTGCACAACCCAGTACCTCTGCACCGAATCCCAAAGTCCAGGCCTCTCCTTCCAGTGCCTGCCTTCTTCGGGCCGCCTCCACTCTTCTTCAACAAGACTTCGTCCACTCCTCGCCCGACTCTATTCATCGAATGAAGGGAGGCGGCCCCTTTTATACAAGCCCGGATGGGCTCCAGCTGCTTCCCGACACTCCTCCGCAGACACTCCCCTGCGTGGCGGAAGTGCCGGCTATGCACCCAGAAGCCCACCGGGTGTCCCCAGTCTTCTTCCCCCCAGCACTTCCTGGTGTGGCAGAAGTGCTAAGGTCCAGGGCTCTCCAGGCACAGGGGTCCCCAGTGCAAACAGGGCGGTCGCCCCCTCGTGGTCTGGAGGAGGCACAAGCCCTCCTCCAGTCCTCCTGGGCAACCCGACTGGGTACCACCCCCAGCCGTCTGCCACAGTGTACATTAGCTTAACTGGTAAATCCAAATTGATGTTTTGTCAGTGAAAGTATGGATGTGTGCCATCAGTGTGATCTGTGATGGACTGGCACCCTGGCTCGGTTTCTGACTTGTGCCCTGTGCTGCAGGTTAGCATTTATGTTACATTGCTTTTTTTTCAAAAAACTATGACTTTCATAAGGCAAACTGCATTTTAATGTTATTAGTATATTGCGAAATATATTACTTTCCTACACATATACAGCTGCTGGTGTATAATGAGGAAATCACAGGTGACAACCACCTTCATTAATTTCAATGAAACTGAAACTGTAGTGGTTAAAGTAAGGGGCAAAATTTGTTCAGATAAATGAAACTAAAAAAAACACCACAGAAGTAAATCAAAAGCAAAATGGAAGTCAGTGAACCAAAAATGGAAAAAGAAAATGAAAAGTCTGCTCTTTGTGTTTACCACAGCTGGCAAGACTAGATAGGGTGATTCAGCATCTCTATATGCATTGAGAAAAATCACAGCGTAAATAAATGTCTCTCTGATTTTTACTATAAGCCTTTAAAAAGTAGCAACTCACTGTATATTCATGATTAAAAAATATCTAGGAATACTAAAAAGAACTGTGCAACCAATTTTTTTCTTACTGTAATACATATTTACTGTATTATGACACAGGTGGATATAATGGTTAAAAATCCAGTACATAAAAATCATGCTGTTGTTGCTGCATGAGTGAGTATAGGTGTGAGTGAGTGCCCTGAAGTGAGCTAGTGCCCTGTTCAAGGTTGGTTCCTTTGCCCTATGCTGCTGAGGTATGCAGTATCTCCCCATGACCCTGAACTGGATAAGCAGGTAAGAAACTCGATTGCTGAGTATATTTGTAACAGAGTCAGTTGTTGGTTATTGGAAATCTAAACATATGTAAATTATTTGTTTTATGAGATGCTACATGATTTAAAGAAATAGTAAGTTATATTTTCAACCACACCAAAACAGCAAACAACATTTGAATGGATGTAAAGCATATTTTCGATAAATTAGTTTTTAAATCTGTGTTTAAATTGTGCTTCTTCAGTCTTTTCTGTTTCAGAATTCTAAATAATTGCATTAAAGTATGTATTCTTCTTAATTAAAAGATAATATGCAATAGAAACTAGCAATCACGGATGTCTTTCAAAAATAATATAACAAAGACAGGGCACTTCTGTATTCAATCTTGTCTGTTTTAAGCTGATCGTTTGTTATGAAGTGTTAAGTCTGCTTATAATTAAAAGAATATAATTAAAATAATAGCATTCTGTCTCTGAGATGGGTATGTTACAGTATTTACTTAAGCTGTACAGAGGAGACTAACCTACTCGTAAATTCCCAGGATTTACTGTAAGAACATATTGTACCCTGACAGGCTCAGAGAATCAAAGGAGACTGTGTGGGGTCTTAATCCATGTCCATATCAAAAAGTTGACTCAGCTTTTTCCATCCATCCATCCATTATCCAACCTGCTATATCGTAACTACAGGGTCACGGGGGTCTGCTGGAGCCAACACAAGGCACAAGGCAGGAAACAAACCCCGGGTAGGGCGCCAGCCCACCGCAGGGGGCACACACACACACACACATCAAGCACACACTAGGGACAATTTAGGATTGCCAATGCATCTAACCTGCATGTCTTTGGACTCTGGGAGGAAACCGGCGTACCCGGAGGAAACCCATGCAGACACGGGGAGAACATGCAAACTCCACGCAGGGAGGATCAGCTTATTCCTTTCCACTAAATTGTAAATTGCATATTTGTGCACAACAGTGGAAATTTGGGGGAAGTTTATTTAAGACTGAAGACAGAAATCACTTCTTTATGCAAATACTTGTGGGAATCTGGAACAAACTACAAACTCATGTAGTTAAATATGAAAGACAACCTTTAAGAAGTATCTGGATAAATACTGAGAGATCTTGGTTATTATTGTAGCTAAACGACTGAGACTGATGGACTGAATGGTCTCCACTTGTTTGTTAAATTTCATGTGTTCTTATGTAGGTCTTAACAGGCTCCAGCGTTACATTTTTTTAATTTGATATTTTTGGTTTTTGGGGTGATACAGTAGTTTGCACTTCTGTTTCACAGTTACAAGATACTGGATATTTAACCACAGTCCTGTCATTGTCTGTGTGAATATTACATGTTTTCCCAGTGTGAAAGTGTAAAGAGATATTGTTACATTGCATGAAATGTGCTCAAATAAAGCAGTTTTCAGGCTCACCAAATCCTAGATCGTTCTTTTTTGTTTAGCATGTCCAAGGGTTTTGCTTCCTTACTTTGCAATGTCCAAATCTAATCTGTTCCTTACAATAGAAAACTCAACTAGTGTGACTTTTGTTTATAAAACACACTATAGAAACATTAACTTTACCCCCAGTCCATCTACCACATGATAAAGTCAGCCTTTCTTTTAGAACAAACATATCACCAGTTAAAGATTGTATTTTTTCCTTTTTAATTTTTAAAACAATCCTGCAATCTCACATTTGGCTGAAGAGTCCTTATGCCCTCTGAAAAACACAAATTAAAGTCAAAAGGCCATGAGAGCTGTTATATTACACAACCAGATGTGCAGAGACAAGTGAAGGAAGGTTTTGCTTAAGCTATGTAACACATTTGTGAGCCTTCTTTTGGAGTACTGTGTGCGGTTTTGGCCTTGATAGGTGGAGTGGTGGCTCTGAGACTAGGGATCTGCACTGGCAATCGGAAGGTTGCCGGTTCAAATCCCGTAAATACCAAAAGGGACTCTGCTCTGTTGGGCCCTTGAGCAAGGCTCTTAACCTGCAATTGCTGAGTGCTTTGAGTAGTGAGAAAAGCGCTTTATAAATGCAAAGAATTATTATTATTGATATTACAAAAACACATAGCAGTGCTATAGGAAGTCTGGGGGAGAGCGAATACCTAAATCACAGACTGTAAGATAAAGATAGAGAGTGAAGGAGATGAATCTTTCCAGCTCAAATAAGAGGAGATTAACAGGTGACAGTATGACCTAGGCACCTTCAAAACTTGACTTGATGAACCTTTGGAGAAATGTGACAGGTTTTCTTGAGATGAATGGCCTGTTCGTGTCAAAATCATTCTAATGTTCTGATCCATCTCCACACAAACATCAACCATTGCTCTAACAATGGCTGTCACATAATTTCCATCTTGAATGCCTTACTGACATGTTAGCTGTGGGCCTTGAATGAATCTATGAAAAACTTATAATATGTGGCCAACTTGTGGGGGGGTGATCCACTTCCCAACCCCAACAAAGACAGATTCTAGGCCAGGGGTCCCCAACTCCAGTCCTGCAAGGCCCCAGTGGCTGCAGGTTTTCATTCTAAACTTTTTTCTCAATTAGTGACCTGTTTTTGCTCCTAATTAACTTCTTTTGAATTAATTTTATTCAACTTGCTCTTGAAGACGCACACCCCTGAGATACAATAAGGTAATAAACATAACCAGCAAACTGTGTCAATCATACAATAACTTAAAATAAAGAAAGATGAAGGTCTCAGGAATGCTGATCTGCTCAGGTCCCCAAAACATTTTAACAGTGCTCTTAGAAAAGAGAAAATCAACCATTTCAGAAATGTATACTATTTTCACAATGAGAGCAGCAACGAGTCATGGAATTAAAGAGCGGGTTTGATTAACAACAAGAATCAGAGCCTAATTAAGCAATTGGTGAGAACGAAATTGGTTGGTGTTTAAGGCCCTGACTTAGTTGGTTTTCTGTAGGCTCACTCACTTCATATTTTATTTTTGTTTGGGTGCCATTTAAGGAAAGAAAATGAAGCAATTCAGAGGAACGATAAAGAAATTGAAGGGGAACAAATCTTTAAAAAACATCTCAATTAAAATTAATGCAAAAGAAGTTAGTTAGCAGCAAAAAAAGGTCAATAATTAAGGAAAGGGTTACAATGAAATCTTGCAGTCAGTGGGGCCCTCCAGGTCCAGAGTTGGGGACCCCTGCTCTAGGCACAAGTCTTTGCAACACACACATTTTATTTTCAAGGGGAAGCACTTTTCTTTCGTACTCCCTACAGCACAGTACCATAAACAGCACACAGCACTTTGTTTTCTCTTTTTTCTTCCTCTCCTTTTGACTCCCACTCCTCCACTGACAAGATTCATCCCTCTTCCTCCTGACTCCGGCTCTCCAAGTGAAGTGAGTGATTCAGATCTTGTTAGCCGGATCTGGAATCACTCCCCGGTGTGCTGAAAGCCCAGTGTAACCTCCACAGCTCCCCCTGGCACCACCCACAGAACCCAACAGGGCTTCAGTGAACACCCATGAAGCCCTGCAGGAATCTGAGGTGCCGCTACAACCCAGGGGAGCTGCCATCTAGCACTCCGGGGAAGACAGTGACCTGTGCACATCTGCTCCCCCAGTCCTTCCAATATATCAGCCTCGTCAGAAATGTTATATTTCCTTTTAAGAAAAATGAGAGTGTCAACACTCTGCTTGAAGCCGAGACCTCTCCACAGTATACCCTGCAGTAAAAAAACACTCAGTCACTGGGTATAAACATAGTAGAAGCAGACAAATGACTTTATCAGAAAAACAAGAAAAGAGAATTTTAGCCTCTCTCTTTCTCTCTCCACCAAGTTAGAGTCCTGCTGTTGAGAACAAAGTGTGAATCACTGCTGTATCCTTCTTTCTTGCTGTAATTTACCCTATTTTTGAATCAGTATCAGTGGAAGGCATATCCATGACTCGAGCACTTGTTCTCTCATCCATGGCTCGTGAGAAGTGCAGTAACTGCAGCTTGCTGCTCCCAGTTGGGTTTGAGTATATCATGAGAACTGCTCCACTACGATATGTTTCTACTTTGGAAGCCTCAGTAGAGTTCAATTTGAAAACAAGCCTGTTGATGCAGTGATACATTTATGAAACAACGTTGCTATTCATCATGCTCTTCTGAAGATGACTCACTAAATAAAGTGTGTGTGCAAAACACTTAACCTGCGGTCCCAACCAACATCCAGGTACAGTGATGTCTATGTTGTGCATTGACAACTTTCACATCATTATGCAGATGGTTAATAACGGTTCTGCTAAAGTGCCTTCCGTTTGGCATGTTATACAATAGTTCAAGTTGTTTTCATCAGATTTTTAAATCCACTGCTTTTTACAAAAGATGTTTTCATTTGCTTTGTGTTTCATTTCAGTAATGTGGTAATGTCATACTATACAGGATAAAAGGCCACATATTGAACTGGCAGTCTTTTGTATTATGAGATTTAATTGGATTAAATTTTGTGTCAAGTCTAAAGATGAGTGTTTTGTTTTTGTGTCTCTTAGCAGACAGAGTGCCTAACATGTTTGTTAACAATATGGTCTCATTATTGTTTCATACTTTTTGTCTGTTAAAGATTGTGATTCTGCAACAAGCAAAAATGTCAGTGTTAACAAATTCTTTGGAGATGGGTGACCTAATTAAGATGTTAAAAATTGTTAAATGCTTTCATAAAATGTATATGGTAGCATTTTGTCAATTAAATAATAACTCAAATACTTGAGGACGCCAGTAGAAATTAATGGCGAGCACATTCCAGATGGAATACAGAAAGCACTTTTCTAGACATAGGATCATGGTCATCTGGGAAAAAGAACAGGTCATGTAACTTCTGGCTTATTTAAGCCATTTATTTTAGCGTAGACTGGGACAACTTCAGTATTACTGTATCTAACAAAGTGAGCCTCAATAAACTGGACTGTCTACACTTTTAAAAATAAAGGTGCCAGGGTGGTTCTTCAGAATGATGTCAAAAGGGAACAATTTTTGTTTCCCAAAAGACTCATTCATATGAAGGTTCCTAAAAGAACCTTTATTTATTTAGATCCATAACAGGCTCCATACAGTAAATATTCATGAACAGATGGAAACAGATTTGTGAAATACCAGTGGCTCATGATTTTAAAGGGTTTCATGCTGCATACAAAAGCACAAGCTAAATCAAATCTTAATCTGTTAGTGTCCTGCGAGGTAGCTCACCGTACATTAAAGATTTCATTTTTTTATACATATTATGATATTTTTCAAAGCACAAAAAACCAACGCCATATGCAAAGAACCCTCCCCAGAATGAAATGGTGCTTTGCCAGGCAATAGTTTTACAAGGAACAACACCTCCCAGTAAAGAACCATATAGTGCCATTAAAGAACCATTATTTTTAAGAGTGTGTTTCATCATACTTCTTATGTCTTAGTATTTCTACTGGTCTATTCATTATGTTTAGACATCACTATAAGAGGTAGAGTACTTGGCGAAGATTGTATTAAACATCAAAGGGAACGAATACAATTCATACACCCACCCACTTTATGAACTTTCTTTTTCCATTGTGGGAGACATTTCAGATTCACTGATTAACGCAGCCTGCACATTTTAAGGTTTTGATAATTCAATTCAAGACTGTATTTCACCATGTAGAAACTGGGTAAAGATCATGATCATATATATAATTACTAATCACAAAATGTGATATAAGTCAGTTTTCATACTGTCAAAATATGACATTATTCAGATCTAAGGGCGAAATTACTTATGGAGTGTCTCTTTATTCTTAGGCTAGTTTAACTTATATTATGTATACATTTCATAAGAAAGTAGTTATTTGAATATTTAATGAAAACTATTAAAGCTAACATCGTTACAGGTTTAAAGATGAAGCTTTACAGTGCTTGCTAGGATCTGCTTCCCAACATTCATTACCACACCGGGAATTTCTCTCTAACAACCATGTGCTGCAAGTTTTATGAGCTTAGTTAATCTTGAAGAATCAACAAGCAAAACATATGAAACCGTGTATATATTCATTTCCCAGTTATTATATTTTAATGAGAATTTTTCATTTACAGAATACAATGAAAATGTAAAAATAAAAAAATAATTAGGATTATAAGTAAAATCTCTTTAAATGGTTGCCAGTAAGTCTATCTTTATTTTAAACAGCCATGAATCATCACCAGGATCTTCAAAGTCAAAACAAGACGACTAAAAATTGTGTACAAAAATAAGTTCCATCTGCATTTTTATGTGCTTGTTTGCCTAAGAAATACTTTGCACCTTAATTGAACATCAAAAGCTAAATAACAAAGTAAATAGATAGATAGATAGATAGATAGATAGATAGATAGATAGATAGATAGATAGATAGATAGATAGATAGATAGATAGATAGATAGATATTAGACCACTACATACTCACAGGCTCATTGGGTCTTTGGGCCACAGGTCACACAAAATACTGAAGCACTGCAAGATGGCTTGTTAATGTTCACAGTTGTTTCTACTTTCCTGTTGTCTTTGCTATTGTACTGTTTTGCTTTTCTATTATTCTCATTTATTTATTTCAGCAATGGATTTTACATTTTCAGTCCAACAATGGGTTTTACTTTTTCCCCTTTTATTATCTATTCAGCAGTAAAGTAGGGAAAAATAACAATAAAGATTGCATTAGAATATGTTAAAATTCTCAAGAGTTATTGATCTTCCATTTCCTCGTCAGTACTACACAGTGTCACCGTGAATGCTGATGTGCATTATGAGCAGCATGGGGAGAGCCATGTTACATGCCTAGCAATGACAGAAAGCTGAAACAAACATCTAAAAATACTGCAGTTGGGTGCAAAGAGCTAAACAAAAAAATTTGCTTGTCACAGTTAAGAATCTAGTGTTCTTAAGACTATCTTCATAAATGTCATATGTAATTGGTTAAAATGAAATTAAAAAATGTTTCGACATCAGCAGGACTAGTACCAAATACTTTTCATTGCACTGTAGAGTGTATAGACAATAAACTAAATGGAAAAGAATCCAACTGAATTTGACTGAACTAAAAAAAAAAAATTGAAAGCATAATTAGTGATGTTTTTAACAAGATGCTCATCATCATCACCTCAGTCAATGGCTTTACCATGCTGTGAAAATTACGGTTCTGAATCAGATTTGGCATGTGGAGAGCCATCCCATAAGAAGTTCTGTGATAATGTCCTTTGATTGTATTATGTTGGACTATCTATGAAACATTGTTTATTCTGAAAATAAAAATGGCTTGATGCATCTATCACCGGAGCTGCTGTAATAGTCATCAAGAACTTGGATGTATAGTATTAAATTCAGACTATTTTGTGTCGGATGCACTCATTATGCAAAGTATACTATCAACTAACATCACCAGTAATTTCTGACTCATGTCGATTCTCCAATTATTCGGAACACTGCTTCAATAAGAGGCATGTTTTGCAGATTGTCCTATTGATCTTAGCACAGCTTCATAGGAGAGGTATATGGGGTTTCCAAACAGTTTTCCCCACTTCCTGGAGGGGTGTTTGTTACTTATTTACCTCATTTAACCATGGAAAATTACGTTGGTAGTTACTCTAAGAAAAGGAAGAGATCTCTTACACTTTCAGCTTTAAGTTTCATTTAGTCAACACCTAAGTCACAATCAATACTTTTTCCTTTTGTTTAATAATTCATTCTGTTATAGCTTTACATATATATTTACTTGTAATAGATTGCACAAGATTATTATATACTAGCTGTGTAAGCCCGTGCTGTAAAAAGCCTGGGCTCCTAGAAATGTTGAAATTGTCAGAAAAAAAATTGAAATGCAGAGTCAGCGGTTTCGTTACGCTGATATGCTCGCCAACCTTGTTTGTCAGCGGGTAAGCGAGTTTGTCTCTAACTCGCTAACCTGAGGCTGTCTTGCCGGCTGTTTGAGATTAATTTCTGTAGCCTCGCACTTCTGGGCCGGCTGGAAAGGCACACACACTTCCATGCATAGATGTTTATATATAAAATTAACTAAAGATTCTATACATTTTACTTGAGAACTTGTCACAAACCTCTGTGCCTGAACTCAGTGAAGAGTGCTATACAAAAAAAATTAAAAAATGGAATCTGATGTGCATATTCTGTTGCTTAAGTATGCAAAAAGCTAGATATGATGCTGATATTATAGTAAATTTGATTTTGAATTTTTCTACACATTTTCTAAAGTAAATATACAGTACCTAAGGTTTCAAAAAATATACCACAAAGGGGGGAGGCATGATGATGGATTGATTAGCACTGCACCCTCTGACTCCCAGATTTGGGGTCTGAGTCTCATGTCTGGTCACTGACTATATGTAGATGGAACATTCTTCCTGTGTCCTAATGGGCTACTCTCCTGGGTAATCCACTGTGCCTCACATGCCCAAAAGTATTGTAGCTTGGTATGATTGACACCTCTAAACTGGCCCAATGTGATGAAGTGTTGATGTGTAAATAAGTGTGTCCTGCAATGAAATGCAAGGTTTTTTTATTTTAACACAATGCTGCCAGGATGTGCTTAGGACCCCATTGTTATACCAGTCATGTTATCCAGGGTACTCTGCTGGAACACAGCTAGTCAAATCCACCTACAGTTTTAATTCCAGACAATACCCCCCTGAATTGCCTGGTAGCAAGCAGGAAAGTTGCCACTTGCAGGAAACAGGGTAGCCAGACTTGCAGAAATGCATTTAGTCAGAAAATTCAAGCCAGGGTTGATACCAAAATTTAGAGAACCATTTTCAAAGCCAAGTGTAAAACTAATATAACCTCATGACAAGCTTTTGTTAAAATCTAGACTTGAAACCATACAACAACCTGGAGGCCAACATCTAGAAACTGTATAATAACCTGAAAGTGAGCTGTTATGTAAACTTTGATTCAAAACTGTACAATAACATGTAGATGAGCTGTTGCCAAAATCTAGACACGAAACTGTTAACTGAAACAGAAACAAGAATTGATGTGAGTTAAAAATCAAAAGGCGTTCACCTCAAAGGCTCACACTGAAGTTGCTTGACTGTTGGATTCAGACTTTTAAATCCTGCACCTGAGCATCCACAATATGAGTTGTATCTTCTGGATGGCAGGCCCTTGCAACACTATCCTAGCAACAAAATGCTGAGACCACAAAATGGTAACATATCTCACTTAAGAATTAATGATAAAAGAATTTTCACTGGTTCATAACTAAATTATTAATATTCACGTATTAATATTCCCTGAGGTTAAAGCCTTCCAAAGACCCACAAAAAAGCAGAAGAAAAATTCCACTGAAGAAAAATAGAATTAACAAACTGCTCCAAATCATAATATATATGACCTTGAACGAGATTAAAGAAGCAATGAAAATGGGTGGATGGATGGAAGAATAGGTTATATCTTCAAGCCACTGAAGTCATTTTAATTACCTGGGAAAATATTGTATTTTTATTCTGATATTTATAAAGGCTAACACCAAAGTAAATGTATTTAAATATGAATCAATTAACATAAATAATGCAAAAAGGTTTGACATTAATTAAGAAATAATCACTGATAACATATTAATTTACCTAGTTTTATGTTGAAACTTTTTTTGCTCAATTTTTTGCTTGATTTTATAATGATATGAATTGATATCCCTTTCCAGGAATGGTTCTGCAGTATGGCCAAAGCTGTTAGAAAAGGCTTCAACAGATTTAAATTAACTGGATTTGAAATAATATTATTTTATAAATTTTATAATTGTATCATATATTGTCATTTTAAATTTTTTTATGTGCTATCCTATCCATGCATTTAAAAAAATAAATTGTTCCAATTCCTTTTTAATAAAATGAGAAAGTGGCACATCATTTACTTGATGCTTTTATCAAAAGAGACATGTAAGTCACATCAGCAGGTTAGGTGATTGATTCAGGGTCAGGCATTGAATCCGTCATGGTTATTGAACTAGCACTCTTTTTGTTTATAGTTCCGACCCTATAAGTCACGAGGCCAAGGTGCACTTCGCAGGCACTCTCCATGGCTTTCAAATGTTACATTATTGATTGCACATCTTTCATGAAATAACATATGGCACTGGCTTTATTATAATTAGTTGTGTAAATAAATGATCTCTCTACAAAACCCATCATTTGCATCATTAATTCAGACTCCAGTTTTAATTCATCAAGTCAACCAGAATACTTTAGAAAATTAAGGGTAGCACCATTTCCACATAGTAGTATGCTCAGTTTTTTTTGTAACACTTAAGTTTAGATACTGCAAAATGCATCTATTACTCATTTACTCTTATGTAACAAAACCTTAATAAAGACTTCTTTGGATTTATGTAATACTTATAAATCAACAGTAAAAGTGTTTGTTCATCCTTGCAATGTGACCTACTAACAAAACTTCACTTGGGAGTGGTCTGAGGTGACACATTTCCCCTGATATGACATATTTAGTATAAGACTAGAGATCCCTCAAGTTTTACTATAATGTCAATATGCTGCACTGCACAGATATGAAAGATCTATTAACTGAAGTGTTATATTTGTTATGAAGACCACAAGAAGCCTTTGTTAAGATCTTGTTACATAAACATATAATGACTAATAGATGCATTTTTGCAGTATCTCATCTAAAGTGTTACTGCTTTTTAATGTTCATCCGGCTGGCTAGAAAGTAAATGTACACCAATTTGATTTTTCCCCGAAGTTTAATATACGGGGGGAATGAGAAGAATCCTCGATTTAAGTAATGTCCAATGATATTCATAGCCATATAATCAGCAAAGAAAGACTTCCTGGATTTGAAATGCCCCTTCCACGTTTGGAAAACCAGCAACAGAATCTTTACAGGACAAGGCAGATGTGAGGATTCTCCTATTACATGGGGGGTAATTCCTAGCCCAGACTGTATCTATGGTGCTTCTAACCAAACAATTTCTCATGTTGTGCAGAACTGTGAACACATGTCCTACTGTAGTGAGTGGACAGATATGCTGATGCTACCCCATCCACAATCAAGTGGACAGAAAGCCTGGAAATGACATTGTGGTTGCCCTTTTTTGTGATTTCAAAGTAAATTCAACTGTTTGTTTTATATATATGTTTTTTGATTAAAATATAGGACTCTTTTAAAACTGTAAAACATTAAATTTTAGTCAAGTACCATTTTAAAATGTTATTCTGAATTAGGCAGTTTGGCATACTAGTTAAGACTTTAGACTTTGGAGTTCAGACCCTGAGATTGTGGGTTCATATCCTGCTACTGACAAGTCACTGATAAGTCGCTTGACCTGCCTGGGCTCCAGTTGGAAAAACAAAAGAATCATACCCAATTGTATCTCAGATGTTGTAAGCCGCCTTGGACAAAGGTGTCAGCCAAAGAAGTAAATAATAACAGTTAAGATAATATGAAACAAACCCCAAAATGTTTTTTTCCCAAACTAAACTGTATAAGAACTGATTCTAGCTTATAACAATTATAAAATCTATCTAAAACACAAATGTTTATTTTAAAAACTGTACAAAAAGTACTATCTTCACTTGACTAACTTAAGCCTTTACTCTTCTTGGCCTTTTAAATTTCCATTAAGCAAAGTAATTGACTGTTCTTCAAAGGGCACTCGATCTTGTACATGCCATTTTCTGTTTTTTTTTCTTTTTCATTATTTTCAGACAACATAAAAGAAAACTAAAAGTAATTATCTCTAAGAATTTGCAGAAATTGATTGCGTTTGATTCTGTATTATGTAGAGGCCTTGTCAGCTTCTATTCACTTTACAACAAGGCAAATATTTTTCTTTTGTAGAAAGCACAAAATGAAATCACACACGCACATAATACACTCAAATGCTAGATTGAGTGCACTGGGATCAAACTGCAGCAAACACAAGAGTTTTAGGTGGGCTAAATGAAAGGACAAAATTACAGTGGCAATTATTGATTAACTTTAGAGCACAAATGTTTATGAGCAGTACTGTTTGAGTAGTAAATGCCTGAGACAATGCTGTGTTTTGAATGAGTGGGGTCAAGCTTATGACCTTAACAGAGTGCTTTCTACAAGAGAACTGCTGCTTTATTGTTATGAGTGCCCTACTGGGTTTATTGTAAAACTGCAGACTGAAGTGTTAAAAATCACAATCCACATGTCGTATGCTTTATGAAGAAACAAAGGGGACATAAAATAGAAATGTGGAGCCATTATAACAATTCCCATTTTCCCTCAAAACCCTCAAGAGGGAATCTTTCCAAGGTACACAGCACTTTCTATTAAGCATTCTACAAGAGGCCTGCTTATTTAGTAAATACAGGAGCTGTAGTTGGACAACACACAACAGTCCTTGCATTGTCAACAGGGTTACAGGGGTCTGCTGGAGCCAATCCCAGCCAACACAGGGCACAAGGCAGGAACAAATCCCTGGACAGGGCACACACACACACACCAAGCACACAATAGGGACAATTTTATGATCGCCAATGCACCTAACCTGCCTGTCTTTGGACTGTGGGAGGAAACCGGAGCACCCGGAGGAAACCATGAAGCGAACCCGGGTCTCGTAACTGCGAGGCAGCAGTGCTACCACTGCGTCACCATACCGTCCATCCTTGCATTGTATGTAAGATAAAGGGACGAGGCATACTCAAACTGGCAGGTCACAGGAGTCACAGGCCTGAATAACCCTTCACACAATTCATTCAACATCCCCGCCATCCCATGTTAAAACATCATGTGAGCATTTTTCATTTTTCTTTATGAAGTGTTGTGTGATCTAGTTGAATATCATTCCCAGATAGTTCAAGTTTTAAAATGCACATCAGTAGCTAAGAGCTGATAAAGCAAATATTTAACCTTCACATTCTGAAATTAAATAGTGATTGCTTGGTCTCATCTCATCCTATCATGCAGTGTTTTTTCTTTTGGATGACTGTTATATGTTTGTTATAATATTAAGTTTAATGTCACTGTCTCTGTGCACACTGTTATGGATTCATTCATACAGGCAGACCAAGTATGGTACACAGGGGCTCAGCATTTAGAATTGCCAGCTAAGCATAGGACTAGATAGCCAAAGACAACTGGAGGATTGTATAGTCAGCCTAAAAGACAGAATAGTATACTTCTGTCCTCTGTCAGCACAAAATCTTCTTTCCTTGTTGGGAGAGTGAGAACTGCAAGTAGGCATTGTGCTATTACTGTATTTTTTGGAGGTTGAGTTGAGTCCTTTCCTGTCCTTGTTTGGAGACCAGAGAAAGAGCCTGCACGTGGAGCAACCAGTATATAAGGATGGACCTACTGCCAATACACTTTGAAGCCTATGGATGGAAGATGTCATCCATCTGGAAAAACCTTTCAGCGCAGTGACGAAAATGGCAGACTCTATAGATCAAGATCATACCTTGATATTTTCTTGCTATGGCTTCCTTTTGTCTGTTATACCGCGTAAAATTGTCATTAAAGAAATCTAAGTATAATTCTCTCATGTGATTCTTTGTTTCTACCACTGTAATCACTATGGGAGGGATATCGCCTTTTAATATCATATCTCTATCTTTTTGGTTACTTAACATGCCGCAACTTAAGAACTTATTCCAACAAGGGAGCTTATGCTTCTAAAGGAAACAGTGACACCAGTCATTCTTTTTTCAATTTCCTCATCTTGATTAGTGAGCTTGGACATTATATTGTTTATAAACATAGCATATGCTAATAAGATGTATGTGAGCAGCTCCATATGTGGCTGTGTGATTGACTTCCTGGTAAAACGGCCCCAGTCAGTGCAGATTGGCAACAACAATTCTTTGACGTTGTTCACCAATAATAGTGTACTGTAAGGCTGCTACCAGTGCTATACAGTCTACATGCTTATGACTATGTAGCAAATCATAAGATCAACAAGATCATCAACTTTGCTTTCAGCACAACCGTAATCAGCCTCATTGGGGTAAAGCACATCAAGGGTCTGTGGTGGAAGAAGATTTCTTTTTAAACAAGCAGTGATGCTCAGATTTTGCAGACTGTAGTAGCAAGAGAATGAAACGCAGTGTGCCCCTGGAGAATTTAATGGAGAAATCGGCTGATTGCTTGTTCAGGGAAACAATTTGGATGGATAATAGGTTAGTTGATGAGTGACAGAGAAAGAGAGAGCAAAGTTGACATCACCAGGAAGCGCTCTATCTGTTTAGCTAAGGTTGGAAGCCTTCTTTAGCTCAGGCTAATAAGAAACTGCTTCTGAAGGCCATGGTAATCTAGTCATTGTGGGCTTGCGGCTGACCACTGCCATTTACCACAGTGCAAATCTTCAAACTGAGATGGCTCGTGGTATGCAGGAGTCTACTGCAAAACACTTGGCATAATTGTCAGCCTTTCCACTGTGGAAGGTTGGAGTGTGGTGTGGTGGAACTCTGCAGGAGAGTGGTGACTGTGTGTGAAAGAAAGAGAGAAACAGAGAGAGCTCAACTAACATTACCAGAAAGCACTTTGCAGTCTGCTCAATCAAGGCTGGGAACCTCCTTTAACTAAGGGTGATAAGAAGCTGCTTCTGAGTGCTATTGTCATCCAGATGTTGCAGTTTTGCAGCTGGCCACTGGCAGTTACAACAGTGCAAATCTGTGAACTAAGAAGGCTTCTGGTGTGAGTCCATTGCAATACAACAGCCTATAGTTCACCCATGCACAAATGGGGAATAATATGTGCATAATCTGTCAAACACACAATCAGCTTTATACATTCAAATATAACAAAAATAACAAGCAACCTTCTAACTTTAAAGACTTGGAAAAATAAATGTAGAATCTCCAGGTTTGCGCTGGCACTCAGGAAAAGAACCTTCCCTAATGAACAATATATATTAAACCAATGTGTCATATGTTTTAACTGATGAAATGAAATATAATCAATACAGTAAAGCTGTACAGTGTCAGGGGCAGCTCTGTACCAAAGACTCTGTACCTAGGATTGGCATTGTCACTTTGGAAAGGCCCGTTTGCTTTAGTAATTTTCTCTCAAGTGATGCATTTACAATCATTATTTTTTTTTTATAACATTCTTGGGTACTTTTGCTTAGATTTATTCAAATTTGACTTTTTCAAAATTTGCAACCATTATGAAGGAGAGGTAATTCATTAATACTGAGTTTTGAAAAGATTACTATTAAAAGTTATGTTGATTATTTATTTATTTCCACTGTTCCTGTGATTATTCCAGTCCAGCTAATAGATCAGGAAGTACTGGAACAAAATAAATGTGGAATCACTTGCATTGGCTATGTTGTCATCCTTTTTCTACAGTAAGTTCTAATATATTGTCCATATATCCATCCATTATCCAACCCACTATATCATAACTACAAGGTCACGGGGGTCTGCTGGAGCCAATCCCAGCCAACACAGGGTGCAAGGCAGGAAACAAATCTTGGGCAGGGCGCCAGCCCACTGCAGCCTATTTATTGTAAATGTATGAAATAACAATGTTCACAATCTTCTTATGTTGTTCATGTGTTCTTATGTTAATCCAACATTTCTTGTAGTCATTATTACAAACTATCAATAAAATTCTAAAAACTTTATGAACCTTCCTAGTTATTTGTAATATTGAAAAACACAAGGCACTAGGTTATACTACTGCTTTTTGTAACTTTACCTAAAATATAAATAAACAAATTGACTACAGATGAGAAAAAGAAGTACTGTTTTCTGTTTATTACTGCAGTTTGTTTCACTGACCAAAATTATAAATAAATTTTCAATTCTTACAAAAAGGTACAAGCAGCATGTTACACAAATTCAGAAAAGCCAAGAGTTAGCACCTTTAAAGATTGTGATGGATGGCCGGCCATTTATCCCGACCAATACCCCCAAGCCGCCAGGTGGAGCCCTCCTTGCAGTATGGAGGTCCCCAGAAGACCAGCAGGGCATCATGGACAATGTAGTTTTTATGCACAGCCCTGCTGGATGCCATGGGGGCCACTAACCCTAACCCTAACCCTAATTGTGATTGTTTATGAGTATTGTGGAGAAGAGGGTGCTTTGTGCACTATGGAAGACTAATAAAGTCAATTTGGGGACTTTTACTTGGTGTTTGGAGTCGTGGACAGGGGTTCAAGGGAGCGAGAGCGCCCCCTATCTACCACAAAATATTAACTCACACTAAGTTACAACAAGAAACTTACGGTCAATCCAATAATTAGTATTGCTTTGCTGTCAGTTTAAATAAGAAAAACTATCAAGCAGTCATAATTGGCTATGCTGCCACTACACCATTCTAAATTATAAATAATATTTGTATTGCCCTGATATGCATCCATCCATAAATAATTAAGATAAAATGCACTATGTTTTATACCCCAGTATAAATGGATAAAAACAACTTTAGAAACATGAACCATAAATCGTAAGGAGAGTGAGAAACTTTGCCTGTCTATAGACATCACAGCACAAATCATAAAAATGCAAAATGTAGAATTTAAAATAACAAAGTAATAAGGCTTAATTTGAGCCAATCAACAATGACCTCATATGAGGTTTGTGCCAAACTGTAAATTGTAGTACAGATGAACAGAATACTTCATGTACTAATAACCTGACAAGTGTTCAGTACTGATTGTACAGCTACAGTTACATAAGCGTTCAAAAATACACACTTAAAACTCACAAACACCCAAAACATAGAGTAATTCTGTATTATTCTATGTGGTATAAAATCTATTTCAAGCTTGATAAAATCTGCATGAGAACTGGAGTTGGGAAAGAACTCTTTTTTCCCTGCTTTATCAAACCTCAGCGCTAAATCTGACATGATTTGTCTTTACATCTAGAAGCAATCTGTTGAAATTGTGAGTACATAGTATTTTATATTTAAAATGTTTGATCTTCTACAGTTTACTGAGTAATCTAATAGAAGCACCTGCAGTCAAAATACTACCTCCAACTCAGGGATGCTGAAAACAGATTATACATAATGGCACACATTTCATTGCATTACTTTGGTAAACAAATTTTCTTAAGCACATAACTAGAGGTTTTCAACAAACAGGCATATTAAAACCCTTTTTTCTTAAAATGCAGTGGCGAAGTGAAATATGTTGCACCGTGTATGCCAACGTTTCACCATGACTTATTGTATCTAATATGAAGACTGTATTATCCACTCTGCCAATAAAAAAGTGCTTTCTAGCAGGTACAGTACAAGAACTTACATCTCACTACAATCTAATTATGAATCAAGACTAATGAATGTGACGTTAAACCCAAAAACAAAGATGGAGTGATACATGTATTTTAAAAATCAGAACTAGGGCTTAGTTATGTGCAGTCTGAAGAAAACCCTATCAGACAACTGAGGTGCACTCCAAAAGTTATCAAGAGAAATATTCAATGCCCACAATTTCAAAAAAGGTTTCACCAATTCAATAAAGATAGAGTAGACAACCAAGGAAAGAAGAATGTACAACAAACATTGCTGACATGCTACTTAACAGTTTTACTGTATATGTGCTGCCATAAATGACAGTTGGAATCTTCAAGGAAATTAAATGTAAGACTCACTCACCATCACTGTTGACACATTTCACTTCTGGTGTCTGAGTTCCGGGTCCACATACTTTTTCATTGTCAGGTATACACTCTTCTAATTTAGCCAACTGCCAATCATAGCAGGTTGGGTCATCACATGGTATTGCTTCAGTAAGGTGAGGACAACTTCCAGCTCCTCCTGTTGGCTCATTGATAATTCGTCTTTTTCTTAGTTTAAAGCCTTAAGAAAGATATAAAACTATTAGGTAGAGAACAGCGTGCTTATGTGAGTATTCAGTTAATACTAGCTATTCACCTAATGAGACTTGGTTTTTGAGATGCAGAAGTTTAAGCTTATTGTCTGATAAATTGTATAATAGAGTTCTTATGTTAATATCTCCCACAAACAACAAAGAAAAATGTAGTGAATGTCACTAAATGCAGCATGTGGGGTCTGCCATGAAATGAATGGGCTTTAGATTAAAACTAAATTTTATTTGAAAATTATCATATGTCATTATATGTCAGTCCTTCCACACTTGGAAGTATTCTAAGAAACTGTGTTCAATGAGGTTTGTTAATGTTCAGGTTACAGCTCTTTGGGAGTTTTCAATCAGTCTCTTTAATTTCATGATGGACCTCATATACCGTATGTAAAAAATACAATATTCAATATATATTCAACAACCAATCCATGCATGTGTCAACATGAGTAGCTGTTGAGTAACCTTAGAATCTACTGGTGTGAGTGCTAGTGGTCCTATACCATTTGCCAGAATGACAAAGAGAGAAGACTGCATGAGGGATGAGGTCTTACTTAATACTACTGTGTGCTTTTTTAAAGTGGCAAGTTATTTATGCCCTGAATATGAAAGCTGTATGCCAGTATTATTCTGGGCCAATTTCACCATCCTTTTAAAAAATAATCTAATAAACTTTGCTTATTTAATAATTTGTTGATGTTCATATCAATATGCAATATTTGACTTTACTAATTATAATAACATAACATATTGAACCTTTAACAATAAATGAAATCTACTATACCAAATTTTAAAAATAGATATACAAGTTAAATGTATATGCTGAGACTTACACACCTTGTTAACTGCTATATTATGAAATTTGCATTCTGGAGATGCTAATGGAGCCTGTATTATAAACAATATACTGCACAGATATTTTTATAGTATCTTTTATAGCATCTTATGGTGGAGCACTCCCTGCAACATGGAGATGTCCCGAATTCCAGCAGGGCATCATGGACAATGGAGTTTTCCTTCACAGCCCTGCTGGATACCATGGGGGCCACCAGAAGACGCTGCAGGGAGGCTCAAGGATTTCTACTCCCCATATAGCCCGGAAGTACTTCCATGTCACGAGGATGGAAGAAATAAAGTGCTTCCAGGCTGACGAAGAAAAGGGGTTTTTACCTGACCCGGAAGTGCTGGATAATCACATGGACTAAGGGGTCAGAAGCACTTTCAGGTCAGGGAATGTAAAGGACTGTGGGAGATCCCAGACAGATGAGCTGAGTTGGGAGGAAGGGAACAACGCGTCTGGGAGTTGGAGGATTTGATTATTGTTATTGATTTATTATTGTTTATCAGTATTGTGGAGTGGAGGGTGCTTTTTGCGCTTAATTATTATAATAAAGTCAAAATCTGGACTTTTACCTGGTATCGCTCATCTAGTCTGAGGGTTCAAGGGGACGACAGCGCCCCCTATCTGTCACAGTATAAATTTTTAAAGTCTCCTTAGCACATATAACAAAACCAGAAATCTAATTATCTGATGACAGATGGATTAATACCACAGGTTATTTTAACATATTATTACTTATGATACAGTTTTAATGTACTTGTTCATTCTGAGCCCTTCATACAGTGTAATGCTAAACCATACCTTTTTTCCCAGCTTGGTCTTCACAGTTTTCGTAAGTGCATGGGCCCCAGGCTGTCCAAGCTGACACTTCACATTCAACTGGACATGGAATATGACACAGCTGAGTGGTGTTTGGTATAAGCCCTGTACATAACCGAGTATCCACAGGCTTTGAAGCTGTAAATGATTAAATTGAAGAGATTTAGTATGGCGAGTACTGCATAAATGTAGACTATACCTTGCTAAAAATGAACATTCTTCTTAGTATGTCCATCATACAGAACATTAAAAATTACTGCAAACTTGAGAAGCCAAGCAAAATAACACCTTTTATTGCCTAACTAACAAGATTACAATATGCAAGCTTTTGAGGCAACTCAGGCCACTTTTTCTTTCTTAACACCATCACCATTCTCAATCTCAATACTTACCACTCAATAGCTGACCTTTCTAAATATAAATAATTTCTCGTTGCACTCTGTGTATATTTTCACCTGTTTACATACATACGTCTATTTTGTACAAAAATATAATATATGCCTCATATCATATATCTGTACAAACTGATCAGTATTCATATCTTTATACTCTTCCTTGTATATACTACTACCTGTAAATTCAAATATCACATAGATATGAGTTTTCACTTGTATGCTGCCTTATTGCACGTTACTGTCTATTGCACTTTAATGTACTATTTGTACCAACTGTGTATTGCACCTTACTCTACTATTTACACTTTCTGGTATGATGCTAAACTGCATTTCATTATACCCGTACAATGACAATAAAGTTGAATCTAATCTAATCTAATCTAGTTTGTTCTCTATGTTGCTCTAGACCAAGTGACATACACTTTGCCATGCGTAAAAACTGGCAATGATAAATAAATATAAAAAAGATTTAAAATCTGCTGAGCAATGGACATGGTGGAAATGCATTGTGTAAATGAATGCAGAATTAGAGTTATAAGTAAACACACACATCTACATCATCCTAAAAATCTCTGTTCCATATTCAGGCTGTGTTTATTACTCTCTTCATATTCACTGCGTTCTTTTCTGGATCCTGTGTAGCTTTATGAAAACGCTACTGGGGCTCATTTATACCAACAGCAATATGCCTGTATAATGCCTCTCTGTGACAGTGACTGCCAAGTCAGAAGTTTTCTGTCTTTTTCAATTTCCTTTCTGTTTAGTCATTGTAGTGTGTGTTCCGACTATATCGTGCTTGTGTGTGTGTGTGTGTGTATATATATATATATATATATAATATAAAATTATTTATCTATCTGTTTAGGTATTTATTTATTTAAAGATCTTCTGTAAAAAGTCAGATTTCCTCCTGGGAACAAATAAAGTTGTACCATATCATCATATGCTATACGGTACTTTTCAATACACAAGTGAGATTCAAATTTGTGAAATCTGAAGTTTCATCCATGAGCCGTTCATAGATATAAGGACACTTGGGGACAAACCAAATATATATGAATTGTGATAGTTATTTAGATGTATGTACTTGTAGATCCATTCTGGCACACATGAACTCATACACATTTGAACAAAATATGGAAATAATTAGAATACAAGAATTATACAGAAATGAAAATAACCTCACTTAGAGAGAAGTGGTAAAACATTAAAACAAATTCCCATTACAAGAGGTGTCTTATACACAGAGACCCAAACTTAATTAACTCACAGAATCACTGAGTGCATAATGAGCTACACATACAGCCTCCTATTTGCCAGAGTCACTAATGTCGCTCTTAGAGTGTTAAGACTGCTTCCTCTAATCTGCACAACTTAATTTTTGCCATTTGCTAGAGTAAACTACCACCCACACATCCATTAGTTTTCATGCTTGCTTATTCTCCATTATGTTTTAAGCAAATGTTTCATATTTGAGTGAGCATCACTTTTAAAAATATGGTTTGATTTTACAGATCTTAATTGCAAAATGAAACTGTAATGTGATCGCTAGTCTTAAATGAAATGCAAAGATGGGCTTTCTTGATATATGCAATTATTTTATATTTTCATATTAAACAATAAACTGTTTTCAGTTCATAGCTTTTTATTTACACTTTTTCAATGCCTCATTTGTTGCCAATATAATAATAAAATCTATCAAGATTAAATTATGTTTGTTTACAGGCTGCACGCTTTTTTATTTTCTTTTTACCAAGATATAAACTGCAATGATGAACTGAAGCTGTAAAGCCTGTTTTGCTGACTGAGAGTGAATGCTGATGCATGACATTTTAAATTGCTTAAAATAACATCATCTTTTCTTTTGTTTTTGTTATTTTCAGTGAATTTAAAATTCAAAGTTCATGAAAAATATCCTTAAAGCTTTGCATTTGGTAACAGCAATTTGAATTTGATCTTTTATTGTATTTTGAGGCACTGCTTACATTAACATCAAGGCTTGGGAATCCAAAATACACATTTTAGTAAAAATTTTTGAAACCCCTCTTGGAAGTTTTATGCTTTACTCATTTCTTTTTTTATGATTGTTTAAAAATAAAACTGATTAAAAAAATATGTTTTTTTCCATTAATGAAAAGATCATAATTTATAAATATGAAATTCAGTCACAGTAAATTTAATCTTTATACTTTTATTTACTTTGCAAATAATCTGATCCAGCAATAATGCCCTTAGTTAATTATTTACTTTTTGATTAAATTTTATGTGTCCAGTCTCACAATTGCAAGGTCTGGGTAAACCAGGATGTTACAGTGTGGGTTGGCTGCATGCTCCCACTCTTGTTTGGGAGCCTCTTAAACCTGACACCGTCGATAGTCATGTCTGGATGAGCTTGGCCAATGACCTAGGGGAAGGTATAAAGGTGCTCACTGCTTTTATTAAAAACAATTCAAAAAGCAAAGTGTCCGCAAAAAGTGAAGTGCATTTCATGGGGAGCCACAGGACCCTGTTCTGCTCCACACTCACTGCTGCCTTTCCAGGCTTCACCCAGCAAAAGCGTGCCATTCTCTCACTGCTGTCGATAACTGGCTCCACAACTCAACTAATATATGGCATACAATCATTAGCCGCATCCATATTTGAAACTAAAATATGCAGGACACAGAGTATCTATATATATAATTCACTAAGGGCACGTAAGATAGTGAGCGCAAGCAAGACAGAGAGCGCACGCAAGACAGAGAGTCACGCCAGCCAAAGCCCGCCCGCCAACTCTAACTAAGGGCAAGCAAGACAGACAGCGCCCACTAGACAGAGAGCCCCGCCCGCCAACTCACAGAGCCCCGCCCACCAACTCTAAGACCATGGGATACGCACGACAGAGCCCCGCCTGCCATCTCTAATCCTACTTCCTCGATCAAACAGCAATAATTAGCAAACAAACAAAGATAACTGGCAGTAACAGTGCACAATTCACAATTGGTATGCCAGTATGAAAAGTTTTGAGGGTAGTTTTAAAATGTGTTATTGAATCGAGCTGATGTATATGAGAGAGAAGAGAATTCCCAAGTTGAGGAGCACTATGAGAGACACTCGAGCTCACATAGCACAGAGTTTGATGTGTGGTACAGAAAGTACAACTGCAGATGAGAATCAGAGTGAGCGAGAGGAGTGTCAGTCTATAGGAGATCAGTGAGGTTGTGGAGAGCTTTAAATGTTAAGAGTGGTATTTAGTATTGTATTCTGTAGTTAACAGGGAGCCAGTGAAGTTGAGAGAGAATAGGTCTAGTATGTTCAGTGGATTTAGAACAGCAGGTTATTATCCTGGCAGCAGAATTTTGAATAAATTGTAAGCGATGGATACGTTTTTGTGGAATAACAGATAGCATACCATTACAGTAATCTATACGTGAGGTGACTCTGGCATTAACCAATACTTTAGTACTGCGTTGCGTAAGAACATGACGAAGTCCAGAAATGTTTTGGAGATGGAAGAAAGCAGTTCAAGAAATGTTTCTTATACGGGAGGAATTATTTAATAATAATAATAATTATTATTATTTAATAATTGCCATTATTAGTGTATAAATGGATATAAATAATTGCATGTAAACGATTCGCCAAAATCTGTTGTATGTAAACGATACTGTTTAAAAAGTTATTGTTTTTTCATCAGAAAACCCGGTTTCCACGTCTACCTGTATTAGTTTAAATGGCACTTTTACCACTCGCAATAGTGCGGACGCGCTGACTTATCGTGTCAACTGGGCAACACAGTGAATGCGGCGTCTATCTATATATGTCTATGTTTTCCGTAGCCTGCTACAGGAAGGTACTCTCTCGACCATTGGCATTGGTTTCGCTCCTTGCTATTTTCGTTATACTGTGACGGTGGTTTCCTAAGCCTTTGTTATACTGAATTCCTTTCTCACCGTTTTCCATTCCTATTCTTACACCGCCGTATGCTACAGCGTGCTTCGGCTAGTTAAATAATATATTTTGTAATTTCATTTGAAAAATTCAGGAAATTACAAAACCGAAAAAGATTAAAGAATGTGTCCATCCATCCATCTAAATTGTTGTTGTCTATACTAGCAGAAATGGGCACAAGTGATAGGAATGGTTCTAGCATATCACATATAGATATTCATACTTTCTCATTCACACAGGGCTATTTTCGCTGTCAATGAAACTAAGCAGTGCCACAGCATGCAACATTTTGACCTGATATTGTTTGGCGTTATTCTTGGAAAGTAAAACAAATGCCGTCTGCTCCTCATTTTGCACTGCCTCGACCTTTGCCAATCTGTTTCATTTTGATGCTCCTCTTACTTCCCCCACTTGCTATATTCACATATCTCTCTCTCTCTCTTAATTTGATGTGTCTGATCTTCTCTCTTTCATTTCTGACTGATTCCCTATGCCCTAGTCTTCTGGAGTCTTGTTTTGTGTGTGTTATTCCATTAGTCATGCATAATTAATCTGTCCCTTCAATCTGACTCAGTTCTTGCAAAAATTATCCTTGCACCAAAAAATCAGCTTTTAACCCTTGATTAAAGAACAAATTTAATTCAGTTTTAGATCTCTGTTTCCTGTCTGAAAGTCTAGAAACAAATACGGCTTGTCATTTGTCCCTTACCTGCTAATATTTTTAGCATTTTCTGTATTTATTTAAGGTTCAGTGGTTACTGCTAACAATAGATATGCTTTGTTTCTCCTTAAACTCTGTTGCCTTCAGCACTGTTGACCACTGCACCTTCCTGAAATGAAATGACAAGTGCTGTAGTTACAGAGACATCTTTCTATTGGATATCCTACTGTTATGGGTATTTTTTTCACAGGCCAATTGTAATCCCTGCAGTCTCTCTGCTGTGGTATTCCTAGCAGATTGCTTCTTGTTTGTTAGTTACCTTTTCTCAGATACCAGCAAACCTTTATAAATAAATTTGACTTCTGTCTCTTTGCCTGATTGTATATTTAATTGAATGTCTATTGTATTTTGTTATCTTCTTACTTCAACTGTTTTCTTTAGTAATAACAACAACATTTATTTATATAGCATATTTTCATACAAATGATGTAGCTCAAAGTGCTTTACAAGATGAAGAAAGAAAAAAGAAAATGTAAAAATAAGATAAGAGGAGAGTTGGTGTTGGTGGATAAGTTTAAATGCTTAGGATTAACAGTACAGAGTAATGGGGATTGTGAAAGACAGGTAAAAAAGAGAGTGGGAATGGGTGGAGAAGAGTGTCAGGAGTAATTTGTGACAGACGGGTATCAGCAAGAATGAAAGGGAAGGCCTACAGGATGGTAGTGGGTCCAGCTATGTTATATGGGTTGGAGACGGTGGCACTGACCAGAAAGCAGGAGACAGAGCTGGAAGGAGCAGAGTTAAAGATGCAAAGATTTGTATTGGGTGTGACAAGGATGGACAGGATTAGAAATTAGTACATTAGAGGGTCAGCTCAAGTTGGAAGGTTGGGAGGTAAAGTCAGAGAGGCAAGATTGTGTTGGTTTGGACATGTGCAGAGGAGAGATGCAGGGCATATTGGGAGAAGGATACTAATGATAGAGCTGCCAGGCAAGAGGAAAAGAGGAAGACCTAAGAGAAGGTTTATGGATGTGGTGAGAGAGGACATGCAGGTTGTAGATGTAACAGAACAAGATGCAGAGGACAGAAAGATATGGAAAAAGAGGATCCATTGTGGTAACCCAAAACGGGAGCAGCCGAAAGAAGAAGCAGCTTAGGCAATATACTAAGTAACAAAGAATAAAGTAAGGTCCGATGGCCAGGAGGTCAGAAAAAAAAATCCAGAGGACTGGAGAGAAAAAAACAAAATCTACAGGGGTTCTGAGGCCACAAGACCACTCAACCCCCACTTGGCATTCTATCTAACATCAATGATCTGAATTAGTTTTCATGGTTTACAGGCATCACGTAGAAGGAGTTTGTGATGTTGTGCTCCCTGAAAAGTGTAATAAATAATGTATTAATAATTGATGGTTCAATACTTTACATATGGAAAATAAAATAGTGGAATATAAAAATTAAGGCAAATAACGCTGACTGACTATAGTTGCTATTGTACCAACTGTTATGTCAAAGCCTAGTGCTCTAGTGCTGCATGTCCACGATGTTTTATTACATTTTCAACTAACCACCAACTAACCATAGTGTCTACTGTTTTGCCAGGATAAACGGAGAACAACCAACATCTATACTAGCATGTTGCAGCTAACATTTTCTAAGTGTCTGCCTATTTGTTTGTTTGTTTTTAGTGAATTTCAGTTTTCTTCCCAAAGATTTGCAGGTTAGATTCATTTATAACTCTAAATAAGCTGGGTGAGTTCTAATGTTTGTTTTGTTGTACAACAGACTGGAGCCATAAGAAGGTCAGTAATCCCAGTAATGTAAAGTTGGGTATTGAAAATAATTGAATTCACAGTGTATTATCCACAAGCACAGCAACTGGTATGTAAATATCAACTTTCATAAGATACAAATGAAATGTTTTAATGGGTATAACATGCATGTACTGTACTTGTTTTAACATTTAATTCAATTCAATTTAATATTTTATTTATTTTATGTTCTGATTATGCTTATGTTTCAGCCAGGATTCCTCCCCTGGCTAGGGTTCTTGTTCATATTTAATGTCTGTTTTGTTTAACTTTAATTTTTCTTCTTAATGTTAATATAATGTTAATATAGTTATTTGCTTAGTCTCTGCATATCTATGTTTCTTTTGTTATGGTTTATGTTTTTGCAGGTGGTTCCTTAAGAAGCAGGGTTTCCTCAGTTCCTGGAGGTTCATCTGAATGCACCTGTTGTGTGGTGAGTCCTTGGACTTTTTCAATCTGCTTTAGTAATTCTCTGGATTTTGAACCTTTATGTCATCTTACAACATTATCATTAAGAAAAAATCTTTTAATTTAGAAAATTTCTGTGTCCCTCTGTGTTACTAGGCAGGTTCTTTGACAGGGTTACCCCCTCTAGTGGTCATATCTGAAAATGTTCAGAACAACTCTCAAGCAGCATTAACAAATGCTATTGTTGTGTGACATGCGGAGGCATTTTGGGAGCAGTAAGCATACAGTTTTCAAACAAATATACTCTAACTGAGCCAGGTTCATGCTTGAAAACTCTAGTAAATTTTGGTTATTGAAGTATTTGCTACAAACATTGTTTAGCGCTCAAATTACTTGGCTGAAACTTATTTTAAACTAAGGACTGCCTAACTGACTTTTTTATAAAAAAAAAAAAAATGACATAAATATTTTGAGATTTCAGTAGCTAAATGATAGAACAGCTCTCAGAAATGTGTCAGTGCCCATTCATGCCATGCATTGTTTACATTAAGTTTAAATAAAGATATACTAATCAGCGTTTCTGTAAGATGGCTATTCTGCACTTTAAATCTTTACAATTCAAGAATAAGGTGCAATAGAAAGACATGAATCATGAGTGATATTATATAAAATGATAAATAATTATATTCATAAATTAAATGTTCTGAAGTCAGCATGAATCACCAACATAACTATTTCTAATTAGAGTATTTATTTTGAAAGTGAAATAGTATATGCTAACTTAAACTTGACTCATTGCTGGAAAAATGTTTGGAAATAAAATATCAGTTAATAATGGGGAAAAGAACCCATCCAAACTGATCATTTTAATTTGACTGCAGTTTGTTTAAAAAGGAAGCAGAGTGTCTTGACACGTTTCACAGAACATAGTGCAAATGACTTCATATCCCCTGAAACACGCATCTTTAGCATTTTAACTGTACATTTATGAGTTATATTGATCTTGTGCAATGTTTGCGTTAAGAGATTTAAACCGAAATGAATATTATATTTCACTAAGGGATGTTAATTAATAATTGATATAAGAACAAGTAGACATTTTTGCTGATACAGTATGTCTACAGCAGACATGAAGAATACTGTAGTGAGAACTGTTAATTGGTTACACGCTAAATATAAACAAGAAGCAAGTAAAATAAACAGGCAATTTACATTTACATATATGCAGTAAAAAAATGCAATGGACTGCAGACGAGCAGAATAAATTTCATCCATAAATTGGGATATTTCTATGCTAATATTGATTATGTAATTTTTAATAGGCTATTATTTAGAGACTACTCAAGGGTACGTCTAATTTCCTCCAAGGCTTCTCTTACATGTAATGTATCGACCTGTTTTTTTAAGCATTACATTGATAAATCTAGTTAAGCCCATGTAAAACATTTAATTTTGGAACACAGACAATAAGTTGGAATGTAAATTGACAACATTACTATGTTTCTCATTACTTTTTTAGGTTATTCTAGTGTTCTCCTCTCCCCCAACTGCTGCCCTGGAACCCTTTCACTTTTTTATGCTTTGTTCTTTTACGATTCTGCATAGTAAATCTCCGTAGATTTCCTCTAAGAACTCTTTGTTCAAGTCCAATTGTACATTTCTTTGATATAAAAGTGATGCACATTTTTAACTACTCACAGTCTGATGATATTGCAAGTGCAATTGTTTCTTTTCCATTTCATTATTTACACATTTTTGGAAAAGTCCAGGAAAAAGTTTTTTAATTAAAAAAGAATCAAAGAAAAATAACTTTATTGTAAGATATTCACCTTAAGTCACGCTGATGTGATTATCGATAAAGCATACATAATTTCTGCATTACGTGATTGCTGATGACGTGAATATTAGATGAATATCCAACAAGCTATTGTGTATACAATGAAGAACGATAATCAGTGAATATATGATGGCAGAAAAGCAAAAATAAAAATGTGTGTATTTAGTTTTTGCAGGTATTATTACAAAAGCAAACTCTTTTGATCTATTCTGAATAAACGTTCTACCTACAGTATAAAAATCATTGTTACTGCCAACTAAATAAGACTAAAGAAAAAAGGGTAGGAACTCAGTACTCTGTTAGCATTCATTTTTACATAGGATTTGTTTGGTGAAAGCAAGAAGTATAGTTAAGAACTGCCTTTGTTAAAGGGAACGTTTGTCTACGTGTACTATCAGTGAATAATAACACCTCCAGAGCTAGTAGCCATTGGCTGCCCATGCAAAATATAATATCTTAAGAAAAACGTTTGGATACAAGGAATTCAATTCTTGAGCAAGAAATAAGAATTATGTTAGTCAGAATGGTCAACTGAGAAGCACTATGGCTATTAACCATAATAATATACTGTAAGTTGTAGACTTTTAGGAACATATCACGTGAAGTATTGTGCCATCACTCCTTACTTGATTTTGGGTGAACTTAGCTATTAGCTAACCAAATGTTAACTTTGTATGTTCTTAAATTAAAACTTAGTACAGTACTTAGTACAATAAATAAAATGTATTATTATAATTATTATTATTAAATTATTTAATGCACCATATGGGCCTAAATGACCCAACTGTCACCCTACTGCATCTGCAAAGGTTTCTCATAAAACTCAATTCTTTATTTTGCTTTCACAACAGACCATCTTCTGTTACGGTTTTGCCAGGACTTCCTCCCTGGCTTTATTTTTTTTGTTTCTTTTTGTTTATTCTGTGGTTTTTATTACTTATTTTGTGAATTATGATACTAAATATGTTTAACACTAGACTGCTTTTTACTTGCATTTAATTCAGCATTTTTTAAATGTCAACTCTGTTAGTTATTTATCTTGTCTGTTGTATGTTAAATCAATTGGGGATGGACCACCCGACAAAGCAGCTGCAAGTACCGTCCCCAGCCTTTGTAAAATCCTGAGAGGCTTTAGCCAGTGCTGAGGCAGTAGCTTTTGTTCTTGTTGTTTGGCTCTCATTTCTTGAATTAAACCATTGCAAGTACCTTTTTTATAATGCTCTGCCTTTGTTTAAGGATTTGGTTTTGGATTTCAAAGTATAGATTTGTTTATTGGGCTGGTGTTTTCATGGTTCTTATAGTTTTAAATCCATTGGAATTGTGTCATAAATTATGATTCGGACCAAGGGTTGTCCAAAAAAATTAAACTGAGTTATGATACTCAGTGCCTGATGATTTGAGCTTTTACTAGAAATTTAAAAATCACATCCTATATGTTGCAATGGTCCAAAGAAATATCCTCTTCTCTCTAAAATACTGTATTGGCAGCAGGACCCTGACATTTAGGCATCTCCTGACTTCAGTATGTAATTTCCAATAAAATCAATTCATTTTATTCATCCATTCTAACAGTGGTCTGTTTTCTCTGATGGTGGGGTTACCAGTTACTGGCTGATATTTCTATAATTAATGCGAATATTCTTTGTTTGTGGCTTTATTTGGTTCCCTAACTTGTCCAACCCTTCTAGTCCAATTTTACTTCTCCTGTGTATGTACTGTATATTTCTTTTTAATCAACGTATGACAGATTTGTTTTGATAGCATGGCTGTGTCACAGATCCAACATCCTTGGTTTACATACAAGCTCAGGTTATACATGCATGAACATGGAGATTTGTCCTCAAGACTGCATGTTTTGTTTTTCTCAAGGTATTCCTGTTTTCAACCCACATCCCTAAAATGTGTAAGTTATGTTGAATGGTACTTTGAATCTGCCATTTTGTTCATAGATGGATGGATGGATGGATGGATGAATGGTGTAAGTACTGTAGGTAGGTAGGTAGGTAGATAGGTAGGTAGGTAGATAGATACTTTATTAATCCCAAGGGGAAATCACATTCTCCAACAACAGCATACTGATTAAAAGTAGTAAAACGTGTCCAGGGAACATGCATAGGTTCCTAGGATGGACTAGTGCCAAATACAGGGCTGGTTTCTGTCTTGCACCAGATGCTGCCAGGCTAGGCTACAGCCTCCTGTAAATGCTAAATTGAATTAGATTAGATCTGGAGTATTATGTTTTTTCAATTATGTTACTAAGTAATTTTTAAATGCATATGAAAATACAATTCAGGTATTTGCGAAGTAAACGTCAGTTCAAATGCAAACATGTAAAGCTCTCACATTTTTAAGTCCATATACAACCCCAAATCAGAAAAAGTTGGGACAGTGTGGAAAATGTGAATAAAAAAATAAAGCAGTAATTTACAAATTTCCCTTAACTTTTATTTCATTGCAGACAGTATGAACACAAGATAATTCATGTTTTTTTTTGGTCAACATCATTTGATTTGTAAATAAACATCCATTTTTGCCATTCAGGCTTGCAACACATTCCAAAAAAAGTTGGGATGGGGGCAATTCAGGGGTAGTAATGAGGTATAATAACTAAATAATGATGTGATTTGAAACTGGTGATGTTAACAGGTGATAGCAATCATGATTCGGTACAAAAGCAGCATCAAGGAAAGGCCTACTCCTTTAGCAGCAAAGATGGGCAGAAGATCGCCAGTTTGCCACCAAGTGCAGGCAAAAATCTTTGAAATGATGAAGAAAAACGTTTCTCAAAGACAGATAGGAAGAGATTTGGGCATTTCTCCCTCTACAGTGCATAACAATCTGGAATCTGGAGAAATTACCGTGCGCAAAGGCCAAGGGCGCAAGCCTAAACTGAATGGCCGTGATCTCCGTGCCCTCAGATGGCACTGCATTAAAAACCGTCATTCATCAATAAATGATATAACTGCGTGGGCTCAGGACTACTTCAGGAAGTCACCCTCAAGCAATACAGTACGTAGTTACATTAGGAAATGCCAGCTAAAACTGTACTCTGCCAAAAGGAAGCCCTACATAAATAGTGTCCAGAAGCGCCGTCGACTTCTCTGGGCTCGGAAGCATCTGGGATGGTCCATTGTGCAGTGAAAACGTGTATTGTGTTCAGATGAATCTGGAAGAAATGTACGCTGTGTGCTGCGGACCAAAGAGGAAAAGGACCATCCAGACTGTTACCAGATACAAGTCCAAAAGCCAGGGTCTGTCATGGTATGGTGTTGTGTCAGTGCTTTCGGCAAAGGTAACTTGCACTTCTGCGATGGCACCATCAATGCTGAGAAGTATATCTCAGTTTTGGAGGAACAAATGCTGCCTTCAAGACGACATCTTTTCCAGGGATGCCCATGCTTATTTTAGCAAGACAATGCCAAACCACATACTGCGCGTATAACAAAGGCATGGCTGCGTAAGAAGAGGGTGCGGATGCTTGACTGGCCTGCCTGCAGCCCTGATTTGTCTCCTATAGAGAATGTTTGGCACATTTTGAAACGAAAAATGTGTCAACGAAGACCCCGTACTGTAGCACACCTAAAACATTGTTTGCAGGAAGAATGGGACAAACTAACATCTGCAACACTTAGTCACTTGATTTCTTCAAAGCCTAAACATCTTTTAAGTGTTGTTAAAAGACAGGGGAACTGTACAATGTGGTAAATGCTGTACTGTCCCAACTTTTTTTGAAATGTGTTGCAAGCCTGAATGGCAAGAATGGATATTTATTTACAAATCAAATGATGTTGACAAGAAATAAACATGAATTATTTTGTGTTCATACTGTCTGCGATGAAATAAAATTTGAGGAGAATTTATAACTTGCTTTTTTCTTTTTTTATTCACATTTTCCACACTGTCCCAACTTTTTCTGATTTGGGGTTGTATAATTAGTAAGCTACAGGGTATGTTCAAATGAACAGTCAGTATGATTTTTTTTATTCCATCTACTATTTCACATTTCTGAAGCCTCATAATGCAAAGCAACTGGCACTGATACAGTCTGCTTACTTAAAACACATGGAATCATAAAAGATGTTAAGTCTATTGAATCTCTGTGAGTATTGGATAAGATAATTTATTGGCAGTTCAAAAAAGAACACGTCTTTTCATATGCAAAATATCTATTTTTACCCTGAAACATTTTCTGGCAGGCAAGGCATCATTTGGAAAGCTGCTGTGTTAATCATGCCATGCTTTAGTAGAAAGTCCTAAATACAGCATCCAGATCTGTTTACATCTTCTTAAGCAAGATATTTACATGTTTACAGAACTAAACAGAAATGCTAACATGAACACAAAAAAACTTTAGTAATTCACAAAATCCTCCAAAATCCTTTTTTATGCTTGTCTGTAGCCTTAAAAAATAGAGCATAGCTGCCTACACAACTTGTAATAAAATTAGGATCTGAAACTTTACAAGAAATTAATTAAGCAAGGGGTTCAAATGGCAAACCCCCATGAATGTTCAAGTGATGAAAACATTAATTAATTCATGCATTCATTTTCTAAACCTGCTTAGTCTTATTTTTACTGGTGAACGTAAAAGTGCCTTCTACCTTCTGCATCAGTTTACACTAATTAAAGTTTTATTTTCACATTTGCAGCAACTGAGCAGCTCTATGTAACACGCTATAACAACTACAGTTATTATTAATGCAATAAATACGTTGTAGATGCTTTTTATTTAAACATGAATTTTCAAAAATGCATAATTAAATTAATAGGATTTATGTTTAATGTGAGAAAAGGCAACCCACTAGACTGCTGAGAAAAGTGCAAAGGATTTTGAGTGATTGATGAGACCCGCACCACAGCAGGTAACAGCGTGGAGCTCACTGGATGGTGAGTCTGTCAGCTTCTGTAGTGCCTCTTGTCTCGTATGTAGTGGGATTAGCTGGCACAAACTCAAACAGAAAGATCACACAGTATTTTTATCCTTCCTCTCTAATGCTGGTAAATTAATGCCATTTTGGAGTGATTTTTAGTGAATTATTTGTGTTGTGACTCAATTTCAGAATAAATGGAATTCCCACTTATGTGTTTTATTTATTTTTGGATTATGTAGAATCACATTGCGGAAATGCATCTAAAAAAAAAATGAACCAAAAACAGATTGTTCTTTTTGGGCTATTCTCTTTAACAGTAAGAAAGAGAAATTATTTAACACACGGAAATTTAAACACCTTTTCATGCAGAACTTGCACTTTATCTGTTGCCATTATCCATGCATACAGCATTTAAATCACGCTGTCAAGTGCTACATTTTCTCACATTGAAGGAGTGCAGACTATAAATAGATATTACCCTATATATATATAAAAAGTGCCATTTTTTGTGAACGTAGAAATTAGACATGCTTGAAGGAGCTGCCATTCTGAGTAAATAACAGGCGTACGTGTCAAAAAATGTTCGTCCTTCAGCACATGAGTTTTTTTAATCTCCTCCATTGATTTAATTTATGGCAAAAACATGTAATGATTCTTGAGTAACAGAATATTCTTGAGAAGTTGGGTGTAGCACACTGGGAGTTGTCTAAACTAAAGCATAGGTTTAGGTTCTATGGGTTACGACCCATTGTGGATCATGTGTTGTCTGTGAATGGGGGGCTAGTCTAGCATCAATAACTAGATTTGCACTTTATCTACGGTGGCAGTATACATAAAAATTAATGACACCCCAGAAAACCTCTCTTTACTCCTTTCCCAGTTTAAACATGTGAGTGGATATAAGTTCTTCTAATGCTGGTCTACTCAGAGTTTCAGTTGCTTCCAAGTTTCTCTAATTCTGTTGTCAAAGATTGATCAATACTTAAAATAAAATCAAGACTAAAGAAGACTCTTCATTATGTTTAAATATACTGTCGTATGTACTACTGTGCTATATCTTCTCTAAGTTTGGTTCATTTCTATAATGGGAGTGTCGATCAGAGCAAAGTTCAGAGGGCCTGCTGTTGGGTTACAGCCTGTCTGGGCATTGGGCTTAAGAGGCATTTTGTCTAGCCCAACTACTGTACATAAGCTGCTGCTTACTGACTGAAAGGCCCTGGACCCATATGTCCATGAAGGTATAAAATGAAAAAAGACGGAACCCTGAATGACTTCTCACTGGGGACATTAAGGGGCCCATCTAGGATTGCTCAGGGGGGATTGAGGGTAGGGGTTGGTGTAATGAAGTTAAGACAGAGAGTCTGTCACTGTGTAATATTATACCTTCCCATCTGCAGTAGAACTCAGAGGCCTTCTTATTAACTACACGGGGATTTCATGACCAACTTCGACTGAAAACAGAAAGGAGCAATAGCGCAAGTGATTTCTCACTGATAATAGTTTCCATTTGCTAAAATTCAGTTTTTTTGTTATCATCATTTGTAAGCTGCTCCTGCTATCCAACCGTACTGCATTTCTGCTTTGACTTGAATTTTATTGCTTTCATCTAGTCTTCTACAGTACACCAAAATGATATTTGCTCTGCAAGATACCTTATAAGGGTAAATACTGTGAATGGCCCTGAGTAAAATAAGTAAATCATTTTAACTTATTTTTGTGTCTGATTCTTCCAATATAAAGTCATGGAGACCCACCATCTTTGCAAACAGCATAGGCACAATGCAGATACAAACAATGGGCAGGATGCAAAACATTTTTGGGTAAATTATTGTAGCAAAATTATTAATAAGTGAATTTGGATCTGAGTGCAAAATGGAGAGTCACATCCATGAGGATGAATTAAGGAAGAGTGTTCATTTGTACCATTGTGGTTCACTACATACAATGAATTGTGGGATCCTTAATTAAAACGGTCAAGGATGCTCTCAAGCCTGAAAGTGAACAACTGCAAAAATGTCATGTGGCAAAAATCAGACTCTGAACTAAAGAACTGATAATAAAAAATAACAATAAAAGAAATATCACATAAGTGTTAGTAAACAAAAAAAAAATGTAAACCTTGACTATCAAGTCCAAAAGGGGTGAGCAGGTGACACAATTTTAAGTATCTGAGCATATACATGTGTCTCACATTCATGTGTTGTCATTCTGATCAATGCAGTAGATAGACTCCTCTGAAGATTTACACATAAGCAGACACACACACAATGGAAATTTCAAACTACTACATGATCACAGAAGAGCCATTTTCACGCACATTGGTTGTATCAGTTACATTGCGTGTCATGGATCCAGAAACATGGATGTACATGATGTCAGTGTGGAGTTTACTCATTTTTTGCGGTGTCTGCTGTGCATTAGTTTTCCTTACATATTACCAAAGACCTGCGTGTTAGGTTAACCGATGATTATAAAAACTTCACCCCATGTGGTCATGTATTTGTGAGTGGGGCCTTCAAAGAGTCAAGCCTTATTTTTTACCTAGTGCTACTAGGACAGGATCTGGTATCCCAAAACCCCTGAACTGGATTAAGCATGTTTAATGCATGTTTAAAGAATGTTATGTTCTCATGTACTGTACCTTAGGGCACAAAGGTTGAGCAGTGGTTCCAACAACCTCTTCATAGCCTATTGTTTATTGCCCGAGTCTGGGTAGCATGTTATTTCTGTGTCTGTGGCAGTTTAAACTGAAAAAGTAGTTTATTATTTTCCCAAATTTAAAAAAGGCCAGGTTGAATTAGTTGGTCTAAAATGAGTGACTGTGTATTTATAAATGTGTCTGTTGATGGACTAGATCTATATGCAGGTTTGTTTTCTGCTTTTTCTCTGATGCTGCTAGATTAGGCATGATTGGGTGGTTCTGTTATTTATCCTTACGCAAATGATTTATCTTTACTCTTAACACTAAAATATTTGACTTTTATAATGTGCACAAATTGCAACTTGCATAAATTAATTTATTTTATATTGTTTAATTTCTTCAAGTTACTAAAAAACATCAATTTCTAAATATGTTTTTGTAGCATAATCCTCTTCAGATGTATTTGGCTTTGTATTCTTCTGCCACTCAGTGTGTTGAGGTTTTCAGGGAAAACTCCCTTTATCTTATGTCAGGTATATTAACATTGGAATAATACATATACAATGTGCATTTCTTAGTCACTGCAAGCTTTTGACAGGTAAGAAATGGTTGGGGAATTTATCAAAGTAGTGTCGAACTTATATAGCATTAAGAAGACGTGATCCAGGAGCTTAACACCATTTTTTTCAAGGAGAAGCTTAATCTTCTGTATTTTCAAGTGTGGAGTTGAAATGTAATACTGCTGTATGCTCTGTGATAGCAGTTGTTCCCTAAATAGAATGTGATGTTTAATGCTACAGATCTGTGCTTGCCTGTAACACAGAGCAGGGTCTATTCCAATTCAATACATGTCACCTTTTTCAGTGGTTCATGCCAGTGATACACATTTTGGCAGTTCTAGGCTATTTATTCAAAAGATACTAAACAGCAGCATAAAAACACCAGATTAAGATGATATATAAACTGAGACAGTCTATAAATATACAGTATATGTGTATAAGACATCCATCAGGTTACAAAAATGGATGAATTGAAAAAAGCTCCATAGGGATGGTATATCCTTCAGCATGTGCTGCCCACAGATAAATTATTCTCAATATGCCGTTTGAACTAGGGACATTATTTCTAAATCAGTAACCCAGCTTTTCCTTCAGCAGTTAGTTGACCCTAATAATTGAATATATTTTATTTTAATTCAGTCTGACATAAAAGATTAACACATTATAGTCAATCATCATGTTTAGTTTCCTGTATATTAATAGCTCTTTTTATTCATTCTCTCTACTCTTTGTTTTCACCTCTTCTCTCCATTTCCACATACAGTATATTCAAAAGATTTCAGTTTTCCAGCACTAGTATTTGTTACATTACGTTGAATGATTTCCTTTTCATTAAGTCGTTTACTGTGATAAATGTGCCCAGTTACTTATTCTCCTCTTATGTTCTTCATCTCGGTTTCCATTTTTAGGTGTGTTCACATAAAAGCATCTTTTGTTTTACTCTCTATCTCTTTGTCTGTCAGTCCTCATGAATCAGTCTAGCTCCCAATGAATACATTTAAAAAAAAAATTTGATGTGTTCTTCAAGGAAATAATTTGAGTAGAGCACGCTGTACAAATTTATTAAATTTGAAAAACTCACTTTTGAAATGCATTGCTGAAGTTTCAAAATCATCTATTAATCAATTACAGATTCATTTACTGTTTAAAATTTACCTTGACAGAGCTTAAGTTACCTCATATATTTTGTATACTGTATTTTCATCTGGTTCAAATAAAATAACTATTCATGACATGAATTAGATTCCATAATGCAAGTTATTAAAAAAACAGCGGAATTATGTGTGGTAGTGGGACTACACCATCATATCAGCAGCTTGTATAAATATCCACAACACCAACTCACTTACTGTGCTACTTGAAGATGTACCAGGTAATTTAAAAGACCTTCATTGCCAAAAAAATAAAACATACAAGCAAGGAAAGCATAAAAAAAACAATTGTGTAGAAAAGAACGGAAAAGAGAAGGACCTCCCTAACTACAGCCATTTAGGCTGTTAATATCTGCAGATTACCAAGATTAAATACAGGGTGAGTCAAAATTAATGATTGAGAGGCGGAAACAATTTATTCATATGTGCAAGATCATTTACAGGAATGTCTCAACTTTTTCACCATCATGTTCAACACATGTACCATATGTGGCACATAAATTGTCCACAAAAATTGTATATAAGTATATGCAGAGCAGTGCCATTAGTGTTAACATAATTTTGACTCGCTCTGTATTTCATTGATAGTAGAATGTATTAGCAAAGTGCCACAATGCCTTGATATCTGTCATAATCAACACTATTGCTGACTACATGTTTAACTTGAGAATTTAGCACAGACTATATAACACATGTGTGCATGGGAGGCTTAAATAAATATAATGGTATGCCGGACCTGGGGGTGGCACTATTCACCAATGCCTTCTCTCTTTCCTTCTCTGCAGACCCAAGGAGGGAAATCCTGCCTGATTATCCTGACTTCATTTCCAGTTCCAGCCCTTCTGACTTCATTGGTTCCACACTCCAGAGACAGTCCTTCCTGTGAACCCACTATATAAATGCCATCTTGTTTAATGTACTTCAGTTCTGTTTTCGACGCACTCCTGTGAAGATCGATATATTGCTTAATTTTGCCTTTTTTTTCAGTATATAGGGTGGTCACCCCATACCTTCATATCTCTCTTTGTGGTTAATTCCACATGCTCCATTGGGCATGTCTTTCAAAAAATGTATGTTTAGGAATTCTGAACTGCAATTAGCCATTAACTCTCCACATACAATGACTAACCACAGTACATCAGTTGATACAATTGATATCACTGTCAATCAGGTGTCTTTGAAAGAAATTTAACTCACCACAATTTTGTTTGATCTCAGTTTTTAACTACACAATAAAATCCTATTGAAAAGTACACATTTATATGTATCCTACCCATACATTTAAACAGACTTTATGCTTACTATTGTTTTTGAATATGACTCATCAAAATCTACTGTATTATAAAATGCTAAGTTGTTTGTGTGTGTTTGTGTGTGTGTGTGTGCTTGTCTGGTCCTAATGAGCAATCTGATTGGTCAGTTTGGCTTTGGTGTGATTGGACAATTTGGCTCTGGTGACATGATTGAAAGAGGAAGTATGAGTGTGAGGTTCACAAAAAGGAGTAAAGGCATAGGAGGAATGCTGACAATCTCCTCGAAAGATGGAAAGTATAAATGTAGAAAGGAGATGAGCAAGATGCCTCTGAATGACAGTCTGAGAAGCAGGCTTTATGCGAATGTGCTCAGGAGAGAGGGGACAGGTGAAGAGAATTTTAGACTCATAGGCACACCGTGGACAGGTGTTGAAGGTCCACATGGGACAAGATTTATCAAATATTTTTAAATGTATTCTACATTTGGCTAGTATTTGATTAACAATACTGTGTTATCTCTGTGTGCAAAAAAATGGAAACTTTGAAAACAGTTAACTAAGTCTATGAATGTACTGTACTTGAACATTAAATAATGTCTGCATTTTCTAACTTGCTTCAGTTTTAAAGCTAAGGTGCCTCCTATGTGCTACTTGCTTGTTTACAGTGTTGTTATTGGTTTCCTCCAGTATTGCTGGTCTCCTCCAAGAATCCGATTGCTAATGGCTATAATAGGTCCCAAAGGTGGCACTTTGGGGGGGCGGCATGATGGCGCAGTGGTAGCGCTTCTGCCTCGCAGTTAGGAGACCCGGGTTCACTTCCCGGGTCCTCCCTGCATGGAGTTTGCATGTTCTCCTCATGTCTGCATGGGTTTCCTCCCACAGTCCAAAGACATGTAGATTAGGTGCATTCTAAATTGTCCCTAGAGTTTGCTTGGTGTGTGTGCCCTGCCCAGGATTTGTTTCCTGCCTTACACCCTGGGATTGGTCCCAGCAGACCCCTGTGACCCTGTAGTTAGGATATAGCGGGTTGGATAATGGATGGATGGTGGCACTATGGTATGGACATTAGTATGGCAGGCTCATAGTTCATTTCTGACCTGGTCATGTTCTGTTTGGTATGTGCATGTTACTGTGAAAATTTTAAGGTACTCTGGTTTCAAAGGCATATATGTTAAAGATAAAATGTATTTGTGGGCATCACACTTGAACTCATCATTTGAAAATTACGTTTCTCATACAAACAATGCATTAAGCTCCCAAATCACATCTTTTCATTTTATTTTTTTTTTTACTGAAGACAGGTTCTGCCAAGACCAAATTCAGCCCCATGCCACCCTGAACTGGACTAAGCACATTTGACTACGTTATGTTGTTTGCTATCTGTCAAAACCTTGTTATGAGAAAAAGATGTGTAATATTTTAAAGAGGAAGGGAAGAAGAAGCAAGGGCTCAGTTGTACATTTACTCTACGTCACTGTACTGAACTGCATGTACTCAACTGTTCAACCAAGAAGTACCCTCTGCCTTATATACTTTGACCACTGAGTACATTTTTTTCTGATTTTTTCAGAAGGCACAGAGGTTAAACATATAACAAGACAATATAGTGAAGTAGTCAGGATATGTTTCAATGACCGTTCCATTCCCTACCAAGAAGAGTTGCCAGTCAACTCCATGTATAATGCAGAATGAGCTGTTGCTGCAGAAATAGAAGGGTGTGTTTATTAAGTTATTTAACAGCTCTAAACCGACCTACTGTGAGTGGGTATATAGATAGCTAGTCCCTTTCTTGGGCCTAGAGCTGCTGGGCTAGGGTCTGATTCGTCACAACCCTTTATTGGACTGATTAAATTAGGAAATGTATAAATGAATAAAATAAGGCAGATCCAGCTTAATGAAGATTAACATATTTAAGAGATTTTTTTTTAAATTGTCACGGAACATTTTCACAGCTTTGGCACTGCAACCACATATACAGCATAAAAAGTTAATGGAGAGTAGGCTTGTTATTCAGCTATAAAGTGAAGAGTCTGCTGAGTCATTTCAGTTTAGCATTATATTTATGTACTGTACATGAACTATATTAACCAATTTATTGTATTCCTTTTTGTCAATTGAGAATTTCATTTTCATGATAAAACTGGTTAATGTGATGTAGCATGATGTTTACGAGCACTGCTGTAATTACATGCTTTTACAGCTGCACATGAAACAACTAAAAGCTTTAAGCTGTACATTAATCTCCGTCCTGGCATATTTGGCACTCAGCTTTTAAGCTTTTAAATCAAGGATCCAGCGGAACTGCAGTTTTAATGACACTTTTCCTGTGTGACATCTGTCAAGTGATGATCTGACCCTTTGAAAGGCCTTCCTCTAATATGGAGTGTGGCATGTCACTAACTGTTCACAACTGTTTACGCACTGCTGACTTAATATTCAGATACCTCAGAAAAGATATTTTCTTACTGCTGGACATGTTTGACACTTGAATCAGGCCACCAACCCTCTGTGTGAAATGATGCAGCTCTTTAGGCGATTCAGTTGAATTACTGGATATTTAGAATGTGTCCGTTTTGTTTGTGTCAGATAAAAGAACACATTAATATGTCACTGAGCACACATTTTATTCAATCAGCAGAAGACTGTAGAACTGTGACTAGTTAAAATAAATAAACTACATCTGTCACGCAGAGAAGAGACAGAAACTGAATCCTTTCTTTTTCTAATAATTATTGGGTAATCTTTTTAAACATCAATCACTTAAGTAAGTTTCACTGTGCAATTTGAGGACTGATTGATGGCAGCATGAGTGGGCGATAAAGAAAGCTTTGAAAAGAAAGAATTATAAGGAAAAATAGGAAGCACTATACATGAGAGTGATCATTAAAACAAATCAGAACAAATATTGTGAGCCACTAAGCAGCAAACACTGGGCAAATATGAATGATACAAATTGCAGCTCTTGTCCTATACTACATTTCAGTTGTTGTGTGAAGTAAATGAAGCTGCAGTATATCTTGAATAATGTGGCCCATACAAATGGACTGTGCCATGGTTTATATATGAAAGATGGCATCTAGTGTTGAGAAGCGACTCAAGCAATGTTACCTGTGTGCCAAAAGTCTGTCACATAAGGGCAGGTAAATGAAACAACATTTAGGCATGAGCTAAATAACTGAGCCACATCTGGTGCCAGGAAATAACTGTAACCAGCTCTGTTGAAATTGTTTCAACCCCAAAACGATAAAGCAATGCTTAGTTCGTATTAAAAAAGAAAATTGCATTTGCAATTTGCATTTGTTAAACCCTGGGTGTGACTGAAATTTGATGTACTTTGGGACAGTGAGGTAAACAGTTTCCAGGACAGCATGTTTCATTCTAATCCCAGACAATGCTGTTTTGCATGCAACTGTAACTAAATCTCTTAAGAAGTGTAAGGACACGCTTTCCAGACCTTCATTCTCCAGTAAAGACATCATGAATATGGATGCATAGAACCCGCCATTAGGCAAAATACCAGACAGATGGCACAAAAGAGTAGACAAGAACCCAAAATCTATAAAGGATAAACATTCTTTGTTCATCATTTGGTGTGTTGCTTTCTTTTAATATGTATTGCCTTTTAAACTTAAGACATTATTCTTCTGCTGTTGATACAGTTGCTGTGGTATTCTGCACAGCTATATATACCTACTATGTTATTGTTTTTTGTGGTGTTTTTGTCTTTAAATCTGACATTTATTGAAATTTAGACTGCTACTTTATTATTTCCTTATAAAATCACCAGTGCCAGTAAAAAAGTACATATCTGTTGCACCATCATAGGCACTGTCTGTGTAGCATTTGCATGTTCTTTCCAAATCTTGACTTCTTCCCATGATCTAATAGATGTGCATGTTAAGTTAATTAGCAGCTCAGAATTAGCCCCCTATCAGACTTTACAGATATATGCATTGTAATGGATGGCCGGTTTCATATTCCGGCCCTCACCCGCAGGCCGCCAGGAGGAGCTCTCCCGAGAGCATGTACGGGCCCCGAATTCCAGCAGGGCCTCATGGACTATGTAGTTTTTATGCACAGCCCTGCTGGATACCTTGGGGGCCACTGGGAGTCGCTGTTGGGAGGCCAGTGGACTCTTTTGCGCATTATGACCTGGAAGTTCGTCAAAGGAAGAGCGACGGGCTTCCGGGGTGAGGAAAAGCATTGTTTACCCTGACCCGGAAGGAATAAGAACTTGTGAACAGTTGGGTTGGGAACACTTCCGGGTCGGGGAATATAAAAGGACTGAGGGAGCTCCCAGACGACGAGCTGAGCTGGGTGGTAGGAGGGCAATGCGTCTGGGAGTGGAGGATTGTGATTTATTGGATTGGTTATTGTTTATTGAGAATAGTGGAGTGGTGGTGATTTGTGCACTTAATTATTATAATAAATAATAATTATTGGACTTTTACCTGGTGTTTGGCGTGGTACCTGAGGGTTCAAGGTAGCACTAGCGCCCCCTACTGCGACAGCATGTACGTGTACCACCCAATGGACTGCCATCCGAGATATATGCATGTAAGTGAGGTTTAATACTTTCCCTCTACCCAGTGCTTGCCTGTTATCCTGACAAAGCAGGTTTGGTTTTCAGATAATGAACTAATTTCTTAAACATGCATTTTCATTGTAATACATTTCCTAATTTTACTTCTTTGCAGCTTAAAATGTAGCTTCTTTGTTACAGGAATAATGATAATGCATGCCATTTACTCCACTTATCCTCACTTTCACAGTTGCTTTTGTGATCTTCTTAATTAGCTGATCAGGTTTTAGAATTAAGCCTTCAAAAGCATTACTTCAATGAAATGAAAACCAATTTGCCTTCATGGAGACTTTTAAGGCAAATTCAATTCAATTCAATTAGTGAACAGAGTGAGAAGTTGTGAGGGGCCAGAACGTGTCTCAGTAGCATCAGGCATAATGTGGAACCAAGCCCTAGAAAGGATCAATCATGGCACGCAAACCCATATCCACCTACAAGCACTAATATCAAACCCATTTAAAGACACCAGATATCCTCTTTGAGATGTGGTAGGAAATTGGAATACATGCAGAAAACCCTGGAGAAAAATATACAAACTCCATGCTTTGATTATAGATAGATAGATAGATAGATAGATAGATAGATAGATAGATAGATAGATAGATAGATAGATAGATAGATAGATAGATAGATATTCATTTGGACTGGCTAAACATCACTATGAAAACTGATATGCATTAAGAATAGAGAACCCTTGAACCAATGGCATAAATAAAACCAAAAAATAAAGAAGCCACATATCTATGTGCTTCATGTGACATTCCATCTTTTCCCGTATAGACGCATTTGGCCTTTAAGCTATTCAGTATTCCTCAGTGGTGTCCCCTCTTCAATAGCTCAAAGATACAACCAGAGTCATCTCCTGCTTCTCATCCCAGTGCTTCATTTATAAATGGTAGTTTACCCAGTTAAGCTCATTCGAACATCTGATTTCTGTTAGCACATAACAATTAACACTGTAATTAAGGACTGAACCACATTTATTAAAGCAGCTGGGTGTAGACAAACACCATACACAGTACTTTGCATTTTAAATAAAAAAGTACAAGTACCCTAATTTTGTAGCATAAATGGGCATTTTCCCTTATTTTAATAACATATGTCAAGTGTTTCTGTGCAAAGTTGGAATATATTTTATGTAAAATCCATTGAAATGCGAGGTACCCTTTTTCTAAAGGTATCATTATTAGTAAAATGTCAGTAAACTATCCATTACCTCACAGAAACATTCACACAAATCAATGTATACTTGTTGATCCTTCAAATATAAAATCCAATAATTATCCCAGGGTATAGACTGATGAAAAAAGAAAAAAAAATGAATGAATACAATTCTCGTTTGGATTCAAAGCTAACCAATCACTTTGTGCCTATTAAATCATCATTTTCTGTAATTGTACGCTTCTGATTTATTGTATAAATATAAAATTGATGAAAACAACCTACTGTAGGGAAAAATAATGTAAGGTTAGTTAGTTGGGTCAGTATGAGGAGTGATTAAGCATGATTCATTTTTATGTAAAGAGTACTGATAATTAGGTGATCCTTTTAATGCTTTTTCTCATTTGTTTCCTAGAGAACATATTATTCAGGGTCTATAGCAACACAATTCTGTGCACCATGCTGTATTATTATTTCTAAATAATATAATCTGATGGGAGCAGCCTGCAATGACATTTAACCACATCCACCTTTAATAATATCTTGAGATAAATCATATCACAATTCTAGGGAAACATTTATTGTAAAATCTTTTCTCGGTGACTTACAGAAACAGATTTTTCTGACGTTTTCCATTTTTTTAATCAGATAATCAAGATTATGTCCCAGAGCAGACATGTAGCATAAGTAAACCATAATGATAAAATGAGAAAGCAGATTGCTTTCTATTTCTATGCTCACATCCTTGCGTGAAGATATGTGCTTTAAAATGTCATGACCAGAATGGCTGAACGTGGACAGCCAGTGTCGGCCAAAATTATAGAAACTGTCTAAACCAAACATGGACAGGAAGAATAACTTGATTACCTACCTGTTATTTCAAATGTGATTGATAGAAGGGGTGCAACACTAGGCTTCAGCTTGCTCTGAGACTGACTTTCTGAAATAACAGGCAAAACACATCTCTATTACAAGTATGAAATTACATATTAAAGTCACAGAACGCCAGAAACAAAAATTAAATACTGCTTCTTCCTTAATGCCAATTGGTTGCTGGCATCATGAAAATTCTGAGCCAGTATCTATTAATCTGAATGGAAAGTCCTCTTTTCTACACATAATATAGAATTTTATTGAAACTTTAAGCTGTTAAGTGTCATACTTCACAGCAGGGAGCTGCAGCATTTATCTGTTTATCTCTAGGAAAAACACATTTGATGTTATTTCTTAAAGAGATGCACCCTCAAGCATTCATTGAAAGATGGGTTTTCATTTGGTTAGAAAATTCAGCTTAATATTTAGAATTTCGTCTCATATTGATACATTAGAGTGCTAGTTACTGTATATTTTAATAAACTCTTTCTGGCCCGATGAGAGGTTCCTCCATGTGGATTTGAAATATTCCTGTCACACACTGATAAGGATGGATTTCTAAACAGGCCTGATCATTCATGCAGCCGTGGGCTTACAGAACAGCTGGAACTTAGATAACTGCATTAGAGAACAGTCAGTTGCATTTTAATAGCATTTTTCAGTTTACACAAACACAAATCTTTAATTTCTAGGTAAGCAAATTTTCACAAAAGGCTATTTTTTTTGCATTCAGTTTTCTTTTCAGAAATATTAGCACAATGTTTTTTATTTCTATGCTTCTTATTGCTAACCCTTTTTGATGTTATTTACAAATGGTCATAATGCTGTTTTATTGTTGCTTAGTTTAAAATGTGGAGATATTTCAGTATTACAATATCTCTAATAGGTGTTGAAGAAAATGGCAATATAAAAAATGAGAAAAAAGTATAAAAAAGATCTGAAAAAGTAATGCACCTAAAAGGAAGTGATGAATGAAATATGTAGCTACATCACAGTTAGAGCAAAACCAACCAAGGAAGATTTTTTGTCTTCCTAATGCTGAAATAAAGGGGCAACTAGACACTGGACTGGGAGCAAAGCAGGGAACCATGGGAAACCACAAGGATTAACTATACTCATGTATGAGTAAGGAAATAGTTATGTTACCAGTACATATAGAGGTATACTAAAAGGAAAAGTGTGCCACAAAATCAAAATAACAACAGCTAAATAAAAAATCACTAATAAATTAAAAACATTTCAAGAATGGATTGGCAATAAATAAATGGAACTATAGGAGAAATGTGGAAGTCCTGTGATTTTTTTTATTGATACCTTCAGATATGAACTACCTTAATGAGCACTAATTTGTTGTAGTTGTATCAAAGTGATGTGTACTTATTTGTAGCATATATTAAGGACTGTATAATTTGCAGTTTGCAGGTAACATTTTAGTATACGTCTTAAGCGAAATATTATTAGCCAAGATTTGTCTTATATTGTAAACTCATTTATTTTACTTTGCATTTCATGATATAATTTGAAATTACCTTTCTTGTTTTAAAAGTAACAAGCATATATTAAGTATACCTTTGACAAGGTTTTAGCTCATATGTTATGGTAAGAATGTGAAGCTACAAATGTGCAAAAATAGTAAAACTGATTCTTTAAGCACTGGACAAAACAATACATCCAGCTGTCTGTGGAAAGAAGGTGATACGGGATGAGTGCACAGCACTTACAGCTGTAAGTGCAAAAGAAACATAAAAAAAATGGGAAAATAGCTTGTATAATTACAGGCTTCTCTGCATACATGTAACTTGTGTGCTTAAATGCTTGTTGTATATAGAGAGTATTTGTAGGCTTACTGTCACACACGTGTGCATGGGAGGCAGCTTAAGAACTCTAGTGATGGCACTGTGTTCTGATGCCTTCTTTTTACCTCCCCTCTGCAGAACATAAGAATGAAAGCCATTTCACCACTGACGCCACTTCTGTTGTCCGTCCTGCCTCTTCATGCCTCTTCCTGCCTGGAACCCATATGACTGGAAGTTTGGCCATTTTTAAATTAGTTCTATTTTGAGCTCTTGTTGCATGCATTTTGTGCTTTCAGCTACTCTAATTACATGGGATCACCAGGGTAGTGCCCCATCTCTTTGGTATTGTCTTGTCTCCTGTTTACATTACATAACTTCTTATCGAATTAAAAAAACTTATGTAAGCAGCAAACACTTCTTCATGAACAATATTTTGAGAAGACACTCAGATTAGTGTTCCTTACTTTGTTGTATCAAGAAATTTCACTTAACTTTTGTTCTCGAACTTGCTCTAGGCCAAATAACATGGCCATGTGTAAAAATGGGCAGTGATAAATAAATATTGAAATTATCTAAAATTTGCTGAGTGATGGATTTGAAGTAAATGACACACATACCTGAAAGTCAAAATGTAGAAGAAAAATGAATGCAGTAATATGGTTATAATCACACAGCTGCATCAACCCTAAAATTTTTATCCGTTACATGGGTTGTTCAAATTGGAGTTTCTGGCGATTGTTTATTACTGTCCATACATTCACAGCATTCATTTCCACATGTTACGGACTGCATTCATTCCGGATGTTGCGTAGCTTTATACCTTATACAACTGGAGAATATACAGTATGTGCAAGACTGAAATTTGCAAAATCTAAAATGTCATCCTTGAGTCATACATACTGTAGATATAAGAATTACAGTAAAAATCAAAACAATAAAGGATTATATCATTATACTAGGGGGCTCCGCCCCCTGCTTGCTTCACTCGCCCACCCCCGTGTTTGGTTTACTGGATATACAATTTAAAGAGATTGCTAATTTCATGGGAATTGTTACATATGCATTATTTTCACTTTTACTTTAAAAACTTTTGTAAAAAAACAATACTTGTCCTTTATTTCCGTCCCCGGGCATGGTTACATCTCTTTCTCGCAGGACGTATAATGCTGCTCGCGTTGTGAAGGGGGGGCGGCTGAATGCATGCTAAGGAGATGTCATCGGATCATCTGCTGTCTTTCTGCTGCTGGCGAGCTGCCTGTTCTGCTTGTCGCATGTCATTGTTTTATGAGCTGGGAACACATGATGCGTGTCTACCAAAAGCAATCCAACAACTGCTAGGTCAGATGTCCATGGACTTGTTTTAAATGATGGCTCACTGCCTTGTCTCGCATGAAGTTGTTAAAACAATACTTGTCCTTTATTTCCGGCCCCAGGCGTAGTTAAATCTCTTTCACGCAGGACATATAACGCTGTTCACGTTGTGAAGGGGGGCAGCTGCTGTCGCACTGCCTGTCGATCATTTTAAAGCCTGTACAGTCGCTGTGCTTTTTGCCACTTCATGTCTCTGCTGCTCGCATTGTGAAGAGGGGGGGTTAGGGTGACTGAACGCACACAAGGAGAAGTGGTCGGATCATCTGCTGCTAGCATATTGTGTCATAATAATGTCATTATTTTAAGAGCTGGGAGCAAATAAAAGTGTCTCTAGCGGGTAGTTGGATATACAGTTTTAAAAGTTTTTTTTTCTTTGGAATTGTATTTCAGTTTCATTATTTGCACTTGTACTTTAAAGCTTCATTAAAAACAATATTTGGAATTACCTTTTCTTCAAGATCGCATTGAATTTTGATTCCGTTTTTGAAGATACACTGTGACAACGCAACTAATAACTGCCCGTGAGTGAATATTGTTTCTGTTTCTCTAATAAATAATCTGACTTTTTCTAATATTTGTCCCTGTGATTTGTTAATTGTCATAGCAAAAGTTATTCTCACGGGAAACTGTAAACAATTTAATATGAATGGCATATCAAGTTATTGGCGGAATATACACATTACCTTTCTTTTTGCCTATTAAAATTTGCAGCGCCTCTCTGTGATCATAAATATACACCTGACCGAATTGTGTTTTCTTTGAAATTCAACTTGTCGTTGCTTTAACTGTTGCAGTACCACAGATTTTCATAGCGTATGGTCCATTGTTGTGTAAATCTACGTTTTGTGCATTGAATGATGCGAAGGCAAAAAGACTTTGTTTTCTGCTCTTTACCTTTCATTTCTGACCTCGCTTTGTCCTGCTATTTTTTCAATTACACCTGGTCCTGATGATTCATTTTCTTTTGTTTGCGCTAATGCGATCTTTACTATCTTCTTTTTTGATACTGTAGCGACTGATGTAATAAAGTGTCACAAAAGTTTTACTTGAACAATTGCCGACTTCGTAACCCCAAACACAACTTTCTAGCACCCTCTCCAATCCCCCCCTTACCGCATCAATCAATACCCTGTTATCAGTCTTCCGCGCTGTACTCCGCCCTCCCTCAATCGGTCCTAACAGTCACTTAAAACAAAAAAGTCTTCAACCTGGCTGGGACAGTACAATACTTTTGAATTTTACTGCTTTCATATTCTTTAACTTTCTCTGCATGTGTATCACGCCATCGATTGTTTGAGCCTTTCGAATTCCACTGCTTTCATAATCTCTTATCTGCCTTTTTTCTCTCCAACACTTTTGGGTCTCTTTTCTCCGCGCTGCTCTTTCTTCTTTGTTAAGTCATTGGCATTTCATCTAGAACGTATTGTCCTTATATGCTTTATATGTGCTGAGAGCACAGGATCTGTGTGTGCTACGTGCCTTTACACGATTGAGTGTTTTGCTGGCTGTGCTCTTATTTGATATTGTTTGTGTCTCGCAGGTCTTTTAAGTGTCTTCTGAGAGCTTCCAAGAAGATCACGTTTCATTGCCCTTCTTCTCCTTTCCAGGATTTTTTTTTTATAATAGAAAGAAGAGATGTTGCAAGTTATTAAAAACAGATACTGTATACAGTATTTATGAGTGACATATCACTCGCCTCCCTCTCTAAAATGTGTAATTATCTCTGATATCCAGCTTTCTTTAGCAAACTCATTGGAACTAATTTTTCAAAATATGTAAATCCCAGTATAGCTTAACTACAGAAAAGCAATGAGCAGCAAAAAAAGTACAAATAAAGACTGGAACCCTATTGAGAAGGGAAGTAAACATATTTATAATAATATTTTGTCTTTTGTTTACTGTATGGACAGTTTTGGCACAACTTATAAATCTCAAGTACTCCTCCTGTACTGTAAGGCACACTTACCTTCCTTTTCTTTGAGTGTATTTAGGTAGGAAAGAAGATCTTCATTGGATTGCACACAGTACACTTCTCTGCTCTGAACTCCCCCTCCACAAAGACCTGTCTGATTTCCTCGTCGGCGATCCTGTTGACTCAATAAAGAGTCGACACGACATTCACTCCATTCTGTTGCTCTCCATGAATATCTAAAGGAAATAAATATAGTTAATCACCACCCTAATCAAAGTCAAGAGGGTAGTTAATATCAAAATCTGTTTTTCTCTCATAGTGTATTTGCATTTTGGTTATAATGAAAAACACTTTTACAATTGAACAGCGTCACCGAGATATTAATCACCAGTCCATGAGCCTTAAAGGCAAGTGTTTATAAATGTTTTACGAAAATAACAATAATTCATGGACGTATCATAAATATAGTATTAAAACATTTGATACAAATATGTTAATTTAGTTGATAAAAAAACAGAAGATTTTACATTTCATTTGCTGATAGAAAGACAGTGCTGAAGAAGATATCAACTTGTGACAATTTATTTATTTCCCTTATTTGTTCCCCATGTCAATCTGTCTATTCCCTATACAATCCTACACCCTTTGAACAATCTGGACCAATATTTACATAGTTGCTATACAGACAAATTAGACTACTTTAAAACCTAAAATTTTGACTCTGTTGGTCCCGATGTTTTTTTTGTTTTGTTTTGTTTTTTTCTTGTGTGCTACAGCTGGAAAACCTGTGTCACTGGTTAGCTCAGAGCAAGTGAAACATCCAAACAGACTGATGTCAGACTAGCAAACAGAATGACAGAAGCTTAACATTACTTACCTGGGCAATGGCGCATGTTGCTTCTATCTATTGTAATATAAAAAGAAATGCTATGTGCTTTTGCAGGGGGTGTTGGATGAAGCTTGATTGAGAGTAGAAGTGAAGTACAACACATAGGAGAATAAAAGAGTTGTTTAATTCCTGCTTTTTTCAGCTTTTCTTCACAATTTAAGCACTATGAACTGTCCACCTTGACAGCACTCATGGTTACAACCCAGCAAGGAGCTACCACAATTTTGGAATCCAATCTGAACCAAAAAGAGCAAGTTCTTGACTCATGAGGGCAGAGACTTTGATAAAGCAGCTAGCAATATCAACAGGGTCGCTGTTTAAAAAATACATAAACCTATGCTTTCTGTCCTTAACCCATTGTACAAATATACCCAGGTGGCACCAGGTACTTTGACTAGTAGATATATAAATTAGCCAATGCAATGTAATGATAGAAACTACTTGTCTGTTATTGTTCTGGAGTTATTCAGACTCTAAAGCTCTTAGCTTAAAGGCAAAGATAAAAGACTTGAAAAGTAGAGAGAAGTCGAGGAAGTTAAAAAAATTTAAGGAGCAAGTAGTTTCGTTGTAAGAGGACAGGCAAAAGGTCAACATACTATGAAGTCAAAAACAAAACCTATCATAAGAAACTAAAATATGAGATAAACTGAGGTTGAAAAGCAAAGCAACAGTTCTGACAATCTCATAATCCTTTCCTTATTTTACTGATAACTAACCAAAAATGTGCAAATATACAAATTTTTTCTACATCCTTGGACAAAATGAGTACTGTGCTGTGCAATGTGATGTCATAATTTATCACAAAGCAACGATAAAAAACATGACCTGAAACAACAATTCCAAAATGGCAATACCTAAAAGAAATAAGAAAAATAAAATGGTCCCACAAAGACATAAAAATATAACATAAATGTGTAATAATCAGAATGAGCAAAGCAAATAAAAAATATATTCCGAATAAATTGAAATGGATAAAAAAATTGTGATTACTGTGTTTCCAAGATGTGGTATAGCTAATGCACAAGAAACAAAAATAAAACTTTGTAGACCATTCTAGGTCATGCTTACTGTCCATTCATTCTTCTGTATACAATGCCATGAACAGGACATCCATCCCCAGCAACTATCTGAAGCATCTCCTGGAGAAATCCTAGGAAAGCCAAGAAATATAATCCCTTCAAGGTACCCACGCTCCTCTTGAGCACCTGTGAGCTGTGCCGAGAACAGTCCATGTAGGGTATGTAGAATGCATTATCACTAAATTTCAAAATTGCTACTCAATCTGGGAAAGCAGTGGTTGCACAATAAGGTGCTCTCTTGTCACTCAACAAATTCAGAAGCAGGATCTCAACATCCAAGTACAGGAACCTTGTTTTAGGTTCATGATTTCTTTCTTGGTCACTATCCAGATCCGGTGGCTATAGATAGGGAAATAATTGTACAATAACTGGTAGATTTAAAGTTTCTTCCAAGGACTTACTATAACTTAGGCTTCATGGACAGTGTGTAGCATAATGTTTGCAAAACTGCTGCTGCCACATTAATTATTTTCAGTCTCTCATTCTTTAATTTGGGACAGCTGCTGCCCATTAATTTGTAGAGAGCAAGCCACTCTTTTCTGGGAGATTGGCTGTCTTTTACAGAGGCTCTGTTTATTTATACATGCTTACAAGTTTTTGATATATTTTTTAAATTACTAATATAAAGATTAGATGTGACTAGAAATTTATAAATGGATTTTAAATTGACAACATGCTGCGGTCATTGCAAACTCGAGTGTCAACTGACTTTCAGACAATTTGCGAATGTGAAAGAAGTCATAGGGTGAGTGAGGGGAATCTGCAGAAAACCATATGTCTGCAAGACCTGTAGAAGTAAAACACTCTGAGGAAAGTAAAGTAGGGGGAATATTAAATATTCTCACAATTAGCTGGTAGCACTGTGATCACTAGTGCCTAACAAGCTCTGTTACACCATATCGGATTTGTCCAAAGATACAAAGGGCAAAGAGCAAGAACAAGGATAAAAGTACAGTGGAAAGGATTGGGAATGGGACTGTCTCCATATAATGAGGAATAAGATGGAGGAATTGTTATATGTCACCTCTCAGGGTGAGTCATAGCTCATTCATTTACTGTTGTGTTTTGGATATTGTGGAGAATTGGCTTAAACTTGTTCTTCCAGAGGGTATTTTAATGTTGGACCAATTTCATCTGATACAATCAGACAAAGTGGAAAAAAGCAGGAGTCAGATGGGAAGGTAAGTTACATCGTCCTGACTAATGCTTATATTACTCCCTCTGCAAACCGGGACTCAGCAACTAAAATGATTCACTCTGTTACCAACACTGTAATTATGATTTATTCTGAATATGAGGTGACTTTGACTGACTTCCCTTAATATCTGTCATGTGTCTCATTTATAGATACAACAAGCTGCACCCGCTTTATTTAAATACCTTTAAATGTAAACCTGTGGCACAACTGGGCAAATCTGATTCCTCATTCTCCCACTTGGAAGTCTGTTATTACTGTAGATGGCAACAGATCCATTATCATTAGCCGAAACAGAAGTTTGCTAAGATTGTTGTTTGCTATATTTGTATTTTTTTGAGCTTCTAGAGAAAAGCCAAGCAAAAACTAACACGGTACAACAACCTAGTACTTTGAGCTTCTAGAAAGTCTTAATTTTTCCTTGAAGACAAATAAAGAATCAATCAATCAATCAATCTATCTATCTATCTATCTATCTATCTATCTATCTATCTATCTATCTATCTATCTATCTATCTATCTATCTATGTGTCTGTCTGTCTGACTGACTGACTGACTGCCCAATGCATTAGATGCCCTTTTCCTTTGGGCAGTCAAACACAATGTGGAAAAATGTGGGTTACAGGCACAAAGGTTTTATAGGCAGCACAGAATGAATCTACAGATTCACACTCTTATCAGAGGAATCGCTCATTGGTTTTAAAGATTTATATATAGACACCTTGCTTCAAGCCATTAGTCACAGCTCATGATTTCAGACACTGAGACGATAATTTAATGTATGTGAACTAGGAAGGAAGAAAGCTGATTTTCAGCAACTACCAGGGACTCATGGATGTCTTATGCTTGAGTTAAAACATTATTAGCATTGAGTGTGTGAGGGCATGACATAAAACCAGGAGATTAAAGCAAACCATTATATTTAAAAGCTCTGCCATATAAGAATTTTTACGTAGGTTATTAATTTGTTCAATACTGTGTTGGCATGCATGCAATTTCACCAGAAGAATGATGAGAAAGACACAATTCTTCTCTCTAGACTATTCTACTGTGATAGGACAACATAAAGATTAAGGCATTTTCCACATTTCAGGATGCAACAATGGATCTTGAATATGCCTTCAATAACCATCTATTTTTAACTGGCTTAGATCAGTATATCACACTCACCAAAGTCAATCCTGGAAGCATTGGGCATAAGGTACCAAAACACCCTGGATAAGATGCTGATCTGTCAATTTGCTCATCATGTACTCCCACACTCACTAGTACAATGCCAATTTAAAGTCACTAATAAACCTAAAACACACATCTTCTAGATCCTGGAGGAAAAGTAACAGCCTCAAGAAAAAATCCAGACAAATTTAGGGAGACAGTTTTGTAATGGCACTGACATGTTGCATCAGCCTTGAGATGAGACAGCACCACTTTGAGTGTGCATTGCATCATGTAAATGAGCAGCCTTAGAGCCAACTGCAGAGAATCCTATAAAAACGGCAAATTTGCATATGAATTCCAAATTGTGCGTCAACTGGGAGTGGTCCTTTAAGGAGTGAGCTACCCAAAATAACATTGTAATGAGTGGGAACCATATAAGTACTTGGCGTTGGCACTAAATTGGTGTCAAAATCAAGAACTCAAGGAAAACCTACTGTCCAATTTAGCAAAGCATCAAGTGCCTCAGACACCAAAATGGACTTGCTGGGCACTTTTGAACGTTTGCTGGAGAGTCTTGATGCTGAGTTCTTAAATGCCATTTACAGCTTCAGTACAGGGAGAAGACAGATGAGGGACTGCCACCTTTGCTTTTCCATCTGTTAAGGTCCATTTGCCTGGGTGTGTAATCTCCAGTGGAGCTTCAAGTTCACGCAGGTTCAAGGGAAAATGTGTGGCAGATGGAGTTGACACTGACCCCTGGTAAGCAAGGCAGATCATAAAGGTGTTACAGAGCAGTCATAGTGGAGGAATCTCAAAGCGGAGATTTGGACATGGAACACCATTTGCAGTTCAGTGAAGGAAGACAGCCAAGATATACTGTAAATTTGCAGATCCATGCAAGGTGGTTTGCCTACCCACACATGATAGACAGATTACCGCACAGAAATGAAGTTTAACACCCTTGCTACACCACATGACAGCACAGCACTCAACATTCCTGCTGTGCCATCTGACAATTAATTGCCTAACACTAATGTATATTTGCTGTGTAAACGAAGACCACCTCATCATTTCAAAGAGTTTGTGTAGCACTGTATGGAATTGGAAGGACTATGTAATGGTGCTAACAAATTGCATCAGCCTGAGGAGAAGTTACCACCACTATGAGCTGGTGTTCCATCATGTAAATGATGCTGTGAAGCCTGTAAAATTCCAACTTGTGTGACAACATCGAGCAGTCCTTTTAAGGATATTAAGCTAAACGAAAGAGTGATGTAATCTATATCGGCATTTGGCACCAGAACTACAATATGTGCTAAGTGCTAAGGCACTGATTTGAACCAAGGACTCTGGAGAAACAGCACTAGCTATTGTGCCACCATGTCAACTCAGAATATGCATTTTTTTATTATTTCATACCTATAAAGGAAGAATATAAGAAACATGTATGGAAATGAACACTTTCATAACATTATCTAACATTTGCTTTATTGCCAAACTAGACAAGTATCACTCAATCCACCCAAATACCATATTCCACAGTTTTACTTACGAAGCACATGGTGGTATGCCATCGCCCTGAGGGGCACATGGCTCTCTATCCTCAAGTTCTGGACATTCAGCTCCTCCTCCCACAGGAAACTGCTTTACTGTTCGGTTTCTGGTGCGCCATCCTTTAGGTGAGGTCATATCATAGCAATCCTTTGAACATGGGCCCCATTCGGACCACTCGGTTACCTCACAGTCCTTTGTCAGGACACAAGACTGGAAGGATACAGGAAGTTTATCTTGGGTACAAAGGCTGTAGAAGAAAATCAAAAAACGAAAAAAATCAGAAATGTAAAAGGAACTATAGTACTGTCAATTCTATTTTACATCAAATAAAATAATATCAATATGAAATGAATTCTTTCCTTGATTAAAATTTAACATTTAATTTTTAAAGAGAACACCATAGGTTATGAAATGTTGGCTGGAAGTAACCCCATATTATATCAAATTCATTAATTTTCCAGAATCATTTTTTATCATTCACTTTGCATGAAGCCTGAGTTTGAGTCTTCAGCATGTAAAAGTCAACCACTGGAAGAGCCATTAAGGAGGTTGGGGGGATGCACACACCCCAGACCACATCCTAACATGGATATATATATACTGTGGCGGACAGCCGGATCCCATGCCTGGCCAGGACGCCCCTTCTATTTATGTTCCGGGGGAGCAGCCAGGGGCTCCTTAGTATGTTCCTCGGAACGCTTGGTGGCAGCCCTCCTGGGTTACATAGGGGCCATAGGTGTTGGACTTTAGGACTCAGACCTATTGGGCTCCATGGCCACTACCCGGAGGAGCTGCATGGCTTAACGAGCCCTTGTGGACTGGAATGCAGCCACACCCGTAAGTGCAGCCTAATTAGGCCAATTACCACCTGGAGCACTTCCGAGAGGGCTACAAAAAGAGCCGGCAGCCACTACTCAGGAGCAAGAATTGAGAGGAACAGGACGAGGTTGCTGGGAAGGAGTGGTGGTACAAGGAGAGGTGCAGAGGTCTGTTAAGTGTTTTTTGGGACTGTTTTGGGCCTGTGGGACACAGGGAAGGCGTGTCCCATGGCTAAAGAGTTTAAATAAAACCTGTGTGTTTAAGACATTGGTGTCGTGTCTGTCTGTGACCGGGCTATACTTTACTATCTATATATATATATATATATATATATATATATATATATATATATATATAAAGTCTGATCACTCATTAACAAAGTCTGATCACGCATGTGAAGTAGCTTGAAAACAACAGAAGAAAGATCAGTCAGTCAGTCATTTTCCAACCCACTATATCCTAACACAGGGTCACGGGGGTCTGCTGGAGCCAATCCCAGCCAGCACAGGGTGCAAGGCAGGAACAAATCCCGGGCAGGGCGCCAGCCCACCTTAGGGCACACACCAGGGACAATTTAGGATCGCCAATGCTCCTAACCTGCTTGTCTTTGGACTGTGGGAGGAACCCGGAGCACCGGGAAGAAACCCACACAGACACGGGAAGAACATGCAAACTCCACCGTGCTGCCCTAGAAGAAAGATCATTTAATAGAAATTCTGAAGTAAAAGTCTTAAAATTTGATTTCAAAAAAGTGGCCTTAACGTTCGGACGAGACTTAAAAAGGAAACGAAGATCTGGTAAAACTAAACCACCGGCCATGTAACATTTGAAATTTGAATTACTCTGACATGTCCATTACTCTTCTGTAAATGCTAATAACCAAATATATCCTCCACTCACTGATGCAGTCTCACAACCTGAAATGGCACTAACGTGACAAAGTTTTTTTTGACAAACCTGCTTGGAAAAATGTGCTTTTTATAAAAATGTATTGTATATTAAAGCATTTAATATTCACTAATTCCTGAGGAAATGGTATGATCTTTTGATTTTTCTAGAAATAGTTTTAAGCAGTATTTATTTATTTTTCAATTAATTGACAGAAACTGTAAGTGAATACATTTAGCATGTAGGTACAACAAGATAAATCTGGGGGTCCATAATAATCAGACCATTCTTTATAAACCCACACTAAAATCCCCCAAAACCAATACAATTCCCCCATTTATTGTTGACTTAGATGGAAATCCCCTCTCTGCTGCAACATGAAATTGTAGCTATGAACTGTACATGTTTTGAAAGTTAAATATGTGGAACTTCTGGCTTTCTAATTTATATCCCATTATCAAATCACACTATTGCTCATTAATTAAAAGAAAAATTAGGTGTACATAAGAATTATTAAAAGAGACACACATGAAGAACAAATACCCATAATATCTTGTTAAAACTCCAAGTACAATATTTTTTTTAGATAAGGAAATATCCTCTTTAGTTTTACCTAATAAAAGTTCAGTACTTAGCAATTTAAGTTGGAAAACAAATGGTGATACTTGAAAACATTTAAACTCCTGGGTGTTGTATGGCAAGACAAAAGATGAGAACCTCTGAAATATATTACAGAATGCAATGTAAAAAAAGCATCCATTGTGTACCCATCTGTCCAGTAATTCATAACAGTACTAGTGGCAAACCCTGCAGAATTCTCTTTGCTTTGAGCTCAGCGAAACTTGCAGAAATCTGTGAGAAATTTGACAAACTCACTCAAGCGGGGAGGAATAACTGAACTAGTTTTTAGTGTATTATAATGGTGCAATGGTCTTTTAGGTATCCCTGACAGCTAAGGAAACGTCTGCCAACTATGCTGGGCTGATTATTGTGGAAAAAATATGAGCTGAGCTGTGAGGTTGTAGTCCTAACCACAGCGCCACTGTATCCCTCTGAAATAAAATTAATAGAATTAAGGATCAGACTAGTACATTTTGTAGCAGACAGGAAGTATTAATTCACTAAGGTTTGCTTCCCGCAGATTCAATAGCAGGTATTCACCTCTCTCGAACCTCAAAGCACAGTTTATTTTTCGCTGATGCTTTTGCTTGTTCACTGCCACTGCTATTAATTAAGCACAACACTAAAGTATATGTGTTCTTTACTCCATCCTGTTTGCATCAACTGCACAACTATTAAAGAGGGTAGGCTCACATATCACCCACAGGTCACATATAGGTCCATTTAAAAAGACATTACCTTAAGGCACAAAGCATTATGTTTGTCTATGGTGAAATTACAAGAAAATATTTCATGAACAAGGACACCAGCAAACACAGCATATTCACTGTGATGAGCACTTTGTCGAATTTTTCCAATCAACACTAAATAGCACCACATTGCCACAAGACTATTCCTCCACATGCTATACTCCTAGAAAATGGAAAAGCACAAGTGAGGAGCGTAAGAGTTCTTGCCGATATGTACATTCTGTGCTAGGTGAGAGCATGTGGTGAGAATTGAGGGTGGAAAGCTAACAACCTTGCCAACCAGTTCAAAAGTCTTGCTTTGCGACTGTAATTAACTGATCCTAAATGGGGTAGCAGACCAATGCAGGGCACATTCATTCACACTCAGAAAGCAACAAGAAGTGGGAAGTTGGGAGTGCAATTGCCAGCTTCTCAAGCTAGCTTTTATTGTTTGGGCAGCCAAAGCAGAGTACCCAGAAAAATCCCCTGCCAACATAGCACAACTGTGTAAAGGTTACCCTGGCTACGTTTTTCATACTGGACCCTAAAGCATGGAGCTATGAGGCAGCAGCAGCACTAAGCAATGTGAACAAAACTGGTCAAGTCCAGTTCGGTCTATTATTACATAGTTTTCATTCATATACACAAGGTGCTGACTTGGAAGTAGGGATACCAGAAAAAGGAAATAAGCGCACATGCTGCCAGTACTTGGGGATGTCCCCAAAAAAAGAATACATAGCTTTTGTTGTTGATAAAAGAAAGCAGCCATCCTAAGACAAAGCTTGGGGTGCAGGAAAACCAGAGATCATAAAAGACTACTGAAGAGTAGTAGGTACCTAAACTTTATAGTTTATTCTCTGACATTGAAATGATGCCAGAATTATGTGACTTCCAGAGCTTCCTGCTGGAATGACTTAAACTTTAGAGTAAACACTGAGTTAGAAATGAAACTGAAAGTCATAATATGGCCAGAGACAGTAATAAGAATATGATCGGAGAGAGAGGCAATGCTGATTGCAGTTAGAAATGAACAAACCTTTAAACAGCTTAGTGTGGAACTGACCTCCTTTCCGAGAATCCTTTGGTGGCTGTCTTCGGTTATGTGGTAATTGAACATAATTCTTGCAAATTATCCTGTGCTGTGTATTTATTTTAATCCCATTTTTATCCTGTTTTATACTTTTGTTTGGTTTGGACTTTATGTTCTGGGTCAGAGAGACATTAAAAGCAAACTGCAGCAGCTGACATCTGTAACTAAATGTACAGTATATTTCTGCAGACTTCACACACATCTAAATGCTAATAAAAGCACATGGGATATTTATTCATCCAGTCATTTCATGAAGTGTGCATTAAATGCAAGATGAAAGTGACCTGAAGCCTAAACGCTATAAAGGGTCAAGGCAGGAAACAGTCCTAAAAGCAATGCCAGTTTGTAGCAGGGCATTCACAATTACAGACACACTGGGACAATTTATGGACTTTCAGAGGAAAACAGAATTTCCAGAGGAAACCCATAAGCACCAAAAGAAAAGCAGAAACACCAGAAGAAAAGAAGAAACCCTTGATAGGAAATAAACTGAAGGCAAAGACCTGGCCATTTTCTAATTAATAAAATAACAAGTTTATGCATTATAAATGAAGGGCTTTTGAAACCACCTAAGTGATTTTGTATTGAGCAATTCAGAATGACAATAGCTTCTTTAGGCAATGACTTCTTTGAAGAGTTGTGCAGACAAGCTATTAAGGGTAATTACTCAGTACTTTATTCTTAAACTACCTTGTTGAGCAACTGCATTGAATATCTTTCACTAAATTGTGCTAATGTGGGTTCACTGCACCTCTAAGCCATATTCTATATTAATGAACCTAACAGACTTAATGTTCTGCCAACAATGCCACTGCAGAACTTGTCTAGGTTTGGTTAAGTAAATTAAAATACTGTATGCACAAAAGACTTGTACTGTAAACATTGTGCATCCTGTTTATATCACACATAATACATTTAAATAAAAGATTTTATCAGTGTAGTGTTGACAATAATCTAAACAGGAATCTATTAATTAAATGCACATAGTATGTTAATTATTGCTAGCAATTACTTATTTCTTTTTATCTGTGTAATTATAGCTGTATTATAATGGAACAGTGTTAGCTGCTCAGTCACTTCTCAAACTTGAATATTCAAGTAGAAAATTCTGGTAAATTCCTGAAGCGACTCAGCTTGCCACAACCCATTCTCACCACTTTTCACAGTGGAGCTGTGCAGAGCATCCTGACATACTGCATCACTGTGTGGTTTGGGAACAGTAATACCCATGAGTGCAAGACTCTGTAGCGCATAGTGAGGACAACTGAGAGGATCATAGAGGTCTCCATCTCCATGATCCAGAACACTTTTCAGACATGCTGTCTGTGTTGAGTCTCTGCCATTGTGAAAGACATCTCTCACCCGTCACACATACTGTGAAAGCATGACCTCCTTCCATCAGGTAGAAGATACCACAGCATTAGACCAGCACAGCCAGGTCCCATACCAGCTTCTTTCCCCAAGCCGTCAGACTTCTGAACTCCTACATGTCACTCAGTACTATATTCCTATAACATTCCCTCAATTACATACAGTCACTGTACACTCTTCACTTTGCTATGAATATTGAGTATGTTTGAGCTTAGTAGTCCTGCGTCTTTTGTTTTGTAACATTGTATTGTTGCACTAGTTTTGGTAATGTTATGGTGTATGTTAAACGGGAATGTAAGGAGTGTAGCTGCCGAAATGAGGTATGGTCAAGCACGGGTAAAACGCGTGTCTAAAGAAATCTCACAGTCCAAAAGTTTGTTTTAAAAATATTTAGTGAAAGTTAAAAGCAAATAATCCACACAAGAATAAAAGAAAAAATCGTTACACACGTAGAATAAAAGGCAAAAAAAGGGAAAAATACATCGTCTTAAATTTAGCTTTTCTTGAGAAACTTTAGTTATTTCTATACTTAAACGTTCTTTATTTCTTTCTATACTTAAAGGTTCTTAATTTCTTCTTCTGTATGCCTTAAGCATACAGTTCAACACTTAAATAAAAGTGCTATTTTACGATTTACTTACATAGGCATGTGCTCAGGCATGGTCACGTGCGCAAGCACGAACACGAGCACGATCACGGTTAAAAACCGTATACAGTACCTCTATACCTTACACAAGGCAAGGCTAGACACTAACTGGAGAACATTGTTCACTCAAAGCTGTTAGAAAATGACAGGAAAATCCCAACACAATTCTATTCACAGGGGTTATAGGAACCTCCCAAATTTTATGCATTATTCATGAATCTTATAAAACTAGGAAAATGGCTCTTACAAGGAGCAAAATTTTGTTCCACCATACTATGTATGTGGATGAATGACAATAAATATTTTTTTCATTATCATTATTATATATACTTTTTGTATTCATGATCATAATAAATGTTGGTAAAGACTCTATTTCCTAACACCTTTGGTGAGATTTGGTTTCACCGTATATGACTTAAACTCAGCTGAAGAAAAGAGATTATATCCAGTACAGCATTTCTAGTACTGGAAGAATATGAGAAAAGTACATTTGCATCAGCAGTGCATTACTACCTACTCATGAAATTGGACAACTGCTTTCATGTAATAACAACACAGCAGTCAAATGTCCAGCCCATTTAAATGGACAGTCATCCAGTTTTATGTCTTCAAAGATCATTGGAATTAAATGAAGAATTTCTATGACATTTGATGTTTCATTGACATGTTTGTTCTTAAACTGATGGCAATATTATAACGAATCTTTGGGGTTATTTTCATGAAGTTGAGGTAATTTAAAATATTCTTCAAAAGTCTCTAAAAATGTGGATATTAATGAAGCATGATCCATGTTAGTGTTTCTTCACATTTAATGGCACACAGATTGCGGTTTTGTTTCCCTTTGTATTTCTTGGCATCAGTTGTGGCCGCATTCAACTCTTTCTTTTATAAGTTTCTGATGACCACACTTTGTTCCATTTGATGAGCTTTGATCTTGCTATTTTTCAAGTCAAAGTTATTTCTTCACAAACATGCAATATATGCATTTGACGTGTGAAATTGTGTTCTAAAGTTACTTGCTTTCTAGCAACTACACACAGTGGGGCTATACATTACAGTCTATGAGGTATGGAGGAAAAGCTTAAAAACTTACACATCCATACATACATCCATTTTTCAAGATGAGACAGAGGGAATATTTGATAAAAGATATTTGATAAATATTGCCATATCTGAAAACTGTCATTACTGGCATTAGCTTAACGCATTTTTCAGACCTTGGTGTCCTTTTGATGTGGCACAGCTATGATTTGCAGACTGTGGAAGTCTAATAAAATGAAGGAAAAAAAATATTGCAAAACAAAAGAGACCAGTTTTGTCTTCTCATCCATTAACACAGAAATGAACCCTTCCACACAATGCTGGACAAGAAACCAACCAATACAGGATGTCAGATCATTGTGGGATAAACTCCCCCTCCTCGCACACACAGTTATCCTAAGAAGTGTATCTTTGCGAATGTGGAAGGAACCCTAAATTGCCGACTGAAAACCAATTTGGACATAGAACAAAGATGCATACTCCATAAAGCCATTACTTACAGGATTGAATGCAAAGCCACTCATTTGACACTTGCAATAGGGATACGTCCCTTTCTCTTCTGAGGAGCAGTTTAATAATTAAGTTCATTTCCTATTCCCTCTTATTGCATGTTATTTGTGTCTATGCTTTCTCTCTCTCAGATATACAAAACACAAAATTCTGTCAAAAATACCTCAAGCAGCCATTGTATGACCACAAAATTAATTATTTAACAAAGGCACTAGTAGAAGAAGACAGTTTCACAGTAAAACTGCCTTTTTCTTAAATATAAAAACTAGAGACTGTGAGATTCATATCTTAATTGTGCTACCAGCCTAGTACTAATTATAACTCAGACACTAACACTTTGTTGCTAGACGACAAAAGGAGGTTGCTAATATAACACAAGAGATGAAATAAATCTCAGCGAAAGCACAAAAAAGAAAAGGGAGCAAAGTCATGTGTCCACCAATCAGTCCTCTATATGGATTTGCTTTTCAAAACGAGTAGAATTTGACAGATGGTTCAGACTCTTGGAAAGCTTCAGAGCTGCCAGGTATCTAGCAGATGCATCAAACGTGCAGCAAGGCAACACACTAAAATACACAGTAGTGATGGCCAAGCAAATCCCATTTTTTACAGGCAAAAACTGACTGATGCTCACAGAACAAAATACAGCACTCTGCAAGGTAAACCCTGGGAGTACTTTACAAGAAAGAGAAACAGCATCAATGAGCCAGCCAAGTTTAACTTTAGAAGGCAAGAGCTGGCAGAGAGAATACAGTAATTTATTGCTACAGTGTATTAAAAACACTGTGGCTACAGAAGTCTGGGAGAAGAGCTCACAAGAGATGGAATGGAATTGTGGTTGAAATTCAAGGTAATAAACTGTCAGAGGGCCTTCAGCTACATGCCAATCTGAGTCTAGAGAATTGTTTTGCTATGGCCTGGCAGAGAAATTACATTTGCCAACACCAAGAGTAGCTTAGGTTTGAGGAGAATGCTGAACTCAAGCAAAATACTGTATAGAAAATTAATTACTGAAAAAAATTCCAACATATTGAAAAAGGCGATAGCAGGAATTCTCTCGAATGCAGACTCTACTACCATATATCAGTATTCTCACTGAGCAGACTCGGGCTTGCAGTAGGCATCACTATTTATTATGGTCAGGTAGCTGTAAATTTTTCAGCCTGACAAGACACGTTAGATTAAAAAAATCTCTGAAAAATCCTTCCCTTCAGCAAAGAAAGGGAATATAGTGAATATGGCTTGCTAAACATTGCCATGAGAGCATATTAAATCCACCGTCAATGGTCAGACAGAGATACTCTGTTTTAAATGGCTTTCTTTTTGCAATTTTACAATAACTTTACTGACTTTAGAACACTAATATCTATAACTATCCTGGACGTGGCACAAAGTTTATGGGACTAGTCAACCATGGCATAAACAAACCTTTTAGATTGCTTGCCTAGGGCAGGTTTAAGGCATAAACACCTTCATATTGAGAAGACTGGCAGGCTGTTCTTAGAAGGACTGGCAGTTGGGAGAGACCTCAGAATTCAGTATTAAGTTGATAGTTGGCTGGTGATTCAGTTTCTTTAGTGACTTTTTTAAGCATTGTGATTCAAGGCTATAGTTTTTTGGCTGATTTTTATTTAGTTTTGTGATGGACAGCTGGAGTTTTTACCTGGCCAGGTCACCTTAGTGATGGAAGGACATGGTGGTGAGAGCTTGTAGGGGGCACTACCTCCCCCAGAATGGCACAAGGCAGTCCCCCTGGCTTGGAGCTTGGAGGTTCAACCCTATTGGGGCCCATGGTCACTGCCTGGGGAACTGTTGCTTTATCCCAGCACTTTAAATGCACCCGAAAGGAAATCACAGGACACCTGAAGCATTTACAGGTGCTGTATAAAAGGAGCCACCTAATTCCATTCTGGAAGCCAGAGTCGGAAGGAGGAGGACTTAACTTGCCAGAGGAGGAGTGGAGGCAGAAGGATAGAGAGAAGAAGTGTGGTGTGCTTTACTTTTGTGCTTTTTGTAATGCACATTGGTGGGGAACACAGGAAAAGCACGTCCCACTGTAAATAAACATGTGTGTTGCAAAGACTTGTGCCTGTGCCTATTGTCTCGGGTGTTTGGGGAGCTGGAGTGCCCCCTGGTGGCCATACTTTATTGTTAAAAACAAGAGTATCCTTCCTAAGATTCATGTTTATTAAAGATGCAGTGTGTCTCTAAAATGTCATATGCATCGGTGACACAACAATAATGGAGAAAAACATTTCAGTCACAAATACCATATCGCGGAATTAAGTAATTTATTAAATTCTAATTAGCAAATGTACTTAGTTGCATTCAGAACATGCAAATCTAAATATACCACTGATAGTTACTTCAGAAAAAAGGTCAATTTAATCCTATCAGAATCACTGGCAATGCACAGTATGTTAACAAGTAAGTCCATAAATTTAAACTGTATGCTGTATAAGAACCGGTACAATATAAAAATTTGAATTAACTTTAAATACACAATTTTAAAGAAAACATGGAGATGGAGATCCCTTGATATCTTGCAAGAACAACTGGTGTGTGAAGCCGATGTGAGGACAAACACCATAATCCCAAGGTGTGTGATGTTACTGTGACATAAGGCAGTACAGCTCTTGAAGTGTATGCATTGCATCACAGAGTAACTCTGACACCATTGCTAATTTATTCTGATTTCTAGCATCTCTGCATCGGAGGAAGAAATGCATTGATGGCATAATGTACCTTGGTTCCAAAGAATGGGTCATATTACAAAAAGAAGCATTTCCTGCACAGAAAGAGATTGTTGTAAGTAAAATATGCAATGGACTGCTTAACTTTAAAGAATATCCAGAGTTCTGGGCAAGTTGACTTTGTTGTAGGGTTTGCAATAAATAAAATGTGGCAGTCTGAAAAATACCTCATAGTAAAACTCCAAAGGTCTGCGTGTGGATATAATTCTATACCAGAGGGAAGACTACATAGATATTTCCTGTGGTCAGTCTCCCTATCTCAGAGAAGCACAAGTAATGGCAGGGGTTCAAACAGCTACTCAAAGGTCTCGAGGAAAATTTTTAGTGAGCTTAATTGTTTGATCTGGAAGATAGGTAGAAAATGATAAAAGAGGTGCAATAATCCCCTCTCTTTAATCAATTTGATTGTTTATTTATCGTGTTGTCGGAGAGTGCTGATGTGTTGCAAGTTGGTAGAACATGCCAAGTATGAAATTCATTGTATCCTAAGGAGACATTACTGCTACTACAACATATCCATTGCAAAGGTAATTGGTGTCAAGGCCTATATCAGAATGTGGTGGGCAAGAGAGTTATTTTGAATTATTCAAGGGATGTAAGTAAAATGAAAGGACGATAGGGAATGCCCAATATAAAATTATATATTCCCCGACCCTGAAACTGTTCATACCAGAACAGTTGCTCTGGTTATTTTGCTAAAGATGGGCCAGCAGTTCTGCAGAGGGACCACTGAGCAGACAACCCCAGGGGTACATCAAGAAGTGCCCTTAGATGTACTTCAGGGATCTGACTTAAAAGTGGCGAGTGACCATTCCTCCAGTGAACTGAGCATTATGTGGAGAGTGGATAAGAGTTAAGTGGTAAGAGGAGGATGAAAAGAGATGCAAGAAGAAGAAAAGGTAGACGGTGTAGACAGGTGGGAGATGTTTCTTCTTTTTTTTCTACAGTTTTCATCTTTATGATTATTTGTTTCTTCATCCCTTTATGTTTATCTTTTAATGTGGTTGAAACTATGACTACTTCATAAGTGTGGCTTCCTACCTTTTGCTAATGCTTTATTGAGGATAGGAATTTATGCCCAAATTTGACATTTATGCATCTTTTCAAGCATTAATTTATTCCATTTTCATGACAACAACTCACTAGAAAACACCTTACTTATGCTGTACATATACAGTAGTTTTAGTAAAACTAAAGTCAAATTTATCAAATGCACAAGAAGAAACAGCTGCAGCACAATCTGATGGTGTAGCATTTATTACCACCCCACAATCTTTAACTTATTGCTTTCGTTTTGGGCAGTGGAGTCTTCCGTGTCATACAGTGCACTTTTGTGTTCTTACTCGTTAAACCTGAGGACTTAAGTCTATTTCTGCAGTGGAAAGATGTGGTTAGGTGTGTGTGTGTGTATGCATGTCTGTCATTGAGTACATGATGTACTGGACTGCCATCTAAACTATAACTGGCTCTTGAGTTGAATCTACTGTTGCTAAAATACAGTAAAAGTATTTACAGATTGCATTAAAACACTTGTAATTACTTCAAGGAAAAGTTACAAATAGTAACTTACCATATCAGTAACCTCCTTAGCATTATGTTTACCCCATGGAAAAACAAACCAAAAACAGTGAATTGTTTAAAAAAACTTATTATGTGTAATAGAACCATGTAATAACCAAAATGTCAACATAAACACAGTTGAAAAGGCATATCTAGTGGCCACAGCTGTACTGATGCAGATTTAGTAAACGTCCTTTGTGTGATATGTTTTGAAACAGACACCAATGCATGTTGCAATTGTAAACGTAGTAGTGTGTTTTGTTGCACACTTTTCTTCTAATAATTTTTCTTTTGCTTGTGCATGACAGGGTTGAATGTAAATGGCTCATCTACACAAAAGATACATCCTTTGTTTTATTATAGGCTACTACAGTGTAAGGCTTAGTGATTTCCACATTTCCCCTGACATGTGACAGTTGCTGCATTGGCTAATGTCTTTCTTGTCTTTTAACTTGATCACAGTCATTTTGCATTTTTGCCAGACTCCTACTTGCACCTTCATGCAACCAAAGCACTTGGCATATGACAGTGGCTTGGTCACACAGTGCCATATACATCAGCTTCATTATCCATGTCAACGTCAACATTTTCATCACTATTGCTTGATTCGGCTAATGGTTCGGTTTGTTCTAAAACTGACTTTACAACTTTTTGTTTCCACACCATTGTGTGCTTTGATTGAAGGTTATTCAAATTCCTTTTTTAGATGATGAAAGAATGACAACAGCTGTGTAAAATTGGACCCCATGAACAAATGAAAACTCTATCCAGTTGCTGATCTATTTTTGGATATAGTGCTTTGCAAAGAAATATCCTAACCTGGTAGCATCAGGCACTAGATGCAGGCGAAACTCTTGATATACCATGTGGTCATTTTTAATTTCTCCCAATTCTTTTTTATTTATTTTCATTTCTGTTTTCTTTCCATATGAGGTTTTCCTTGAAAACAACTGAATTTAATTGCATTGGGCTTAAATTTAAAACTGTTGAACTATTTTTGTGTCTACTGCAATGCCATGTTTGTTCAATGGGGGCACCAACATTTTATGCACTGTTGCTATGATATGGTTTTATTTTAATGACTTGGAGCACATGACGCATTATGTAATTGTTGCACTGCTACAAAAGTTGGCTCCATATATTTGTTAATTCATGTGACACTGCAGATACGATCTGCAAAATAACTTTCACTGTGTACTTCAAAGTTTGGTGTTCTTGATACTGATGCTCACATTGAAGTTTTAACAATGATTTCCTTTAGTGCTTTGGCAATTTTATTTTTGATCTTTTGGAAATTAACTTTTGCCTAGCATTTAGACTGTATTTCATGTTCTGGCCCCTTATTCTTTAAAACTTCCTTAAAACTACTCTAGACAGAATAACACCAGTGTGTTTGTTGAAATGCATCTTAAAAATGGAACAAATATAACAATGCTACTTAAAGTATAACAAAATAAATATACCACATAGTAAGGAACTACTGACACTAGATACAAAGCTAAGGTGATCTTTGCAAAGATGTTTTTAGATTTTGGGATTTTACCCAAGGGCACAAAGTAATAAAACTATTCTCATTCAATATTGTACGGTATCTGCTTTCGTTGTGTAGGCAGGATTAATACAGTTCTCCACCTGAAACCTAGGAGTGTCTGCCATCTTACTTGGCTTTTAAAAGCAGTCCTCTTTGGACTAGGATGTAAATTTCATCTTTGTTAGAATCCCTCTAAGAAAACAGGCCCTTGTCTCTGCAATGCCAATCTTCTGTTCCTGTTACCATTCCATTTCAACTCCTTGTGACTCTGATCATCATCACAAACTTATTTAAAGGTGAAGGTATCAATAAGAATATGGAATGTAGAGAAGGAAATGAAGGTAGCTTACAAATAGTGCATGGTCTTTCAATACCCTACTATAATGTCTTCTCAGTGAGCAACTCATATGTTTCATTATCCTTGGGACGCACTCTCTTTCATGTCTCATCTGCTCACCCCTTTGTGTCAGCTCTGCAGATCCAAGACACCGGCAAGCATGGTCATCTATCTTTCATCTTTCATTCTAGCCACTTCAGCCTGAAACCCACTGGGAAACCTTAAGCCTGGCACCCTCATCCTACCACCATTCCTTGGATTATGTGAGACGACTATTGAAGGCATTGGCTGTTCCTGCTCTTCACAATGATCAACAAAAGCTATGTGTTCCTGGAGTATCGTCTCTCTCGCTCACTGCAGGGCCACCCAACCACCTTGCCTCCTGTCCATCACATTGGCTCAATCTCCTGAATGTACGCTTTTTATATCTCCCACTCACCTTTCTTGATTTCCTCCCTTTTCTTTTTTTATACTTTGTCATATACTTGTGGGTGTAGGTGCTTCTCTTAAAGACCCACAAAATGTCAAGAAGGAATGACAGCGTAACGAATGCAGTATCCTCTGATGAAGATGGGTGAGTGGTCTGTTTTCTGCTTCATGATGTGTATGACCCGCTCCCAGGTTTTTTTTTTTTACATTAAGGAAAAGATTATTGCACTGGCACTGCAGAATCTTTTTTCTAACATCCATTCACTTAATAGGATGAGAAAAAGGTAGAAACATCTGAAATCACACTTAATTCAGGTAATGGAAACAAAAAAAACTTGATGAGTTACAGCTTGAAAACACTTGAGAATAAGGAAATTGCCAGTACAGAATTTGCATCCCTTTATACATTGTTTTCTTATTGCCCCCTATTTTTCAATTAGCAAAGCAAAATGGAAGATCTCTCTCTCTCTCTCAGACAAATGAATTGTAATCACTAGCATTTTATTCAATAATTCACCCATGGATTATATGCTAAAGCAGAAAGGCCACAAAACTGTTCATTCAGTAAACTGATCAAGCATGCATTATGATTTATTCTGCTTTGTTGAAAACCCATCTCCAATTATACCCAACACTCTTGAAAAGCAATTTATCATTTGAATGATCTGTGGGTGGTTTCACATCTGTCATGTGCTTAGGCTCAAAGCGATTTTTTGCATTTTCCCCCTCTGTTGTGATAGTTAATTTTTTCTAACATATTTCAAGAACTATTTCCTTATGGTATTCTGTTTTTAAAATCACTATCACATGAGACAAGAAGAGAAAGCTGTAACAGAGATGCTACATTTCACTGACAAAAATAGGCAATGTGTCAGATTTAGTCCTGTTTTGGTTATTTACTAATGTGTACCTCTGAGTTTAGCAACAGGCAAAGTAGAGGCAGGCTACACTCCTTTTATTAGATAGATAGATAGATAGATAGATAGATAGATAGATAGATAGATAGATAGATAGATAGATAGATAGATAGATAGATAGATAGATAGATAGATAGATAGATAGTGTGAGACATGCCTGAACACCACCAGACAGACACCACATCTTTATAAAAAGCACATTTTACTTTCTCCACAATACACAGTCCCGCACAGCATACTGTGCTCCAAACAACAATCACCACTCCTCCGGGCTTCTCTCTCTCTGTCCTTGGACCTCCTTTCCTCTCTCCACAGGAGCCTCGTCTTGCTCCCACTCCCGACTCTAGCTCCCAGACTGTAGGAAGACGGGCCCTTTTATTCTCACCCGGATGTGCTCCAGGTGCTCCCTCTGACGACACTTCCTGGTGTGGCGGAAGTTTCGGGAGAGCACCCTAGAGGGATCCTCCTCCATCTTCCTGGGTGTGGCGGAAGTAAATCAGTCCCGGGTTCTCTGAGACTCGGGGCACCCACTGGCGGTGGCCACAGGCCCCAATAGGCTTGAGCCTCCTTGCTCTTATCCCGTGGTCCTCCTCTGATCCAGGGCGGTTGCCCCCTCGTGGCATGGAGGATGTACATGCCACCTCCTGGTCCTTCCAGGTGTCCCAGCCGGGTCACAGCCCCAGCGACTCGCCACAATAGATAGATAGATACTTTATTAATCCCCAAGGGGAAATTCACATACTCCAGCATCCATGTAACTTTTTTTTCCTCAGAGATGCAAAAAATTTTCATCAATGAGCAATATATAGCCTTAGCAATTTTGAGATTGTCAGAGATCGGTTTCATTGATTTTTAATTGAGTTAATACTGCCCTAGACGTTTTGGAGTCAAAAAGGTAGGTGGTGGGACTATTAAGAGGTGTGACTCCATCATGACTGTGAGTGAAACCTGGAAATGCAAAGCCAGCATTAAGAATTGTATTATCAGTATTGCAAGGCAGAAATATTTCCTTTTAAATACTATATATAGATGGTTTGAAATGGCAGTGAAAATATTAGCACTGCTGTTCACGGTTTTTATTTCCACCCATTATTTTGTGGAGTTTGCATTTTCTCCCTAAGTTCATGTACTTTTTTCCTGAATACAACAGTTTCCTCTTACATGCTAAAAATGTTAGGTTCATAGGCATAATGAAACTGCCCCACTATAAGTGAGCCTAAGTGTTTCAGTAGACTGTCTGTTCAAAGATTGTGGATTTTGCCAGTTCTTCCAAGAATGGATTTCATATCCTTTTGCAATGTACTGAAAATATCAGGCTCAATGGATACTTAGCTATCAGTAAAGACTCAGCAAAATGAGTTGTAAAAAAAGAAATTAAACATTAACAGACAATCAAACACAGCCAGCTCCATTGCTAAACATTGTCCATTACATAAAAATGTAGGATATGCGTTGATGATCACTGACAGGCATAGTGACAAGTGGCCTAGGAATTGGTTAGCTCTATCTGTAGTTTCTGTAATAAAACTTAAGAATTATGTATGTTTTTTTGAGGAACCACGGTTTCTTGCCAAAATCCCAAAGACATCTCCTTTATGAGCATGTTTGGGTGTGCATTTGGGTGCTATATGACAGATGGATGTTCCGTTCAGGGTTGGCTCCTGTTCGGTACCCGAAAATGTCAGTAGAGTCTCTGTAACCCTAGACTGAAAAATGCCAGTTCAGAAAGTGTGTGAATAGAGGCAACAAAGTGAGAAGACATTATCCTGTTATTTAAAAAAATGTTTTAAAAATTTAATGGCAAAATTATGCACACACTATATTATGTTATACAGTATACATATGCTGTAAATGTACAGTATATACAGTATTATTTTGAAAAGCCCAAGTTTTACAGAGCATTTACAAACTCTGATCTGGGGGAAGGTTGATGAGATGACACAGTCTAGAACTACATCTGCTGCAGTCCTTTAGAATGGAGAAAGATTGGCCAATGAACACTGATGTCACTTCCATTCGACTCCCAGAAGTCCCAACCCATCTGGTCTGGCCACTATTTAAGCAAATGAACCACTGGAGGTCTGCGTTTGTTGATGGATCAGCTTCTGACGATTACAGACTTCCGTAATTCAGGGACTATTTCAGAGCTTCCAAGCCTTGCTTTCTTTTTAAGACTTCTCCAGTTCTTGGGACTTTCAGTTAAATGTTTATTTCTCAAATTTAAATGTAAATTCCACTCCGTACCCCAACAGATCATCTATTCTAAGTGCATTTTGTTATCTATCTAAAGACACATACCAACTTGTATAAAGTACATAAAATCTAATATTTTTATCAAATATTCTTTTCTGTCTGCGTGCTACAACATATTTCTTTTAATTTCAAATATAAAAAAATCTAAAAGTGCCTTTTCTGAATAAATAAATTCATGTCTAGCAATAAAAATTTCAATAGAACAAAAGCAAAAATGAATGGCTTCAAATGCCACAGCAATTTGTGTATGTGTAAATAATTCATGCATATCCTTTAAAGCCAAAGGTGTAGCTGCTACAAAGAACAGTCTGATTATTTGATAAATAATAATTGAATAATTTGTTTACCTGACTATAAAGACTGCCTTAGTACATATGCAAGGAAGCATAATGAAGAGTAATTTTATATAAGTATACTGTTTTAAAGTCAAAAAAGACCCTGATTGCTAACAACTTTGCACATTCTCAACACTCAGGTATATAATGAAACCATTTTACTGATGATAATGACATTGGACAGAACTCCAGCAGGCAGAGGCTTAATGCCAATTATCTTCCCATGTAGAATGACAAGATGGCAACAAAGCAGACGAAAGCCAGAGGAATTGAAATTTTAAAAACTAAAATGCCTTAGTCATATCAAATTAGGGTATTGTCGTCAAAACCTTGGCACAGACAAAGCACAATAGATACAGAGAAGGGAGAGTCACCATGAATAATTTACTGGCTATTTTAACAAGAATACAAGTGATTTTGAATGATTTATTACAACTACAGGAAGTCATAAAATGATTTCCAGTTTTGTTCAAATGATATTAATATCTAACATGAGAATGCGCAGAATTACTAATGTACTTTGTAACACATCGTATGTTTTTATAACCCTATACTATAAATGAATGATTTTTAATAACTCACTGTTAAATTTGATACTTTCATTTATGCAACCATCATAAATTTAAAAAGTGAATACACAATGTGGGTGGAATCTCACAGACGTCTTTTATTATACATACGGCCTCCAGTTTTTTTTTTATTAAATATTCTTTGGTGGCAATTAAAGTATTATTGTCTACCTCTACAAAATCAATTTATGGACCTTCTAACCTACTCAAGCTTATAATAAGATAAAAGAAGACAAAAAACAGTATAGTAATTGGTGTTGATTTCATTAAAAGTTATAAATATACATCACATTTCCTTTAGCTGGTATTTCCTTACAGTGTTCAGCTTAATTTAAGGATATACAGTATGCTTGATTATGCTTATTTGTGATTCCACCGTATACTGAGTAAAGAACATCATAAGGTAACTAAAGAGACAGCTGTGCTTTCCTTATGATTATTTTTTTTTATAAAAATGATTATGTGATTAAAAATATAATTCATTCTTGAAATAGGCACATCTCTCATAAAGTATATTCCTTAATAACTGAAATATTCTTTCAGTTGTGAATTGGGAAAATTTAATTTGATTTATAAGCAGAAACTTCAAGACTAAGGGGCTTTTTTGCAATTTTGGTGAGTTTCATATTTTGCTATTTATATTTTAAATAATACCCTCTTGCTTTTTTCATTTTGCTTGTTATATACACTGTTAAAAAAGGCATCCAGAAGGAAGAATTGATAGAGAGTTGAAGTAAATTCGTGATTAGAAGGCAAGCAAAGTGGTCTGAGTACTACAGAAACTACAAGAAACAATCTTCAAACTAATGCTGACCTTTAAATTTTCCACCATCTTTCCACTATGAGATGTGTTTGTTTTAAATATGCTAAAAGCTGTGCTCTACTATCCCAAATAGTCAGAGTGTGATACCAAATACATCACACAATCAGCAACATACATAGCAACAGTCAATAATATAGCTAAGCTAATATAGCAAAGATTAACACAAAATAATGGCAACTACATCAATGCATAATGAGAGATGGAAAATACAGGTTTACTATGTTGTTGAAAATAAAAGCTAAATCTCAATGACCAACTGCTGCACTGTACGTACAATAAATTCTCATTATCCACTGAGATTACGTTCCTGAAAAACCCAGCAGATATGGATAATATAGATACTGAAGCATAGATCCTATAGGAAAAATTGGTTCAAGTTCCAGTAGGATGCTGGCTGTGTGGGGTGGGGGTGGTCTGGTAGATGGATCACCCCTCGAGGCTCAATAATGATCTTGCCACAGGTTCACCTACGGAAACCTTTTTATGACTGTTACTTCCTCAATCGTCAAGTTCAATTATCTTTAGGTGCTTCGTCACAGGCTGCAAATGACCACAGTGGGGCTGATCTGAGAACCTTGCTAAACCATCCAATCAGTAATAGTGACGCGCAATGTGTGCATGGATTAAATCAATGTGTTCTTATGACCCACATTTACTGGGAATTACTCATTTGTGGGAAACAGCTGCAAGCCCCAATCCCCATTACAAAACTGGGTCCAACTGTTTACTCACTCCTTTCGACACTTGGTAGACACACGTTGATCTATTCGGTGCATTGTGCATGCAGCCTAAGACACTAAAGGCATGGCAGACCAGTTATTGCTCAGTCTCATGAATCACTTATGTACAATTGCCCTCTCCAAATTTTATTTCTACTGCGGATGTCGGTAATTCAACCCCCTGATATCTGTTCCTGCTACATCCCACAGCCTGCATTGAGGACCTTGTCCATGAAAACAGCACAGGTGTTACAAAATGAGAAAGGAATCTGCAAAAAGCAAACATTTACTGTATGTCTTAAAGCAAATGCTCATAAGCCAGTCCAGTGAAAATTCTTTTGCGATGAAAATTCTGGTGGGGCCTTAGAAGAATTATCCTATATGTGTGCAAACTTATCTAAGGTTTACATGAATCTGTTAAATAATAATGTATGTTTCTCTCTTTTGATAATAACTATCAAAACAGGCAAGTTCATGCATCTTCACTTCACAGGCAAATCAGACAATGGGATGCTGGTGCCTGGTATGTTTCGATTGGTATTAGATTATTATGATACCCACTGACATCATCATATCTGACAAAATACAGAAATACATTTTCAGCATAAATAAATGAACAATGGAGAACAATTACTTTAAAAAATACAAGAGCCAATACAGTAGTTCTTGTTAATGGTTACTGCTCAGTCAATACAACGCCATGGGGGCCACATTTTGTGCATGAAAATGATTTATTACATCAGGCAGGGGATCAATAAAGTGAGTGCCTTAACTTCTTCTAGTTCTTCACAAATAAGGCTGTGAAAGAAGGACGTCCTTCATCTTCAAAACATTCAAACAAACTATAAACTGTTGCATATTAAACATTTAAAAATCTCTGCTAATTATCCCCAAATTAAATGGGCTGGTTGAATGATTCAGTCACACTACAAAACAGATTTTGAAAAAATTGGTATAGTAGACCATACAGATTGGAATTAACTAATCCCCCTCATCCTTTTTGCTTACCAGGAGGTGACCCAAGCCTCCACTGGATTTTTCACCCTTCAAAATACTGTACAGGAAGCAATCAAAGGATAGCTTTGCTTTAGTCAAGGAAATTATGGGAGAAATAACTAATCCCCTTGTCCTCTTTGCTTATCAGGAGGTGACCCAGGATCCAGACTAATATATTTGAGTGTGTCGCCTAGCTGCATGGTGCAGGGACACCTTCATGACCCACTATGAGAGTATACCACATAACCTACTAAAACCCCTGGATGAGTTAGTCTGCTTCAGGGAGTGGCATATTGCTTTAACAGGAGTTACGGATCCCTCAAATCTTGCAGAAGTCTTGTCCCCCCTAAAAAATGGCAGCTGTAGCAAATCATTCAAGAGATGGCTGTATAGAAACCCAGGGTTCATTTACCATCTCTTACATAATATTGTTAATAACACTGGTGCAGGAATCTTTTTATTGACTCCCAGAAGTGAAATGGGCAGTAGCCAAACTCAAAATACAAAAAATGCTTAACCACAGCTCTTAGCCCAGCCTGATTGTTCTCATACCTAAATAAGATATTTCTTGGCATTCTTGGATATAGCTTTAACCTCCTTAGCATTACATTTTTTTCTCAAAAAACATGTAAGAAATGTTGCATTTTTGGCTTGAAAAATGACATTTTCATTAAATCTCATCTTTCTACTGTAAAACATGCAAATCACTAAAAGTACAAAGTCAGAAGTGTAGAAAGTATAATAATGATACAAATAATTATAATAATGAATAATAATAATAATAAGAAGAAGAGCAACACACAACACATGTGAGAGTGATGTGACACTTTCGGATTCACTGACCGTTTCAGTTTCACTGCCTGAACACAGATTCATTTCGTCATCACTGCTGATGTGAGGCTAGGAGAAGACACATCTACACCATTGCTCAGGTAATGTTCAGGCCTGACGCTTACACAACACATGCCTATACCGTTGCCAGAGTAACACTCAGCACTAATGCTGTTGGCACTTTTACAGCCTTAATAAACCTTGGGTCTTATGCAAGACACATCTATACCATTGCCCGAGTAACACTCGGAACTAATGCTTTTAGCATTGTTTTTACAGCCCGAGTGACGCTCAGGTCTAACGCTAAGCAGGTTAAGCTCTAAAATGAAATCTACTACTTGTTCCTTAGTCTCAGTCCCAACTAAAGTAGTATAAAACTCAACAGATATTCTAGCAGTGCCTACTCTTAGCATTGACTCCCAGAGGTGAAATGGGCAGTAGAAAAATTCAAAATACGAAAAATGTTCAACCACAGCTCCTACCCCAGTCTTATTGTTCTCGTAACCAAATAAGATATGTCGACATTCTTGGCTATAGCTTTAAGTTCTAAAATGAAACCGACTAATTGTTCCTTAGACCCATTCCCAACTAAAGTAGTATAAAACTCAACAGATGTTCTGGTAGTGCCCATTCTTAACATTATCAATAGTTCATTAGTAAGTGGTGTAGTTCCTGATGAACTTAAAGTTCCAGTTATCACACCATTACTTAAAAAGCTTCTGAGCTTGACCCGCATACGTTTAATTATTATAGACCCATTTTAAATTTATCTTGTCTCTTTAAAAAAGCTTCAGTTTCACTTTACACATCACAATATATTTGAGAAATTCCAGTCTGACTTCCTCACCAGTCTTAGTACAAATACAGGATTTATTGCAAACGTCATTCTAATAGCCCCTGATGAAGGAGATTCCACAGTAATTATGATGTTAGATTTAAGTACAGCGTTTGATACCATTGACTGTTCTATTTTATTACACAGCCTGAAAAATTACATTTGGCTCACGGGCACTGTGCTTGCCTGGTTTAGTTCTTATTTATTCAATGGATTTCAATACGTACAGAAATGTGTTGACAGAAGTTAAATATGGTGTGCCTCAAGGGCTCAGTACTGGGATCTTTACTGTTTTCATTTTAAATGTTTCCATTTAGAACTATCAATAGAAAATGCTAATATTCACTCGTATGCAGATGACACCCAATTCTACGTGTCTTTTAGATCAAATGACATTTCTCTGATACCGTCCTTAATTAATTGCATCAGTGAGTTAAAGAAATGGATGGATGAGAACTACTAAAATAATTCAAAATGCTGCTGTAGGAATTATTACAAGAACAAGAAAATACAAACACAAACTCCAGTTCTCAAGTCCTTACACTAGCTTCCAGTTAAGCTTAGGGCTGATTTCAAAATCCTACTTTTAACATATAAAGTTTTAAATGGCTAAAGCCCTGCTTATCATCTGTACTTATCACTACTTAGAAACAAAAGTGCACAGTTAGATCTCAGGATGGATGCCTACTGAAGATTCCAAGAACTGATACAACAACTGAGTCGTCAAGCTTTTAGGGACAGGGCCACAAAGCTGTGGAATGATATGCTCATTGTATAAGATATGGCTCTTCAGTCTAACCTTTTAAATCCAGGCTGAAAGACTCACTACTTTAGTCTAGGATACACGGACTAAAGCTGTTGATTAGCTGTGCATGCTGCATTTCTGTTTATTTGTCATGTGTATGGAAATATAAGTAATACAACATTTATAAACTGTCAGTAACCCTCCTCTATTCTGTTTACCTTCTCAGTATCTAGATTTGGCACTAAGTGCCAGTGCTCTACTTCTAGGCTGCCCTCCTGTCTATGGAAAATTTATCCCAGATAAAGGGGCATTAGAAGCATTGAATGGAAAGATTCTCCCATTAGATTGGACGTCCAGCACAGACTCCACTACAGAAGACTGGATATGCGTCTAGTTGGCCAAGGTCTCCATGACTATGACTATGTTTGATTTCATCTTTAACTTTCGCTTTTGTACTTTTAATTTTCTACATTGTCAACTGGCCATAATTCAATTACCTGATTGGCAGACATTGTTGGCTTTAATTTATATTTAATCAGTTCTCCATGTGTTTAAACAATTGAGTATTTTTATGTGTACTGATTTTATATTTAGTAATTAGTATAATCTATACTTGTATTTTACCTGAGAATTCGCCACAGTACTGTGCACTTGCAATAAGTGAACAGCACTATACAAGAAGAAGTTGTATCGTATTGTATCGTATAGTCATAAACCATAGGGGCTAATAAGAATGGAAATCCCAGGGTTACTCATTGATTTCTCGACTTGTATCCCTATAAATTCAGGGTAATCCACCATAAAGGGATGCTTCACAACAACACTGAAGCCCTCATTTGAATCCATAACCTCTTAAGCTGGTGTTCTTCTTCCACTAGCAATGAGCTAGGGGGTGGGGGATCATGTGAAACATGTTACTTGGATGAGTGCCTTATGGGATCATCCTCCAGTGAACACAGAAGGAAAATGATACATCTGTAACCCACTTTCCATTCCTGTACTTAAGGGTGGAATATGTTACATCATATCTGTCTCACCTCCAAAGTCCTTCTTCTTCTGGTCTCACGCTGTAAAAGAAATGCAGCCACCAGCATGGTCCTCAGTTTGAGCCACCTTCCTGTTGGCTCGGAGCCATAACATCTTTCTTCTCATTTTTCTGTTAATTATGTATTGTCAAATGCAAGTAAACAGTGTTTTTCCATGCCAAGATCCCTACTCTCCTAATATTTCCTCTGTGTTATTGTTAGTCTGTATACTGGGTGTGTGGTTTGAAGGAAGTTGGATAATAAAATAGTTCAAATGACTGTGCCACCATGCCACTCATATATACAGTACAACCATGGGCCATTCATACTTACAGCCACTACTGACTGTAATTTTCCCAATTCAGTACATGAGCTTTCATCTGTGATGTATTATTGATCGACCACCACAAGCATCAAAAAATGAATGACAGAGTCTTCCTATGATGTAACATAAAGAACCAGCTTGTGAACAACGAGTGCGGTGAGTCCCTAATGAAGTATCAATTGATTGCTGCCAAGTACGGACATGTGAATGACGAGTAGTTCCCTCATGGAGTTTTGGGATCATAGCTGCACACAGAGGGAGAGGGAGTGGAGGCGAGCTGCATGACAACAGTTGAGGGGAAGTTCAAAAGTGCTACTCAGCACCCTGAAAAAAGCAGTGGAGACTTGAATGTTGGTGTGTACCTGTCACATCAGTCCCTGAGGCCCAAAATAAAGTCACTTATTTTTACTTGACATATGGCCAATTGGCTGGTCCCAAAAGGAGCTGCAAGTCAGCACGTGACTGTATATATACATATATTTGAAGCAGCATCATATATGATGTAATTTTCTATGTAAAGAATAATTTCCTGGCACTAGTTAAACTCATACTTGGCACTGGGAAAGCCAATAAAAGCAGAACATAAATAAGATGAAACATTCATTTTTTGCTATTTTTGCGTCATTTCTCATGCTGCTCTTCCAGTTTTTAATCTGTAAAGGTAGGTACAAGAGATTAACATATTGAATATGCTTAAAATGTATAGAAACAAAATACCAATGTTATGTAGTTTACGTAATTGTGGAGAATTATGGTAAGTAAATAGGATGTTCAAACCCTAGCTTGATAGCCCCATTTATTATACTTTTTGTTTCTTTTTCATTGCAGTGTGTATGGTATATAAGACCTTGACTTTGCCCAAATTCAAAACATTTTACTGTAAACAATCATGAATTAAAAAGAAAACAATGGCCACTCACAAGGAGCAAAAATGAAAGATGTACTCAACATTGCAAAGAATGCTTCAATAAACACTGCAGTACGCTAATTTGTTTGTTTTATGCAAACTGGAAAATCTTCAATGCTACTCTCCCAAGTGTTTTGCAATGTACCCATCTAACTGTATATTCTACAACTTGCACTATCATAAACAATAATAGGGAGAACAACAAATATGGTTAAAGCTGACTGTTTATTTATAGCAGGTGTAATGCAATCTATAATTTGTTTAGTGCAATGATAAAATGTAGGAAACAACAGATAAGCCAAAATACAATTAAAATCAAAATCACAAATGAGTCCATGCTGCCAGCCACATGCAGGACTTAGCAGCCTAGCAAACTACAGTCTGTGCTTACAGAGATTAAGAGAACCACCCATGACAGACAGCCACCAGCAAATGACAGCTTCACGTACGCTGTAAAGTTCAACTTTATTTTTCACAAAACACACATAATACTTATTTATTCTTTATAAAACCTTTATATGTAATGTATGTTATGATTTTTTGTCTTAGTGGACTACCAAATCTTGTGTAAGATGTCAAATGAAATTAAAAAAAACATTGTTGAAAATTCTTCAGTAATTAAACATGAATAAAAATTGTAACTTCAGAAAATCACACAATTTGTGATGGTTTGCAGCCATATGGAATACTAAAGTACCAAATACCACAGGTCTTTGTAATGCCGTACAGCATGAAATTGATTTTAAATGGACACTTCAAAATGAACATAAACTAAGTTCTAACCTGTCAGAGATTTAAAAGTATAAGACTGATAAATAATACAAAATAATCTAAAAGGCACTGAACACCTATGCAGCGCAGTACAGCCAACTGTGTAAAAATTAAAATAAATAAATAAATAAAACACACTATCTTTATGCTCCCTTCAGCCTAAACTAAGCTGCTACATGAAACAGAGCATCTTCAGGAAAACTAATAACTAGTGATCTAGTGATGAACAAACAGTGGGTAGCACTGCTGCCTCTCACTTAGGAGACCGGGGTTCGCTTCCCGGGTCCTCCCTGCGTGGAGCTTGCATGTTCTCCCCGTGTCTGCATGGGTTTCCTCCGGGTACTCCAGTTTCCTCCCACAGTCCAATGACATGCAGGTTAGGTGCATTGGCGATTCTAAATTGTCCCGTGTGTGTGTGTGTGTGTGTGTGTGTGTGTGTATGTGCGTGCCCTGCGGTGTGCTGGCGTCCTGCCTGGGGTTTGTTTTCTGCCTTGTGCCCTGTGTTGGCTGGGATTGGCTCCCTTGACCCTGTAGTTAGGATATAGCGGGTTTGATAATGAATGGATGGATCTATATTCCTTGTAGAGGACACTGAAGGTAATAGTCTGACGAGGGTACTACTTTTTAGCCTGCACCATAAAGCCAGGTAATGTTATAAAGAAACTTTTCAGCACTTTTGAGAGGACTGAATGGGACTCAATACAGAGGAATTCAGTATTTAATAAATGCATGCATACAAAAGTCAAACTGTGAAACAAGTTTAAATTTCAAAAGAGCAGTGGCCTATATCATACTGCAAGGGAAATGTTCACTGTGTGGCTAAGAATGGAAATATTTGTGCTGGAGTGGAAAATTCCAGTCCGGACTTTAATGATATTTTTCAAGAAGGACAATTCAAATAGTTCTCCATTGTGTTGTGCAAAGCTAATACAGTATGTGCTTATCCAAAATGAATTAGAGTGCCTCAGGTGGTTCAAAACATTTAGTGATGAATACTTAAAATTTTTGATGAAGCACACTAAAGGTTTCAGCAGCCTTAAATCATCATTTAACCTAGAGGTCCTCAATCATGGACCTGGAGGGCCGCAGTGGCTGCAGCCAATTGCTTCAACCCAATTGCGTAATAAGAAGCACTTATTGCTCATGTAATACTTCTGCTTCACTTTAGGTCAGGAGAAGGAGTACAGGAAGCTAATCAAAGACATTGTTAAATGGTGCGACTCAAACCACTTACACCTGAACACCAGCAAGACCAAGGAGCTGGTGGTGGATTTTAGGAGGCCCAGGCCCCTCATGGACCCCGTGATCATCAGAGGAGACTGTGTGCAGAGGGTGCAGACCTATAAATACCTGGGAGTGCAGCTGGATGACAAATTGGACTGGTCTGCCAATACTGATGCTCTGTGTAAGAAAGTCATAGTTCACTAGTGAGTTAAAGCAGAGTTAAAGCACTAACAAGCCATGAAATTAATTATTGGCAAGAATTGCTTTCTAATTCAGCAACCGGGTTAGAACAAAAAGTTGCAGTCCTCCAGGACTGTGATTGAGGACCCCCGATTTAACCTAATGGCATGTACCTCTTGGATACTGGAGGAAACTGAAGTACCTGAAGCATAAGTGTAGTGACTTGGGAAGGTAGGGTTATGGATTTCAAGTTTGAAACCCATCTGAAATATATTTAACAGCAGTTCCAATTGTTTGATCATAGTGCGAATTATGATTCACGGCAGCAACGAAACACCTTGTGTTTATCTTTAACACTAGCAATACCAAAGCCTACGAAAAAACCCGTAAATCCGTCCCACCTTAAATCTCTTTGCACCTTTTCTCCATCAGTGTTTTTTGTCTTTTAAATGTGACGATAAGCATCAAGCAGCCTGCTATCATATCCCCCCCACCGTTGCATAAATAACAATTTAGTATTTACTCTATACAACTCTAAGCAACTGACATGCAGGTAAACAGACTTGAGCTGAGAAAACTTTGTGCGGCAGTGGGGGGATGTGATAGCAGGCTGCTTGCTACTTATCGACACACTTGCAATAGAAAAGACGCTGACGGAGAGGTGCGAAGGGATTTAAGGTGGGACGGATTTACAAGATTTTTCATAGGCTTTGTTAATTCTAGTGTTAAACTTAAAAAACCAAACATTTATTACAATGAAAGGCAAAATAAACAAAGTAACATCAACCTTGGCATGTCATCCCATTGTTATTGTGCATCATTGTGAAGGTAAGTCCATTGAGATGTCCAAGAATAAACGTGGACTTTTGGCAGATATACATGATATAACTGCACTGACAACCATGTAGCATATAAAACTAAATGCCTCACTAAGGTGGAGTTAATTGGTGATCAGATTGTCTCAGAGTATTACACTTTTTAGTTTTTAGATAGAAGCATTTGTGTGAAAAAATAATTACTCCAAATGACATAATGTTTTCTTTTGCTTCATATTTTTTTATTCAACATCAGCTCATTTTTTACATTTATCCTGTACTATGAATGGCTGTACTCTATGTTCGTTTCACTTCTTGTCTGTGTGCTTTTCTTCTTGAAGCTACAATATGAATTTATCTAGTTAGGATAATGATTAGAAAATACTCAAATCTTGTCATAATAATTTTTGTTGGCTTGTTTGAATAGGACATGACCTTCAGACTAAGGGGTACATTTGGTTGCTTCTTAACTTTTTAATAGTGTGTTGATGAGTAAAATGACCTACAAAAGAGTACTCCTAATTCTGTTTCATTGGTGTCTAAGCGTAATGTACCGGCATTTCTACATAGTATTTAAAAAAAAAAATCTTATTTTCCTCTGCACATTGTGTGGAAAGAGCAAATGTTGCGATGATCATGGATTTCAAAGGAAGCTTTCTTCAATTCATTTTTCAATGTTGCCCTGTTTAGCTTTCATAATTCATTTGACTTTTTTTTACATTTTGAACTTGTAACTGTATTTTCCAGTTTGCTAAATACTGTCTAAAGTGTCCCAAACAGATGTGTTGACCTTTCAGCATTTGTCATCCCTGCAGTGTTGGTGTCATTTACGTGCTTGGCAGAATGCAGACATGTAAATCATCTCCAGCACACTAGGATAAGCCCACTCTTCAGTCGTTACCAGTCATCATCCACATTTCTCAATTGAATGAAAAATTTAAGAAAAAACTTGATATTATTTGCTGCTGTAGACTTGCTGAATCCCCAAATCATTCATACATTTCCTTTCACAGAATTCTTATTGTCCTCAGAGTAGTTTATAAAGTGATTGCAACTGGCAGTCAACTAATGGAAACCTGTGCCAGACCTAAAAACCTTTGGTACCACAAAACACATTTTGCCTGCAGACCAGATTCCACATACTGATTATGATAAGATAACATGCGCCATAGCATCTATGCAGGTGTAATTAGGCCATCAGAGAAGTCTTAACTGTGTCTGTATTAGTGACCAACAGGGAAGGCCCATTGCATACAAGATATAACTGCTCCTGTGTAATGGAGAGATTTCTAAAGTGATCACAACTGGCAGACAACTAATGGAAAACTACCAAATCAGAAAACCTTTGGTACTGCAAAATCCATTTTGCTTGCAAACCAGATTTGGCATACTGATTCTAAGAAGATATTTACATGGTGTCTATGCAGGTGTAATTAGACCTTCAGAAAAGTATTAACTGTAGCTGTATCAGTGGCCAACAGAGCAGGCCCATTGCATACAAGGTATAATCTCTCCTGTGTAATGGGGGTACATGATTGCAAAAGTAGTTCATGGCATAGATTCTTTATGCATCTGCCTAGGGCTTATGTCTTTGTTGTAAATATACAAGAAGAATACTGGCCTGCAGCTATGAAATGTTGAGCGGAACACATTCTGCTTGCCACAGGATGTTATGTTAATCTCCTGCAGGGAAAATGGATTTTAAAAAGCACAACTATTTTGACAATGACATTGCTGAAAGATGACCTAATGCCCCATCAGTGAAGCTGTTAAACAGAGCAGTACATCTGAAAGATCACTTGAGAACCCGCCTATACAATTCATTCTTTGATATTCACACAGTGACTAAAACATAACAAAAGAAGAGATAATTTCACTAAGATTAGATACAAGCAACAGAATAATAAAATCTAATACAAGATTCAATATTCACTCATAGTATAATACCACACCCAGTTACTTTGATGTCTCCATTACCCACCAATCTCCACCAAATTGACTTTTCTTTCTATTAATCATTTGATCATGCCAAATCTAAGCTTCCTGACGAAGAAGTAAGGCCTTTTAAACCAGGGCTCATGGCTGCTTCCAGATATTCCACTGCAATTACTTCTGGGTTCCTAGATTAGCTCACAAATCACTGGTGCTGTAAAGTTTCCTCTAATAACACTAAATGTTCCTGCACTTTTCCCCCACCACAGACATAATCTGGTGAGGACCAGGCTATATAATCTCCCCACTGGTATTGCATGTCTACAACATATTTCCTGAAACCTAAAATACATTAATTGGAAAACTCCCATTTAATTTTGATTCTGATCAAAACCTGCACCTTGATTGCAGCACCCCATGTTGATCATCTGTCACTGTTTACAGTACATGTGCACACTTATAGTATGTACTTTATATACTGTATTTGTCTGACTGGATAACCAAAAAATAAAGATTACCTGTTTTAAATAAATGTTAGTATATGATTAAAACTAGTTAGTGGTGTCAAATTAGATCTCTAACTGAAATAAATGTGTTTTAACAAACCTGTTTCGATCACAACATAGGAAACATGGAATGAAGGATGCAAAGTTATTAAGCTTAAAATGACAGAATATTTTAGTTATGTTCATTTAAGTAGTTGCTCAACTAAAATTACAGGAGATTTCTCAAAAAAATAAAAAATCACAGTTTTATTACCAGTCAGTCATATGCTTTATCATTCATGATATATGGAGCTGTCAGTGGTGCTGCAAAGGGCAAAGAAACAACACACCATCACCACAAATCTCAAGCTATGCTGTTCGTGAAAAATGACTTTATCTGTGCTTCAGTTGTATTTTTCTAACTAATTAAGATGACCTCTCTATCTTCACTCTATTTACTCTGTTGGTGTTCACATACGCAGCCAAAGCTATGTGCACAAACATCCAGCATTTTGCTTATTGGGGAGATGTTTTGCTTTGTCCAGATCAGCCAATAATAGCTCTCCTGGAAGTAGATTCAAATATTTAAAGATATAGAGAATTGTCATGACTATCTGAATGGTTTAACAGTGGTTGAGACAAAATATCAGGGAAAGGTTTCTTTTCTTTTACTTTTTAATAATTTGGCAAATGGCAAAAAGACTTCTTTCCAAACAAAACATTTGTTTAGAGATTTTTGACTAAAGAAACAAAGTTTTCAAAACAAAACGTTGTAGAAGCAAAGGCATTTATTAAAAGCTTCTATTAAGATTCTCACTACAAAAATAAAATCTGCACAAAAGTTTGGATATTCTCTTGTCTTTAAAATCAGATTTGCATTTTCTAATGTATGTGTCTGATGACACCATTACTTTGGATGCAGAGATGTCATGTGTGCCATTATGCAGCAATGGGAATCGTCAGAAAACACAAAATGGTGACAACCAATGAACAAAACTGCAGTGCAAAGAAAACATAATGGAAAAAAACTCTCCAAAAAGTACTACAATCACAACAATATCACTTTAATACAACCTATACAAAATATAAAGATGCCCAGTATCCTTTTTAAGGGTATTATGAAACTAAAAAGATTACGATACAGTGTAAGATCCTCATGGATAATATGTAGCTCATGCTATAACTAACTGATTGGTGCAGGCCATCTGGTTTAGTGGTTAAGGCACAAATGTTAAACTGCCAAGACTGCTTGTACATTCCATAAAATTGACTTACAATGTGCTGCTGAGCCTATGAATATAGAAGTAGATACTTCGATTCACAAGATATTATACTTGTGATTTGTACTCATTTTGAGCAAAGGCATCAGCTAAGGAAGACTATCTGTTCTGCCAGCACACTGGCAGATAAACCTTTGGAGCAAACTGGGAGATACATGTAAGCAACAAAACAGAAAAGCAGAAAATGAAGCAAAACAGAAACCTAATGAGGGACAATAATCGTGGCTGAAAGAACATGAGGGTCAAAACTAAATGTTTACAATGATGAACATTGAGTTCTTTAACATTTTGGTATTCGCAGATCGGATAAGGATTTGAACTCATAGTTTATTTCATTGCATCAATTACACATGGGTCATGACCTCAGAGGCCACACCCCTAGCAATTCTGGAAGCAGACTTAATGACGAAAATAAATAATACCAGCACTTGAGGACACAAAATCATAGCAAATCATGGCACTTTCCTTATGCTGTGTACATTATATTAACTTTTCAGACAAATATGTTTCCTTTATTGTTCAAAAATGTAATTACATTACTCATTGGAAATGTCTGCTTTTTTTTGTGGCTCTTATACCCTGCAATTATCTCGTAAGGTTTGTTTGTAAGCTTCACTCTAACCAAACCATTTAAATTGAAACTGAAGACCCAGTTCTTTCTTTTTGGATCCTAGAACTTTGCTTCCTGAATCACATCTGAAGTTGGCTCCATTCTAGTTTAGTTTATTTCCTCTGTGGCAACCCCTAATGGGAGCAGCCAAAATGGAACATTTGCTCTTTTTTATTTTTTTTTCTGCTGCCCTATTGTAGCTAGTTGGAAGCTTTGAACATTAGGAAATGTTTATAAATTGGTGCCCTGTATTAATTATTCAGCAGGAAGCAAATAGAATTTTGTTATTGTTATTTTTTAAATTGACACATTGCCAATTTTGAGGTTTTTTTGCATGCTTCAGCATTTATTGGCTGTGCTGTCTGTCACAAAGTAGCACAACACTGCTAGCGGCTCAACTTCCAGAATTCATGAAGTGCCATGTCACGGTTCTACATTTCATAAAATATGCTGCATTCAGTGAAGCATCCGTTATTACGGATTCAAAGCTCAAACAATTTCAATATGTGTGCTTCCAGTAATAAACTTTTCATGTTATCAACCTCTAGCAAATCTTCTTCCAATTTTGTTAATGGTTTAGTTTTTGGTAACATTTTGTCTTTTGTCCAAGAACGTCTGGTAACTCTATATCTGATGACATTCACAGTATTTGTTTTGGTGACTGTTTTCTTGAAACCAGTCTTAGCCATAGTTTTCTGAGCCCTCCTACTCCAGTGGCTTGCCACATTATATCTTACTGGCAGGATAGAATTATGATGCAGCAAATACACTTTCAATTAGTGTTTTGTTTTTTATTGTAGCTGTTACATATTTTCCAAGTCTCCTCCTAGTATACCTCAGAACTGCATTTTCCTTATTTTCATTCTACCTTTATTAATACAATTATATGCAGTACTCTTTAAATGTCAGTATTGTTGCAGTATTGAAATCTTAAAAACAAGTGTCTTGTAATGAATATTAGTAATGCTACTATAGATGAACAGCTCACTGACTGATTGATAGACCAATTACCACTCAACTGCCATTATACTGTGACATGATAATACTGGCAATGTTTTAAGAGCATTGCTTGATCATAATTTTTTTATGCTAGAGACTTTACATCAGTCCAACAACATCTAGGAATTTGTAAGGAAAAAAAACCACAGTAATCATGTAAAATATATTGGCAGAAATGTAAATAAATCAAATTTCAAAACATTAATTAATAAAATAGGACCCTCTGATCTTCATTTCGTATTAACAATACCTCCACATCAATTTTCTTATCCAGACTTTGCAAACACTTTTAATGGCATAGTAAATAAAAAGCTTACTTCAGTGCAGTAGATTTGCCATTTTTATGGATACACGTGACCTGTCGTGTTTGATATCCAATCTGCAGGTCCCAGAATTTGCTCTCTTGTCTGTTTTGTCGATTGCGGTTTCTCTTTTTTTTTATCAGCTCTCTTGTCTCAGGATCCTTCACTGCTTTCTCCCTGCCTTTGTTCTTCCGCCGCTTCCCAGCTTGACGGGCTTGTCTGGAGTGAGGCATAGCACAAGTGCTCCAGGGCCCCACTTTCAAGCTGTACATACTTTCCTCTGATTCGCAGGCACTAAACTGGCAAGGCTGGAATTCTGTAAGGTTCGGACAACTAGATCCTCCAAAAAGCGGTGGGGCTAAAACACTCCGAAAACGATGTTGCAACCCAACACCACAAGTCTTGGAGCATGGGGACCATGAAGAAAACTCTGAAACGACACAATCCTGTGGGCAAGGGATGAGGCATGCTTGTTCAAGGCGGGGTTTTGGTTCAAAATATTCACAAATCACATCCTCAGCTGGTGTGCCATTAGCTTTCTGAACACATGACACCTCTCTGGTTTGAATTCCTTCTTCCCCCTTAATGCATTCTAAGGATTTATAATTTCCAGAGTTTCTTAAAGCCACAGCTTGGCACTGATTCCATTCCCCTAACTGCCAGTCATATAACTCCTTGTGCCAGTCACAAACCCGAAAACAACTCTGCTGGTTATCAGGCTGCTTTTCGTTCTTAAGACAGTTTGAGTGTAATGTAGTCCACCCCTCAATGTGAGCGCACCATACAGCTCTGCTTTGACTGCCACCTGGTCCACATTCATTTCCCATGCACCTTCCCCAAGGACCTGTAAAAGAAAGAAAAGAAAACTGTATGCACCAATAATCACACTTTAGGCATTAAATGTCAATGCAATGTTTGACTAAATGTTCATAGAAGATATTGCAGTAATCAGTGCTTTTAGTAATGAACCATAACACAGTCATAATAACATTACTCTGAATATTAACATAGCTTATACAGGATAATAAATGAAATTCTATACCTACCATGATGTACAGTATAATATAGTAATTAGCAAATAACCATTGTGATTTTTATTTTATGCTTTATGAGTTAATGGCTTTTATGGCCACTGAGTAAATTTTTATTTGGGTGTATTTCTAAACACCAATTCAACCTTTGGCCAAGTGACAGTGTATCATGACATTAAAACTGATGGGTCGAACAGTGTTGTCAAAAGTTAAACCTGCTCTTTCGTTTCACATGAACCCTTGCCTTTGGTAGTTTTGCATGTTTGCTATTTTACTACCAAAGCAGTTGATGTAAATTTTGGTCATTTCGTTTCTTCTGCCTTTGCCATACAGAAAATACACAGTGCGCTGCATACGCTCTGTTGCATTGTTATATTACACTAGAAACCTTCTTTTTATTTATTTCAAAAAAACTTCTGTTTCCTTGTACTGTATTGTGTACTGAATAACTTGCATGTTACTTGGTTACTCTGAAGCGTACGTTTGTTAGCTTTGTTAAGAAAGGTAACGTAAAATCACACAACATTCTCAAACAAGTTTAATCTGATTAAAGGTTGCTAGAGTCCAGAGTGTATCCTGACAACATTCGATACAAGGCAGGAACCAATCTTGCACAGGGTCTACCCACACATCCCCTCATATGGGAACATATCAGACTTGACACTTAGCATAACATGCATGTCCTGGGTATGTGTGTAGGAAACTAGAGAAAAATATGTAAACTCCACATATACAGAGAACATTAAGAAACCAGGAAGCTGGATCCATGAAGTAGCCATGGTAGCCACCACGCAGCCTTCTGTGAAAGTCAATACAGTATTTAATGTAAAGATTAACTGTACTTATTAGATTTTTTGTATTTAATATGTGAAGAGAACTACATAAAATAAATTATTGTGTCGCTGTTTCACTAAATACCTATGAGTTAAGGTGTTGTACAGCACAGTACATACAGTACAGGAAGAATAAATCAACAAAGATTTCCACCAAGCCACCAACAGTTCAGATTGCTGGGTGCGCAAAAAAAAAAAAAAGTTCAAATTAGAAGATATGTGAATAGACAAAGATAAAGTGAGTATATATTCATTAAATATTATATTTGAGCCAGTAATCTGTAATTCCTACCCTAGAAGTCTTAAGGATGTGAACACATTCTGATAACAGCAAGCTTTTCAGGTGACTGAGGATGAATCGTTCAGAAGCTGAAGCATTCTAATGTTCTTAAAAAATACTGATTGGCTATTATATATTCAGTAACTAGGAGACACTTGTGCTCATCAAAAGCAAACACTAACGCTTGTATAATGTCAACACAGGCAGAATGTTTCATCAGCCGAACAAAATCATTAAAGGATGGGGACAATTTTGCTGCACTTACGTATTGCAGTTTTGGAACAGCTGGGCAAGCTTCTGTCTTTATCAATGAATCTGTACGCTCATTATTTTTTTTGTCAAAACCATTCATATAAGTAGAAAAGTGTATTTTTTTTTTGGTAATAATTACATTTCTTTTGGGGGCCTTCTGTTTCATCACATTATTGAGGGGAACCAAATCCAATGCCAGCAGCCTTTTTGGTGAAGGAGCAAGCTAGCTCTTATAGACATGTTATCATACTGTCAACTTATCTTCTCACCATGGAACATAAATGGATTTAATGAAAAAAGAAAACTACTGTGTGAGACAATTTCCTTAGTAGTTATCCATTCACATTGGATGACTTTTCCAGTGATTTTCAGTCTTAGCCTCATTTACATAATCTCCTGTGAAGATGACTGTATAATGTGAAATACCTAACGACTGAGACCAAGTAGTCTGCCAACCTGTTTGATTTTCTTGTTAGTCATTGGGCGGTCTGAATTCACAGGGGAGTTGATAACCAATGAATGATCATTCAGAAGTACAATGCTTAGAAAGTAGCAATGAGGAATAAGGAACACACGTGTTTTGAACCTCACAAACAGAAAAGAAACTCATCTGTCTGATGCCTCAAGGTTTATGAAGGGACAAAAAGAAAAAATAGGCCAAGACTATGGCTGAACACACCATAGCTATTAACCCTTCGCACAGCGCCAGTACAACACCAGCTCCATCAGTCAGCATAGGAACTGTAAACCTCACAAACAGAAGAGAATCTTGCCTGTCTGATGTCTTGTATATTACAGACCCTAACAGAATGGAAAAAAAGAAAAGATAGGGCAGAGATTGTTGCTGACCTCACTGCAGCTGTTAATCCTTCGTGCAGCTTCAGCTCCATGATGTAACACACTATTGGCTGTCGAAAAATTGGTGAGCACAACTGCACTGGAAGACTGGCACTCAGTTAGTAAATGTGACCTGGGCTGTCATGTATTTTGACAGGGTGCAAGAATGAAATCAGCGATTATGCTCCACAAATCTGAAGTACCTCACAAGAAAAAGTTGCATAACTTGACATCAGGTAATGCCCGCATTTTAAAAATTACCTTTAATTGTTTTATTTCAGAGATTCCTTATCATTTAATACTTAATTTAAAAAGTAATCCTTAAAGTTACTGAGTAGTGAGCAGCATTTTTTATCAGAAATATTTGCAGCGACAAATTCTACAGTTTGGTAATTACTGGTTAATATTTATCCCTAAAAATGCCTACTCTTATTATATTTTAGAAAATTTGAGCACTTATAAAAAAACTTATTTAATAAAAATATGCAGACTGTTTTTAAAACGGCCTATTCATTTTGTATTATGCTTTAAAAAATACAGCCAGTGTAAAAGCACTAGAAGCAAATATGCCTTGTTAACAAATGTAAGTTGAGAAACAGCGCCTTAATCAAGATAGCAGCAAAAGTACAAGATGGTAAATATCATGGCCTGTGTAGTGGGTCCCAAACATATTCTCGTGGTATACTGCAGGGACCTTGGAGGAATAAACATTGAGAAACACTGTTACAAAGGTTATAGTCCAATACAATTCTAGTTTCTTGCACCTAATCCCACTTTTGTCAGACTCTTCAATGCCGTCTTTCTTATTGATGAAGTAATGTGCAAAGCAGCGAGCTACAAGTCTAAATAAAATCTGCAGAATAACACATCTTTGGATGATTTCTGATACCATTCGTTACCGATAAAATGCCTGTCTCTGCTATGCACTTTAGGGTCTTGGTCACACTAGCCTACAACAAACCCATTTTCTGGCATTGTGAAAGTCCTTTGAGCCTTCGAATCCATCCAAATTCAACTTCTAACCCAGGTGAACCTGCTGTATCTGTAGTGGAAGAAAGTGGGAGTTTGACTCTTCAAAGGCTGCAGAGTCACTCATAAATTAACAGCTCTATGACAATACTCCAATATAATTATTCAAATCCTATAAATGTTATCCTTAAATACACTATTCAGTACTGTCCTCAAGAGAACTCCCAGACATTTAAGGCCAGATATTAGTAAATTGCTTCCCCTGAGCGAGTGTCTAAGTGATACCAAATTAGATCAGTAACAACTGTTTTAGACAAAAGCCGAGGTCCTCATGGGAACCATGATGAAAGTATTTATTATTTTAATATTAAGACACATTCATGCACAAACCTGCACTCACACAAATTGGGACAATTTAGAGCTGCCTATCAGTCTCTCCTTTATGTTTTGTGTATGGGGAACGAAACTGGAGGACCTGAAGAAAACATACAAACAGTGAACAGGCAGGGTTTTGAGCTGAGATTCCTGAAGCGATGAGGTAACAGCAATAGCCATAACACTGCACATACATTCAACATTAAAAATTAAATTGTATTCCATGTTTCTAAATGTTTTATATTATGTCTTTGCAGTGGGCAGGCGCCCTGCCCAGGGTGCCCTGTGATGGGTGGGATTGGCTCTAGCAGACTCTTAGACCCTGTAGTTAGGATATAGTGGGTTGGACAATGGATGGATGAATAATTAGTTTTTACTTTTTTCAAGTTTATGTAAAGTAATAACTGAAAATATTTTGCTCTACGTTGGGAAGCTTCACACTCCACTACTTAGCTTAAATTGCTTTAATATAACCAGACTGAAGGCAAAAAAGGTCAGATAAGTATCATGAAATATGTAGACTAGTCAAAGCTTCAAGCCATAATTCTGTTTTCACATAATGGATGGATAATACTTTTTTATGCAAAATATTGCACTTTTTTTTTCTTGTAGAAATGTTATATGTACAGTATTTTAGGTGGAAAAATGGAGCAAAGACCAGGAGACAAAGAGCCAAGTGGTTGTTCTAAAGAATAATGAAAGAAACAAGCACAGTTCAGAACCAAAAGGTTTAAATGAACCATCAAACTAAACCAAAACACAAGTCCAAAATGAAGTAATGGACATTCTACACTAAACTAAATATCCCTTCCTTAACTACAATAAATGCACAAAGTATGACTTTTGCTTTATACTGCCTAAAAGCTTGGATTTCTGGTGGTGGCCACCATCATCTTAAATAAGGTTAGTGTTATAACGTCACATATTACATGAGCATACAGCCATGTGCACAGCGTCTGTGTGTTGTCGCCAACAACAACAGGGCTGTAACCACCAATGTTATGAACTGGAGAGTTCCTAAGCATACAAAGTCCCGAAAATACTCAAAATGCCCACTAGAAGGGGAAATCGCCAAAAAACAAAGGCAGTAATTGAAATGGAAACATAGAATATTTGTAAATAAGATTTATTTGCACAAAATTGCTCTGTGGCAAAAAAAAAAAGCTTCCAAGAGCACAAAATACATAAGAGGCAATGCCCTCAAAAGGAACAATAAAAGTGAAGAAAGTCGAAGAATCAAAAACAAAGAACAGAGGACTAGTTAAAATAATCCAGTAAATAACCAAAAGCATATTATCAAAAATCACTAGAGGAATTCACCACCACCATGAGCACATTCAGAATGAACCACAAAGCACTGTGGGTTTGCCTCAGCTTTTATAGGGCTGAGGGCAGCCCCTTGACAATGATGGGCAGGTGGCCATGTCTCTTTGGGACCACCTACAAAACACATGGCACATAATAAAAGATGCTTCAACATAGAGAAAGTAAACAATCAACAATGTTCACATAAACAACGGACAAAATAAACAAAAATGTCACATTTGAACCCCAGCTTAGGGGAGGAACCCTGGGTGAAATATAACAGTAAGAAATTAGCTTGTTCACCAAAAATTAAGGGACAACATTGTATTGTGAGGAAGTCAACGGAACATTGATAAGTATTAATCAAATAATGGTAACCAAATACAGAAAAATATTCTTAATGATCAGAGACTGCTTGTGACACATACATTTGAGGCATAAGTTTTATCAGGTATAATTTTTCTCATTTCTGTGTCTTACTGTGACTCAGTTTCTACCCTAACAGCTCATTAACTTGGAAGATCATTCCAATAAAACAATAACCACTCACCCATTTCGCAGATACATAAAAGTTGTATCAAATTAAAAAGTACAAGAAGTGCAAGAGAATACCATGCAACCTTTTTAGTCTTATGTTTTAATCTTCTAATTAAACATGACATCCAGCCATATCTGAAAATGTGACATATTTAACAAAAAAGTGCATTATTAAATCTTTTTAATAAAGGATATATTATATAAAAAGAATAATTTATAAAGTGACGTTCTTTTCAGGTAGGCATGCATGCACTTATGATCTTTTGATTAGCATCTAAATGTGTGAAGAAAAAAAGGATCTAAAGGCACTGCTTTGTAAAATCTCTGCACTTATTATAGTATCTTATATTCTGATTTATATTTTTTATTTTCTCCTAAAATGCATTTGTCAAAGCTGGTCCGTGGAATCAGGCAAATTTTACATAAATAATCGTGCCCAAAAAGTGCAGACTCCAATCGGCCATGGGTGTGTGCAAGTGCATTTCTCTCCATGGTTTATTGAGGTGCTGGTTGATCGTGCCACATACACGTGCAAAGAAGGGCAGATCAGTCAGGTAGGAATAGGCTCATCGCATCTGCACCCAATTAGACAAGTGAAAATCAGAGGAGCCGGTGCAGCAGAGAGGGGAGACAAATGAAAGAAAAGAGAACAAAAAGAAAAGAACTGAGATTAAATAATGTGGAAGCAGGCTGGAGCAAGAGAGAGACAGTGTGAGAGGGAGAAAGAGAGAGAGAGAGAGAGAGGAGAGACAGGCAGCCAGGAGAATAGTCCCTCGGGAGAGTGTGCGGCCAGTGCTCAGGGGCTGAAGAGGCTCACTCCAGATGAGTGGTTCAGAGAGCTGAAATAATCTGTTGTTTAAGCGACTCTGCCGCATAAGTCCAAGGAGAGGCAGTGGGAGTTGGGGAGGCTTGGCACAGTGCTTTGCTTGTTCCACAGATGGCTGTAGAAACCCGAGTCTAAGAGAGATGAGGTTCAGGGTGGCACCCTACTGGAAGCCATGAAACTTTAGGGACCCAGACCTAGGACAGATGTTTGGCTGTGCCTGTCAGGTGTCTTGTCTACTGCAAGGCCCCTTGTGGGGTAAGTAGAGGAGATGTCAGTTTTAAAGGGAAGTACCAGGGACTGAGATTTTTGGAGGAGATTCCTGCTATGTTTTAACCTCAATTTTATGGATTCCTTTTTCTGGAATTTAACCTCCACAGTTCACTTTTTAAGGATTATTTATTTATGAAGATGCACTGCACTGTTTTTGGGCCACTTGATTTTAACTTTCTTTTTAATAAAAGCACTGTTCACTTTTGCACCTACCCCATGCTATGTGTGTATCTTTATTGGCTCGACTCATCTCAGCTACGGTATTGATGATCTGGGTGCAACAGGCTCCCCAAATGCAAACGACAGCATGGAGCCAACCTGGACCATTCACAGCATTATGATTGATTGTATTTTATGTGAAAGGAACTTTAAAGTAAATGCAATAGGGAATCCTGATGCATCAAGACTTCACGGAAACAGAAAAAAAAAGTAATCTGGAAGTTTTAGCCAATAATGCTAGACATTAGATAAATTATTTTATAATTTAAGGAACCTACCATTATACATTAGAACTTTTACAGAACAATTTTAATAATTATATTAATAACAAGCAAATCTGTATTTTCAACTTCTACACTAACACATTAATTACATAGGTCAAGCACTATCCTGAGTTGCTGTTTTTTAAATGGAATTCTTAAGTAATCTGTAACTGAATATTCTATGTGAAATTTAAAGTGAGAAGTCTCTGATATTGGTGTTGTTACGAGGAATATGTATAGTAAATCCAGCAAGATTCAGGATAAAAAATAGAAAATTCTGATTTTCTTTATATATATATATATATATATATATATATATATATATATATATATATATATATATATATATATATATATATATATATATATATATATAAAAACCTTACTAACACAACCTAAGCGACCATAATTTCCTCTTCCCCATTTAATATCTACTGAAGGTCAAAAGGTGCAATTTATCATACCACTTCAAAATTAAAGTTTTAGGGATCACTTAAAGTGTAGGCTTTTGCAGTATCTAACTGTACTGTAAAAAGACCAACATAAAAAATTAAAAAGGCTAAATTTGCCACCTTCAGTAGCCTCCCACATAACACAATATACATAAACACACAATTTTAATAATAGGTTTAAAGACTAAACAATCAATACCAACCAACACAATATATGCTATATCATATGCATTCTTTAACAATGATATTGATCTTGGAAGAAAAAATATGGGCAGAATTATAAAATATATCAGGCAATAACTCAACATGCCAGTTTACATCCCTGGGCAAAATGCAGCAATGCAAATCCATCATCTCCCACCAGAATTGCCTTGTACTGGATATTTTTAATGATATTTCTTTGTCTAAGAAATCCTTGTTTTGCACCATAACTACATTGTTGTACTATACCAGAAATTAAGCACTTAAAGAGAACACAACACAATTCAATAATAAGAAATCATTTTAAAAATGAAAAACCATAATTAAAGTCTGAAAGCATTTGCTCGGATGGGTACTTATTGACCCAGGGTCACTCACATTGCTTCAGCTTCCTTTAAAATGTATTCGCTTCAGCTTACATAACACAGACTTAGATGCTGTAAAAATTATTGTAATGCTGAAAATGGAAAAATATATACATATATGTGAAAATATCTAAACTACTGGTCAGAAGTTTTAGAACACCTCAGATTTTCCAGTTTTTCTTAAAATTTAACCAGTTGAAATGCAATGATTGACCTAAAAAAGTAAGCAGTAAACTGCCAGAGGTTAAAATTTAAAGTTTAGGTTAGCAAAAACTAAAAAAAGGAAATTTCAGAATATTACAAATGAGCCTTCTTCAGAGAACAAATAATATGGGACAACCTACAGATGTTGTGTAGCAATTAAAGTAAATTAACCCTGCAAGTTGAAGCAAACAATTTGCACAGGTGTCCTAACTTCTGTTGATAACTTAAAAACTCTATGTCTGCCATAAAGGCCTCCTGGAAGCCTCCCTGTGGTGGCTTTATGGGCAAGACCAGCTGGGAGGAAACCCCTGTGAAGACCCAAAACTCACTGAGAGGATTGTATTCTCCAGATGGCTTGGTAATGCCTTGAGATCCCATAGTATGAGTTGGACAGTGTGGGTAAGGAAAGGGATGTGTGGGCCTCACTAGTAAGACTTGCATCCATGACCCAGTTTTTTAAAAACCAGTGAAAAATGAATGACTGAATGAATGAATGAATAAATGAATGTAACAGTGATTGTTGTTTTTTGAAAATCCAACATCTAAAGTGAACAGACCATATTTATTTGAAGTTTAAATTTTTTTATGAATCTGTGTAAAGTGACCTACTGTTCTTCTCCACACAGAAAAACCGATGTGGCAAAAGAAGAAATACGTTCACAACATATGAATGTACACATGATACAAAATTAATTGAGAAACCTAACCTATGCTGAACATGTGTCTGATATGACTTTGGTTACCAAACTTACTGAAGCTCCAAATATATGATACAACACGTGTTTTTTGTCAAAATGTGTCCTACTCTAAACTGAGAGTATGATGTCTCAAGGAGGGTTTTATTTTTCTTCATGGTCATAAGAACAAGCTCTGCCTCCTCCAGACTTAGCCAACATGGACACTGTCCAGAAACTATACAATGCAAAACTCGTTTTAGAACCAAGTTCATTCAACAGGAAAATATAAAATAAAAATGTCTCAAAATTACAAATTTAGCTCAAGTTAAACTGTAAGTCAAGTATTTAGCTAGCCACAAAAACTTAACTATAAATTAATTTCAAAATATAGTGACAAATAAATTCAGTCACATACGAACAGAAGGTTAGCATAGGCTGACTTCCTGATCAGTTTGTAGTAAAACTAAATACCCCACAGAGTAAATCCACAATCTGAAAATATGACTCATGAAGACAAAAATGAGCATGAATTCTAGATTTATCTTTTATGAGAAACAATGTTTTGCAGATGTGTTCCCTATGGTAGGTGCCATGTATAATTAATACCAATTTACAGTTTTCCATGTCACAATTAATCATTCTTTTACAATGTAGATGCATCATGTCTAACCACTAGTTTTAGGCTATCTGTTCATCAGACCACAGTTTTTGAGGCTCATGGATTCAGTCTTTGGTGAGGATGTCAGCAAACTGTCTCATCTCCTTTTCTCCTCCCTCTATACACCTCAGACTATAAACAGTGGCATAGCTAGGGGCGGGCAGAGGGGGCGGCATTATTGGCCAAAAGGATTAGTACAATTCGTGTGTAAGCAGCAGGGTTCAGAAAATATCATTCATGAATGAAAAAAGTTAAATTCTCTGAATTTTATCCTCAAATGCTTCAAAAATAATTGTCAGACTGTCCTTCTGTGATGGCATCAGATACCGCAGTTAAAATTTATGAGGCAATAACAAAAATAAACATGAAAATTACACTGATAATTTCTAGGAAGATAAACAACTAATTTACAATTTATAATTTCGTTTTCGTTTGCTCTGCCCAGAAAACATCCCCACCTATCACATGTACACGGCTTTGAACACGGCATATCAGTACATCTATACTATATTCTTGTCTTGTTCATGCTCAAAAATAATTATATATGACAAATGATTGCTATTTTTCTATATATAAATAAATCTATGCAAAATTTATCTTCATTTTTCTCTATACGTCATTTTAATTTTCTATTTAAAAAGGTTAACCTATTCAGATAATTTAGAGGGTGGCAAATTGAAGAAACCGCCCCGCCCCGAGCGGCACAAACTCTGCACATATTATTTATTTTTTGCATATTACTGCTGAATTAGACTCTGACTTACCGAACTCCGATTTTGATACAAGTGATCTGCAGACTGAAAACGAAAGTCAGTTGCCTACATGAGCTGATGGGTTCCCAGCTGATCACAGTGCAGCTGACGTGCCAAACAAAAACGTTCACCCTGGGAGGACTACACAGACAAGCTGGCAACTGGACTTCACCAAACGACATGGCCTGCTGGAGGACATTATGGATTAGCAGCCACTCAACTATTTCAAGCCCTTGTTTTTTACCAGAAAGTGCCTTTCAGCTTATGAGTGATGGGAAAAAAACACATATGTAATAAATATGTGAATATGCCTACTGTAGGCAGAGTGACATTTGTCCTAAATAAGTATTTTATGTTGATTTATGCATGAAGCCAGTGCTTTGTGTGCTTTTTAGAAAACTGAGTTATTTGGGAAAATATTCATCCCTGGGACAAAAGGAAGAAAAAATAATTAGCCGTAAAAGAGTTAACATCAGCAAAATCAAGGAACCAGTTATGGACTTTGACACACCAAAGAGCCTTTATGCCCAGTACTTGAGGGTAGGCCAGACTTTTTGTTTCTACAAGATGCACTCCTTTAATATGGGTAATGACATCCTTTCCATATTCTGCAACTCTATGATGGCCAGTTTGATTTTCTTTGCTGTAATGTGCTGAGCTGGTAAAATCATTTTAAGAGAGGCCCACAGAATCAAAAAGCTGATTAAGCAGGCAGGCTCAGTTATGGGATGCACTCTGAAACAGATGGAGGTAGTAGCAGAGAAGAGAATGAAAACAAAAAAGATGGTCATTATGAACAATGCTGCACATCCTCTCTCTCACACATTAGCACTGAGTACCTTTAGCCAAAGAATTATTCAACAGAATTTTATCATGAGGTACTATGCGGGGACCTTCGTAACTATATGGTAACGGGGACTCTGTAAAAAAATATTAAATTATTTTAAGGCATTTTGCTGTCCACAGCAAAATTAACCTTGTTAAATGAAAAGTATGTCCCTTTTATACTTCTTGTAAGGCAATATAAATCACATAGTCTTTTACCTATTCCATTAAAATAAACAAAAGATTTCAGTTTTCTATTTTGAGTCCTCTTAACTGCAGGTTATTAGTGCCTGTAAAAACTTTAAAATGACATTCAGATCTATATATACTTGGCATGGCACAAATGGGAATAAGCCTGTAAGTGTGGGAACAAAGCGGAAACCAAACAGTCAAGTGGATTATGTTTTCAGTGGTTACCTGCAAGTAGAAAACACAGCAAACTATTTTTCTCCAAGATGTTATAAATGCAATGCTGAGAACCACATTTGTTATCTGCCTATGTTTTTCTGTCTGTACACTTAGACAAATTTGTACTACAGCAAATTACAGGCATTTTTCTTGCTCTCTGTCATTATACGCCCTGCAGTATTCTACATTAAACTGAATAATGTGGCACTTGCTTTTACTGCCTGCTGGGTAGCATCAAAATATTGCAGTGGTTGCGTGCTCATGACTGCTCCGTGGTGGAGCTTTTCAAGGGAAAAATCAGGCCTACTAGTACCTTTAGGGGACAGACTTTGGAGAAAGAAACCACCATTATCACTTACTATTACTTAGATTCAATAGTGTCATTTGTTGGGTGTCCCATATATGCGTTTATTAAAAAAACACAAATATATGGGCGTGTGTTCATAAACCTTATGAAACTGGAAATTAGACTTCATTCTTTGATCATAAATGTCCCCCATTAAGCAAAGGCACAGTGTGCTCTTGAAAACTCTGTGCTGAACTGGACTGCACCATCGCTTCTATTACTGAATCACTTATCCCTGTGGGATATCCTGAGACTTCACAGGATCCCCTCAAAGTTGCTGGATATCATCATGGCTGGCCTGTACACTGGTATTGTGAGTGCTGTGCAGAGTGGAGACAGAACCTCTGTGTTTTTCCCAGTTGATTCTGCAGTTTGTGAAGAGTGAGTTCTTGCTCCTACTCTGTTCAGTGCTTGCATGGACTGGGTGATGAACAAGGTTGTAGGGTCCAGTGGCTGTGGGGCATCTGTTGGTGAAGAAAGATTCACTGATTTTGACTTTGCTGATGATGCTGTGATTTTTGCTGAGTCAATGGAGGCTCTGATCGGGACTCTTGAGAGACTGAGTGAGGAGTCTGAGTGTCTGGTCTTGTGAGTATCATGGATAAAAACCAAGATCCAGGCCTTTAACGCCCTCTTGGGCACAGCCATCAGCAGTTTGTTTGTCTATGGAGAGAGGTTTGACCTTGCCGAGAGACTTACTTACCTCAGCAGCAACATTCATGTCTCTGGTGACTCTTCCTATGAAGTCAGTAGAGAGTTTAGGGGAGCATGAGGTCACTGGAAAGGGGTGTGTGGCGCTCCTGATATCTATACAAAATGATGAAGTTCCAAGTCTTTTGAGTCCTGGTGATTTCTGTCTTGTTATATGGTTGCGTGACATGGACACTATCCAGTGAACTGAGATGAAAACTGGACTACTTTGGTGCTGTATGTTTTCCGAGAATCCTTGGGTACCACTGGCTTGACTTTGTGTTAAGTGTGTGGTTGCTCACGGAGTCCCGATTGAGGCACATTACCTGCATTGTGATAAGCATCAGTTACGGCACTACGGCCATGTGGTGTGATTTCCTGAGGGTGATTTGGCTCTCTGGATCCTCATTGTTGAGAACCCAAACGGCTTGACCAGGCCAAGAAGATGCCCACATAACATCTAGATGTGGTAGATAGATGATCATTTCCGTAGGGTGGGACTGGACCGCATGTCTGCCTGGGGGGTTGTCAACCAGGATCCTGAGGTGTTTTGTCGTGTGGTGGGTGTGGCAATGTGCTGTACCATTGCATGCTCCCCAACATTACCTGACCTGATCTAGAATTCATCCTAGCATCTAATGATCCATCCTTGGAAGACACTACAGGGTCAACTCACGTACTCACACTCACTGACTAGACTGATGTAGAAACTAATTCACCTGAAAGCAGCATTTTGGGATATGAAACCTGGAAAAAATCCACAGAGACACAGAGAAGGAATGTGCAGTCCAGGTCTGGAGCCAAACCCAGGTCCCTAGTACTGTGAGTCAGCAGCACCAACCACTGTGCCACTGTTCTACTCCAACCATTACACTGATTTCCAATTTTTGTTTATTAATCAGACATAGTTCTAAGGTATTTGAGTATATAATACCTGTTTTATTTAGTTAAGGGCTAGTTGTTTATGATTACATATAGTGCTGTATACTGGAAACATAATGACAAGTTCCTTTAAAAATTATACATCCAAGTCCAATAGAAAATGTATATTCAAAATAATCACATGCTAGGTGAATCAATTGTACCATAAAAACAATGACACCTTCCATCAGTTTGTATGTTGCTGATATTCAGCTCTGCATGAAGTGCACTGCTGAATGCTCATAATCAGGAGTACTACTTCCTTTAACCCCTTAACATTCGGGGTCATTTTTGCTAAATCGCTTGTAATTCGACCTCTCCAAATTAGAATCATTGCTGTTATTGAACTATCTGGAGTATAAACACATGTTTGGTCTCTTTGTAAAGGTAACATTCTCTAGTTTCACCCTTAGTAGTCAGAATCACTGTAGGTGTGACTGATCAAAAGTTATGCACATTAGAACTCACAAAAAAAACAAATTTTTTTGTTCTCGCCTAAGTTTTTTTATGAAAATAAAGGAAAATAAAGTTGCAGTAGGTAGGTGAGGACAGAAACACACAATGTACCAACAGAATAACTTGTTGACTACTCACATTTCAAATTTGAAAAGAATACCTGTAAAAATGACATTTTACACCAGTTTTATGTGGGCATGCCCAGGGGGTTTTTAGAGGGACCATTATCCACATTTTGGAACATATGGAAAAAGTGTAATAACTTTTGAATGCTTCAACCCACATATATCAATGAGGGCTCTACTGAAAGCTTACACCTAAAGGAATCTATATCTACACACAGTGTCACTCTATTAGTTATAAAAATAATAAAAACAATAAAAAATACACATTTCTATGTAAAAATAGTCAATACAAGTTATGAGCCAAAAATATATTTATATTTTTATTTTTTACTTTTTTTTATAAAATGCACACAAACTATATATATTTCTTTTACAAACTTACAACACAGCTCAGCGTTTTTCATGTGCCACTTGATGGCAGCAATCACTAGCAAGCAGAAAGCACAAGGCGTGGCACTCGCTCTCCGCCATTACATGTCCCCTGTGCCGGTTGAATACTTTCGCAACGCGTACATGCATCTATTATTTAATCAAGCGTTTATTTACGTTTAAACTTCTACTTTTATTCATATTTAAACTGCGAAAAAACTTGGCGAAATCACAATAAACAACCACGCACCAACTCTGCAGACTGGCACAAATGCCACCTTCACGAAGCTGCGATTGTTTTTTTTACAAGTTAAGCATAGCAAGTCACATATCAAAATGCTTGTCTGCTCATTGGCTGTAAGTTTTGAGTGTCAGTCACAGTGTCCAATCAAACTGGTAGATTCTACCAGAGTTTGAAGCAGACGTCATCATCTAAAGCTTTCTGTGACACTGGTTGGCTATACGAGGTGCCAGTCAACCCCAGACCCGTCGTAATTGGCCAAGTTAGGTGTCGATCTGAAGCTAACACTTCCATGAGCATTTATTTACGCTTCTCGGTACTTTAATTCATATTTAAAATGCGAAAAAACGTGGCGAAATCACAATAAACAACCACGAACCAACTCTGCAGATTGGCACAAATGCCACCTTCGCGCCGATTCTATCGGTTTGTTTACAAGTTAGCATAGCAAGTTACATATCAAAATGCTCGTCTGCTCATTGGCTGTAAGTTTTGAGTGTCAGTCACAGTGTCCAATCAAACTGGTAGATTCTACCAGAGTTTGAAGCAGACGTCATCATCTAAAGCTTTCTGTGACACTGGTTGGCTATACGAGGTGCCAGTCAACCCCAGACCCATCGTAAATGGCCAATTTAGGTGTCTTTCGAAAGCTAACACTTCCGTGTTTCATGCGGTAGCATGGTTATCGCCGACAGAAACAAATTACGTCAAATATGAGCAATATAAGTGAAAAAAAAATACTTAGGTGGTCTCAAGTTATGAAGCATTTTCTGGAGTTTTTGTCCCTTTGAGAATATATCGTGTGTTTTGGACCTAAATCGTTTTACTGGATTATATTCGCTGGAGCCTTACGGACACAATGGGATCAATACTGCTCGGAAATATTGATGTTTGACTTGCTGGGGGTCTTCAAAGGTAGGCACAGTCAACTCTTAAAAGTATGTACTTCTCTGTAAAAAAGGCTTTAGTGTCAGTGCTGTGGTTGTTGTGTGTCAAAATGGTTTATATCATCGGAAAGACGAGACTTTGAAGTTTCATTTGATGGGTGGGGTGTCGAGATGCATGGCAGAGGGGCATGCACACATTACTGTAACGTTTTTGAACCGCTGTTATGTCCCGGGACCGGGACGTGTGCGCGTTGACAATGGCTCACAAATTTTTAAAAACTTTTTAAATTTGAATGCACACAAAAGTAACCTTGTAGAATCTCTAACTTTTCTACTAAGTCTTGATTTCTCACTTGAGTGTTTCCACTAATCTGATCCTATCATCTTCTGTCTTCAACCTTAAAATAATACAGAATAACTCTCTGAATTTCACTTCTTGGCTGTATTCATATCTTGTTTTTAATTAAAAATGAAGCATTGTTAGAGTCTGACCAAGCCTATTCACATCTGGTACAGAAATGTACTTTCCAACTACTCTTCTAACATGAAAAGCGAACACAGTAGAGTGCTCTGACACACTCCAACCATGCTGGACACTTCAAGTTCTCAAGTGGCTTCATTACAATGCATTTCTTCCAGATTTTAAATTATTTGCATACAATATTTGTATTTATTGAGATTTTAAAAGGGAATGTACTTGAATATCCTTAATTAAATAAACAGAGACAGTCTCTGTATTATAAACTTTGAAACATCAAGTTAATATGTCATCATTTTTAATTTGTTTGGTTTTATTTTATAACCAACTCCTTTGTACCTACAAATGTGATGGTGACTCTAAAGTGTTGTTTGTCAATTTATTTAAAAAAAAAAAAAAAATCCACAAAGGGAGCAAATTAATATTGTATCTTAAAATATTTTTTTCTCCTAAGCTTTTGGTTCCTACAAGGAATCATCATCAGAGGGAAATGATTAGATTTACAGGAACCCAAGGCAATATATAACAATTAAGGAGGAGAGGATAGGTGGATGGGGGGAATTTATGAGGTGGAGTTCAGATGGTGTCTTCTTTATTATTTACATGTTCTTTTTTTCAAGTCTGCATATGCTCGGTTCATGTTAAAATGTCTGTTAATGGCGTTTTAATTGGATAGTCACGTTCCAGCCAGTTCTAACCCCACCCAACCAAATATCCACCTTTCTTTATTTGCTATATATTGCCTTGGGTTTCTGTAAGTATAATCATTTTCCACTAATTTATAGCAAAAGTTAGACCTCTTATATTATTGAAAGATTCTGAGAAATTAGTTCACGCTTTTGTTTTCAGTCAACTAGATTACTGTAATGCACTCCTCTCAGGACTACCCATAAATCGACTGCAACAAATGCAGAATGTAGCTGCTAGAATCCTAACTAGGCAAAGAAAATCCGAACACATTTCTCCAGTTTTGACGTCACTACACTGGTTACCTGTGTCATTCAGAATTAACTTTATAATACTGCTTATGGTTTACAAAGCCTTAAATAATCTCGCTCCATCTTATATATTGGAGTGTCTGAAATCTTATTTTCCAAATCGAAACCTTAGATCTTCAAATGCGTGTCTGCTTAGAATTCCAAGAGCTAAACTTAAAAGAAGTGGTGAGGCAGCCTTCTGCTGTTATGCACCTAAAATCTGGAATAGCCTGCCAATAGGAATTTGCCAGGCTAATACAGTGGAGCACTTTAAAAAACTACTAAAAACACATTACTTTAATATGGCTTTCTCATAAATTAATTTTAATTTAATCCTGAAGCTCTACATATTCAATTAATTATCATTAATGTCAATGTCAATTTATTTATATAGCACGTTTAAAACAACATAGTAATGCTGCGGCCAAAGTGCTTTACAATAATAGAATAAAAGAAAAAACAAAAGCAATAGACAATAAAACATAAATAGTAATAACATATATGAACATAACATAAGATACATAATAAATAGAAATAATGTTATATAATCACAAAGAGGAATCCATCAGTATTACTGAAGGTCACGGAATGCAAGTGAATAGAAATTAGTCTTTAATCTTGTTTTGAACAGTTCAATTGTAGACGACTCCTTTATATGATGAGGTAAAGAGTTCCAAAGGCGAGGGGCAGCAGCTGCAAAGGCCCCGTCCCCCTTGGTTTTACAATTGGTACGAGAGACAACCAGAGACAACTGAACAGAAGATCTAAGCACTCTGGATGGCTGGTGTAAAACACACGGGCTCCAAAATCCATACTAACCCCTACTCTCTCTTCTATTGTTTTTCCGGTTTTCTGTGGTGGCGACCTGCGCCAACTCCACATAATCAAAGCCTTGTGATGTCCCTACATTGATGGATTAAAGGCCAGAAGTCTACATGACCATCATCATCAAGTCCTTCCATGAGAACCCTGAATACAATGAGGACTATTCATTTACATTAGGTAGAATGCTTAGAGGGGGCTGGGACCCCTGCAGATTTTTTTTTTCTCCTGCCATCTAGAGTTTTTTTTTTTGTTTTTTCTGTTTTCCCTGGCCATCGGACCTTACTTTTATTCTGTGTTAATTAGTGTTCTCTTATTTTAATTCTTACTTTGTCTTTTTTCTCTTTCTTCATCATGTAAAGCACTTTGAGCTACATTATTTGTATGAAAATGTGCAATATAAATACATGTTGTTGTTGTAATGATGATTTCTGGTAAGAAACAAAAGCTTAGGAGAAAAAAAATATTTTAAGATACATGATTCATTTGCTCCCTTTTTGGATTTCCAGCACAAATATGCAAATCATATCACAGACCTTTGCCTCCATATATATTACCAAGTTAGATTGTAAGAAAAAGATTGAGCGAGTACATCCAGACAGTATACAGAATGCTAATTTAGCATGATGTGTAGAATATAAATTAAGGGAAATTATTCCCAAGCTATATTACTCACTAGTGGTAATGTAGAATACTCTATGCAGTTCCAGTCTTTATATTATAAAACAGACAAATCAGAACTAGAAAACGGCCAAAGGAGAACTACAGAAAGTCCAAAGATTAGTGACTAGGCTGATTCTGGGAGTAAGAGTAACGAATGAAGGAGTTGAATCTTTACAGTTTAAGCCAACATAAACAAAGATATGGCAAGACTGATGGTTTTTAAAGTTATGAAAGAAATTCATAAAGTGGATCCCAGTTGGTGATATACTGTAGATGGAAACTTGTTAAAGATAAACTTTGCACAACTTTTAGAATTTTTTTCTTCAGTACAAGTAGTGGGGAAGAGTGTGGTTCTGTAGGATCTTTCAAAAATCACTGCAATGTTGTTTTGGAAAATGCAGGCAAATAGGATTGGCAAGCTTTGTAGGTCTGATTGGCTTATTCTCTTTAAAACTGTTACAATAACCTAATATTTTTAAATCATCTTAGTATATATAGTCTACTATCTCTGAAAGCAAGAACTTTTCAGCATGATTATATTTTTATAAAATATAATAATAATAATAATGACCTTAATATAATAAGGTAATAATAATGACCTTAATATAAAGCATTTTAATATATTTTAATAAATACACTGAATTATTTGCTTTCATAAAGCAGCATGTAAAACTGTATGATTACACCAGAGACTATTCACTGATACATAATGCTCAGTCCCTGCTGGGAAATCCCCGCTTCTTTGTCAAACTCCAGAGGAAGCATAGCCATTGGAGGATGCAGCACCATGGTCTCTCTGAAGGCAGTGTTCTGGTTCCACTGCTCTTCAACACCTACATCAATGACCTGCCAGTGTTCTCATGCTCTGACAACTTCAGTTACTCAGATGACCTGGATGTGGAGAGTATCAGCGACATAGAATCAACTCTTGTGGCAGCCCTAAACAGACTGAAGGTCTGCTACAATAATAACCAGCGGCAACTAACTAACTAAATCCAGCAAAATAATCTGTGATAATCCAGTATATCATTGGGTAATACTGGACCTCACGCTCAGATTCAAACAACACAATGAAAAACTGCAATGAAAGGTCAGTGTGAGGAACAACATTCTACACAAGCTTGTGAACAGCCAAAAGGATGCAAGTCCACTATCATCAACAGCACTAGTTCTCTGCTAGTCAACAGATGCAAAGAAGATTGATGCAGTCCTGAATGATAGCTGTTGCTGCATCGCTGGCTGTCTCAAGCCAACAAACCACAAGTAGGGCTGAAAGGGGAAAACAAGGCATGTCCCAATGAAACATGCTATACAAACACAAACCACCAAGGTAATGTCTGAAATCCCCAAAGAGTTTTCTGACAACAGTTGAGCTGCTGGGGCAGTCAGGTAAGGTGAATCATCTTGACATTTGATATGCTAGGCTGCCAATAACAGCAGACACCACCATATAGAGAAATGCAGTTGAAATGGTGGCTGCCGGTTCTGACCTCATCTAGACAACAAGGAAGCCCTTTACTGGATTATAAACTGGCGTTGGTGTGTCATGAGTCAACGTGCAAAAGTAGAGCTTGTCCAACCAGTCAGAAAAATTTGAATGTGAACATCGTCAAAAATAAAGCGCATACTCTAATGTCCATCATTATAACAACAATGTAGCGAAGAAGACAGCGGTGGCGTTTGCTCATAAATGGCGGAAAGTGGTGCAACACCACACCAACAAGATTAACCAATTAAGTTTGAAACTGATAAGAGTATGTAGAATATTTATTATTTAAGGACAACATAGTACACTCTATATATTAGCCATACACAAGTAAAAATACTAGTGTTTGATAATTTAGAATTAGGGTGCAGATAGGTGGCATTGTGACATGGCAGCCACCATTGTTTCTTCTCAGCTTTTACACATTTATTACATTCTTGAATAGGGAATTTTCTCTCCAATAAAGTCTTTGGATTCTTCCCATAAAAACAAGCAGGCAGGCAGATTGGCAACTCTGAAATGGTTTGGCGTGGATGTACAAGTAAGTAAACCCTTTAATAGACTGGCAGACCATCTGCAGCTCTTTCCTTGACTTTTGTGGAGATTTCAGCCTGAAGATACTTATTTTTTATGTAAAAAAATTGTAGGATGCAGGGGCTGCTTTTAGATGATGATAACCTGCTGTTTTTTTTATCAGCACAACTTTCAAGGGGGAGATCAAAAGAAGAAACAGTGGCACAATCCTCATTTATTCCATTCTAAATATGACATACATTCAAAACAAGTTGTGAACCACAGGATACAATTCTTTAAAAATGCACTGATTCTTTCTGCATTTCTTCAGGAACAGCAGATAAAGTGTGCGGTCGAAACATACATTTTGATAAAGAGCAAGCTGCCTACAAGACCTCAGTTTGTGCTATGTGTTGTGTTTTGTGTTACCTCTAACGGACACACTTAGCATCTAAGGTCTCACAGTAGGAATACAGAAAGGTCTGAAAGTTTAAGATGAAAACTACATCAGTAGAAAACATGCATCCATTCACTCAGGTTCGGAACTTACATATTTAGTATTGGCTTGCAAGAAGGCGGGGCATAAGACAATATGACACAAATATGTTCAATTTAAATTAGCAGTGGTTGACTCAAGTCCTGTCATACTTCAATATTAAGTTTGTATCGAAAAAATGTATGGGTGTATCTATTAGATGGATTGGAACTAAATCCTGGATGAGTTCCCATCTTGAATTTCTTGTTTCATAGTTCTAGCATCCAGTTGAACTGACTAGGATAATGTGCAGTTTTTGATACTAAACTGTAGTCACATTTTGTTTCATTTCTAAGGGACATATTATATTAATAAGTGAGACAGAGTCAAATTTGTAATTTTTTGTCTGGTTATAATGATAAATACTGTATACAGTTGTGTAATACCCAGAAAAGGTAGAAATGCAATGTGTAGTAAAAGAGCATCTGGGTAACTTTAATTGAGGTTTTCTGTCATTGCAGCAAATCTATTAAGACCTCCCAATAGAAAACAGCACATCTGCTAGAGCATAATAAATTGATGCCACCTGTGCTAGGATTACCACTTTCTGATTTGTAAATGCTATACAACAATTACATCATAATAAATGCCCTTGGTCTGAAATAATGGACTACGCGAGCAGCAAAACCATGTTTTGGAGTGGAAATGGCTATAAAGAAGTGTTTTAACGTATGATAAGGAACATGCAAACAGCAGCCTATCTATCTATCTATCTATCTATCTATCTATCTATCTATCTATCTATCTATCTATCTATCTATCTATCAATCAGTTACTGTATATAGTGCCTTTTCATATCTATCTATCTATCTATCTATCTATCTATCTATCTATCTATCTATCTATCTATCTATCTATCTATCTATCAGTTACTGTATATAGTGCCTTTTCATATCTATCTATCTATCTATCTATCTATCTATCTATCTATCTATCTATCTATCTATCTATCTATCTATCTATCTCATGATGTAAAAGAATTGTTAACGTCACTCAACCACAATAGCTACAGAAACAGGATTTGTTACTAAGTGTAGGTGATGAATCCTAGAAAGGACTCATTTGGTACATACTGTAATTTGTTGTGCTGCTAGGTTATGACAAATGAATTCTGAGATTTTTAGGTAAGGAAGGTAGAAGTTTTAAGTAATGGTAGCTATTAAAAGTAAGGAAGACAGAAGGCTTCAGCTAAAGTAGTTACACTGAATAATCATGGTTTCAAGGGTGGTGATGTATGCTGATTAGTTCGTTCAAGTAAGAATTTCACTGTACTCTGTTCATGTGACAATAATGATCCTGTAAATCAACAAACATACATGCAATAAAAAATAATTTAAACATCTTTTAAAACACTCAAATTAATATTAGATTTATATTGAAACCATGTTTTTAACAGCACTTGCATCACATGAAATAGTACTTTAACATTATCCTTTAATTCATGGCTGCTTCAACATGTGCAGGCTTTATTGTTGCCATTCTCTTAATCATTGGCTAGTTTGTGGCTTCAATAATTAGCCTTGTTTTTTCCCACATTTTGAATTCTAGACAGAATTCTGAATGATCACATACTTTTTGCTTGTTTTTCTACAGTATGACATGTAGTGTTATGCCAGACATGAGTACAAGCAGCCGCTTAGCTTAACTGCAGCGCAAACACTAACTGCCTTTTAATTTCTGGTTGCCCCCTTTGAATAGTCTGCTGACAAAATGAGGGAGAGAAATTGTTGGACGTTATTAGCAACTGACCAGGACATGGGTGCTGGTTTTAAGACAGAAAATGGAAGAAATAGACTTCTTAATAGATGGTGTATTGCTTTCAGAAACCAAAGGGTTTAACTGTAATTCTTTACACAAGAATTGCTGTACGTTTTTAAAAAGAGCAAATTAAATAAGCCCAAACATTAAACAGTAAAGGTGTTTTTGTCCAGAATTGTTTGAATCCACCTAAACAAACCAGCCTTTCAGAGAAATCACACCAGAGTTAAAAAAACAAAAACACTTGCCCAAATGATCGAGGTGTGAAAATGCCTTAAGACTGAGAATTGAATCAAGATGTGGAAAGCTATGAGTCATTAATATAAAACCAAAACCTAAAGTACTAAACCAACACACATAAATCATAACTAAAAACCATAATTTCAGACCAAGGAGTAATGGTGCTGGGTTTATAAGCAAGTCAACATAATGCACATCATGGTGGCTCTTACAAAGTGGTCTGTAGCAACCATGAAATCCTTTTTCATGACCCATTAACTACCTATTAAAATTCTAAAATAGCAGCGTTATGCACTTAACAATGAATGCAAAAAGGGAACATCATTACCAAATAAAGATGATCAAAAAACATGTGAAAATAAAACTTGTTAATTCACCTTTTGAAATATTAAAGTCCCACGAACAATTTATATAAGGCAAAAAAAAAAAAAAAAATACTAACAAGAACACAGGGGTTTTTCCAATATTAATTATTTAGGAATTTTTTGTAGTCATGAATTTAGCTCACAAGACTGTATTCCTCAACTCTAATGTGTCTGTTATGCCCAATCTGTAAACGTCCAGGTAAATTTCAGTAAACTGATATTATTGTAATCAGGCCTGAAGAGGAGTCACATATTCATTCCCACTCATTCATGAGCATGTTCAGAAAGAAAGTTATAGCTCAGAACAATGACATTTGGAAGCTACCCTGAGAACACTGGGTAAAAGGCAGGGTCCTAGTTTGTAAGGACCACTAGTCCACTGTATGGTTTACTCACAAACAAATCAACACAGGGTCAATTGTTGTTAACTTTTATACTTCTGGTTGATACAAAATTTTTAGACTGAGTGCAGAAACAGGAGAAACAAATACGCAGATTTACAATTGAGTACAACTAGTAGTAGATCTCTTAATATGAAAATTTATAAATGGCAAACTTATAAACCATTCTGGACAAACCTTTTCTATATACAGTAACTGTTGGACAGCTTTGCATTAAAAGTCACAATAGCTCTTTTTTTCAATATTTGGAGAAAATCAGATAAAATTGTCCTAAGAAAACAGCAGTATAACTAAAACATTTTGCTTGCATAAAGACGTATTTTGCGCAAATGTGAGAATCCCAAACCACACTCTATAACTCAGTGGGAAAGCAATGTTCTGTATTACCTCAGATTGGAAAAAATCAAATACTCTTCATAACTTGTAAGGAACACATGAATGTAATTTTGAATTAAACTTCCTAGGCCAGTGTTTAACCTTTTTATTTTATTTGCTGTTGTATCCTCACAGGAGAACTGTTTAAGATGAGGCTCTCTAGTTGTATGGCTATCTTGACCAGGTGAGGGTTCAATACCAAATTTCATGATTTGCTTTCAAAGCATACTGTTGTACTTGCCATGTCGATTGAATTGTGTTCTTTAATAATATGTTAAGAAAAAAACAAAACATACTGCCACAACAGCCATTCTTCAACAAGATTAGAAGTCTTGCTTTGTGCAGAAGAGTTTACATTCTAAAATATCATTCATAATCCCTTAAATTATTATTTATTTTGGAATGTTAAACTTTAAATAAGATACGCCTAAGTCTAAACAGGTGTGAAATTAGTGTTGTGTTTCATTCCAATAAAACATTATAACACCTTCAGGCTTACTCATAATCTGCAAATTCTAAATACAAATAGCTTTTAAATATTTCCATTCCTATGGAAATGAAGAGTCTTTTGGTTGTCTATACTTGTTGGAATTTAACTACTATACATATGGGTCCAGTGCCAGTGCCACGCATCGTGACCATCAATGTGTGTAGCCCATGACCCATTAACTGTTCTACTCTTCAAGAACTCCTGAACAGACAGAGGTGAACTAGCATTAGTGCACTATTTGGGTAACAGCCTCTCAAATGTTACCATAAAGCCTTGCTGCAATCTGAGAGAATTTAATTAGTGTATTCACCCAGGGTACATTGCTCAAAGGGAGGATTTTATGTTTCAGTATTACAATCTAAAGAATGATTCTTTTCTTTAATGAGAATTTTTATTGCTTTATAATACATATAGCACACAACCAAGCAATAAATATCTATTGATGATAGATATGTTTTATATCTAAACAGTCCCCTATACTAAAGTGTTAGTAATATTATGTGGCCTTAACATTGGATTAATTTTGCCATATTTTTATGGAGTCAGATGACTTCAATTCATGAATTCAATGAATGAGATAATATTTTTAACTTCTTGGCACTTTGCCTTGGGAGGACAGCTTCTGTATAATGCTGAATTCCCATGGCTATGAGAGTTGGCAGGTTACAGGGCATATCTGGTAGCTCTGTCCCTATCGCCTGGATTAGAAGAAGGAATGTCACTTAGATTTGTGTCAGATATGTCTCTTGAAACATATGTCTAGTCCTGTGATTCTTCATGTACATTTTCTGTAATGAGCTTGCCAGGAATTCTTTTGGGAGAGACTTTATTTAGTTAGATTGGTTGCATAGCAACATCTATGAAGACCCTGTGGCACATTCAGAAGTGTGTAGTCTTAACACTGTATGTTGAGGATTTGTAATGTTGCAGATCACAATATTGTGTATTGCCTCAGTTGTTGTGCCCATATTATTGTTCACCATTAAAAAATGTTTACAGATTGTTAATAAGTCCTTTACAATGGAAATCATTCTTTTTAAACCTATGCTAATATTAAGATAAGACATGATAAAAAGACGTTTTTGTCAATGTCATCACTGAGGAAAGCAATCGTTAAGACTATAATGGCATTCCCTGAGTTTTCCTTAAATAATATATATTATAACATGTAAAAGAAGACACATGCAGGACCTGGTCATTTCAAAAGGATTAAAAACTGACATGAGGCAGGTAATTAATATATCTCACCATTTCTGAATTGTATTTGGTGAAAAAATATTGGTGACCAAAACTAAGCAGCAGACAGTTGTTAAAAGACTTTATTTTGCCACAGCTGCTATGTTTAGATTTGCTAATATTCTGAATTGTGAGTTTGAAATAAGTGCTTACCTTAATAAAGGCAGCAATATCACTGTATATAACTGTAAGGTAAAAATTTTTACTGCAAACATGAGTGATGCAGTTGACATAGTAGCCCTAAGAAAACTGCTAAGGAACTTTCCACCATTAAAATATCATGGAAAAACTCGAACAGTGTCTAAATTTGATCATGCCACGTCAATTAGTTATCGAGTACATGCAGTCTCCTGCATGTCTCCTGTGCCTCTTGAGATTTCTTGCAAGGTGAAATATGAAGGAACGTGTTTCCATAAAATTATGTGTGGAAGTGGCAAAAGCTTTTACAAAGACTTTGGTAAACGTATGGAGAGAACCAATTAAGCCATATACAACGATAAGAATGGTAGTAACATTTTATTGGACAGATGATCCCAAAACTGGATGGTGATGACATTGAGCTAGTGTTTACTTTGAAATATAAAAACCTTCGTCAAAGTTGCTAAAGAAGTAGCCATCAGTAAAAGTTCATGTCATACAATTTTGACTGAAAAACTGCAGGTGCAACGTGGAGCTGCAAAATGTGTACCACATCTCTTGACAGATGAGCAAAAAATGATCCTTATCACAATCAGTCAGAAGTTATTTGGTCATTCAAATGCTGATGAAAACTTTCTGAAACATGTCATAACAGGTTATGAAACGTGGGTGTACAGTCTCTGTGGGCTTATTTTTGTTACTGAAGTTAAAATTCACCCAGAAAAGTGGTCACTTTCAAAAGATAGAACATTTGCCATGGGAGCTACGTAACATTCCACAAAACGAGATGCAGGATGCATTCGAGAAATGGAAAAAATGTTAATCTTGGGAGTGGTAAATAAATACACGAGGGGAATACTTTGAAAGAAACATGTCTGATAAAGTACTAATACTAATAAATATTCTTTTTAAAAAGTGGTTTCTTTTTGACTGATCCCGTACTATGGATTGCAATATCACATACTGAAATCATTATTAACTTTTTGCTATTCTCCAATTTCTTTTCCAGTTTTCTCCACTGCCATCTGATCAGAGTACACTGCAGCCACATATAATTTTAGAAGGAATGTGAACGCTCCAACTTATGATGAGACCAACTGTGTCAAATCTTATAGGACAGTGCATGAAAACTGTAAAGAACTATGAGGAACTTGTACTTTAGTTAGCACATTTCTGTTTACTAGAATGCCTAGTGAGAGCTATGTGTTCATTCAGCCTTGGAACCACTGAAGGTTTAATTTTCCAACATCAAGTCATATTTCCCTACCTTCACTGGCCATCTGATCAGCCTGATACATGTCTTTGGTGGTAAAAAGAAAGTTATTTTAGTAATTTTACAAGCTATGTTGCACTTTATATTCATTATATTTTACTTGTGTGAGCTGCTAGGGCACTGCAAGCCCTGTGTGTGTCTTAAGCGTCCCAGAAGGGCGACATGGGGTTAAAGATGCAAAGCTCCTCCAGGACACTAAAGGGTAAGTGAACAAGATACTACCAGCATTGCTAGACTCTCTTTCCAAAATAATATAGCTATTTCATGAGAACATTTGCTGGACCATGATTTCTCTCAAATAGGGCAAGCAGTGGTAAATTGCCTTGGAGACGGTCCTTTAAAGTCAACGGAAAACTCAGAGATGCAGAGACACAAGGTCCTGGTAGAAGGAGTTCTAACTTGGTATTCATGGTTCAGATGTAACCATATTAATGACCCTGGAAGTGATTGCAAGGATAGGATAGGCCAGAAGTGATTACTGCATGGGGTATAATGTCACCTCACCAGCAGAGTTCACTTAAATACAGAATAAGGTAAAGAGAAGTAGAGAGGCAAGAGTAAAAGAGATATGGCAAGAGAGACAGGAGATAAAATGATGATACTTTATGGTACTGAAAAGGTGGGCACATGAACACCGTACTTGGGTAGGCAAGCTTCTCAATCTGTTTATTTGTACCATTTGTTCTCAATGTGGATGATGCAATTCTGTTAGCCTTTTGCCTCCTTGGTATATGTGTATCTGTGTGGGTTGCCACAACCCCCCCACACCCCTGTCATAACTGCTTTAAAAATGTCCATCCATTTTCTGAATCCCTTGTTTCCAAATGGCAGTACTGGGTGCAAGGCAGAAACCAAGATGAGATGCCAGTGCATGGCTAGTTTAGATTTGTCAATCAATCTAACATCACATCTTTACATTTTATAGATCTGAGAGGGAATTGGACTCCTCACATATAAATAAGTAATATCTATTTAGACAACAACCAGCACCAGGATCTAAATCCATACCACAGGAGATTAGACGTAGCAGTGCTAAATAATAAAGTGTAAAAAAAAGGATGACAATAGAACTCTCTTATTTGATTTGTATATAAATTAGGAAAATAATCATTCACATTTATCCTTTAGGAAAAAAACTAATAAAAAAGCCCGGGTGGTGGTAAATATAATTGTTTATTTATATATATATATATATATATATATATATATATATATATATATATAGATGCAGATAAAGAAGAAATCTGTTAAAATAGCATTGTCGTAAATAAATATATTCTCATGGGGCTTAATGACAGCATACTAAATGTACCATGGCCTCTCCATATTTAAAATCCCATTTATCTCAAATTATTTTAATTTAAAGACTCTTAAAGACTTTCAGAAACAATGCTTCAGTTGCAGCCTGAAAATGCAATAAATTTGAAAGTCATGATTTTTGCCCTGCCCTAGCATAATACTCAGGGGGTAAATAAGATCAGATTTAGCTTTATTAAAACGGCATGACAGAAGGTAATGTATGAACACAATATATTTCCCGTTGTGAGAAAAGAAATCAGTCTCTTTCAAATGACACTGGCAATGCCGTCAACAGACAGCAGGATCTGAATTAGCCATGCACGCACATCTTCCAGGTTAATTTAAACAGTGAAAGAACAATCAGCACACTTCTGTTCACTCCATCTATGCCTTCTCAGGCTTGAGTCATTGCTGTTTGGCAGGGATTTTTCTTCTGCTTCTTCACTGGTTTTCATGGAAATCACTAGGGATGCCAGATATAGAATGCTTGTGATATGCTGTTTTTGCACATTAGTTTGCAAGAAATATATCAGATTTTTCTCAACAGGATTATCACTGTGCTAATGGACTTTACATTTAATGACTTCACAGTATATTCAATGGCTTCTTTCTAAAAGAGTGACAATAAACGCATACAACATATCAGCTTAAGAACTCACTAATGTAATTAAACCAACAGATCCCTTCAAAATGATCAAAAGCCTAAAAATGCTCTACTGCCCTTATGTATTTAGAGTGGGCTCTTTAATCCTACTACAGTAGAGATTTATCTATTCATCTATTCAGTCCCACAAATCCAGTTTTCAAGTCATCTTTTTTTTTATTTAAAGCTATATCACCATCAGACATTGGGAGCCACAACTGATACACTAGAAGATGAAAAGCAATGCCTGTAGGTCAATGGCTATGTAACATTAGCATACCAGAGCAGAGATAAAATAAAAAAGTGACTGTAAATCCGACTACAAACTGACTTTGGTCAGCCCCCAGGCAATCATCCTTACCTCTCTAGGATAACTGTAGCTAAACTTTTCATGTAAAAAAAAGAAACAAAGCACCCTTCTGTTATAAAATAAATAATCAATTATATAATGAAATAAAACAAACTATTAAGACAAAACAAGACATTAAAAATCACAGCTTTTTCTGCCGGGCACAAACTTTGCCTAAAACCTGTCTTCCCTAAACATCAGTGGCCATGCCATATCACATTTGTCACAAAACCAAGATTCCAGAATGAAATAACCCTTAAAAATAAACAAGGCATATTGACAGAATATTTTTGATTATTTCAGCTGTAGTCAAATTCATTTAGGTTTTGATTCTTCACGATCTCTGTGGCTGATGTTATTAATCACAGGCTAATTCCTATTCGTATTCAGTAAGTCATTTTAAAAGTAATAAATGGAAGATTAAAGAACTCCAGTTACATATAGTAACCGCTACTACAAGTACAACACTTCTGATAAAATGATATCATGCGTTGTGAGGTTATGTCTTAGTTCTACACTGGAGTTGATCCATGTAGGAAATACTCAGAAGGAGATTGTATATTCACAACTGTAAATCTAAAAGCTAGATGTACAGCTGGAGTTTATATGAAATAAATGTCTTATGTGAATAAAGAGCAGAGACACTACCACCACCTCAGCGTTAAAAGCATTCAAGTGGAGAGGGTGGACAGTTTCAAATACCTTGGTGTCCACATCACAGTCCACATTCCCACAGTCCATCCTCATCTTGAATAAGGAAAGTGTCTAGAAATATGTGATGCTCTATTGTTAACTCTCTTACATTAATGTATTAAGCCATTTACTTTATTTAGTTCTTACTTATTATTCATCACATATTTAAACATTCTGTGAATGATTTTTGATATGGATGGTTGGGAGACAAAGTCAAAGAGGAGAAATTGTGTTGGTTTGGACATGTGCAGAGGAGAGATTCTAGGTATATTGGGAGAAGGATATTAGAGTTGCCAGGCAAGAGGAAAAGAGGAAGACCTAAGAGAAGGTTTATGGATGTGGTGAGAGAGGACATGCAGGTGAGGGGTGTGACAGAGCAAGATGCAGAGGACAGAAACTAAAATCTATTCTGATTTTCCACCTTTCTTATAGACAGGAGTTTCAACGGTTTAATGACTACCTACTGACTCTATATTTCTATTTGAACAGTTCAGTGGTTCAATGAATTCACTTGTTTATTGGAAAGCAACTAGTATAATCCAGTTAAAATGGAAGCAGCCCTCCACCAAGTCAAAGATCAGAACAGAACCATCCATAAATAGCATTGATGCAGGTCTAATGTTTCCAAAGTGAATTAGCTTTATGTCTTATTATCCTGTACCTGAATATTATACACAGGGCAGGGGATAATTTTGGAAATGACAAATAAGAAATTTGACAAACAAGAGGAATCCATTTAGTCCATCAGGCTTGTTTAAAGGTTGTCAAGGTTTCTGCTTCAGCTACATGTCTGCATAGTTTATTTCACATTGCCATGGATACATTACATCGTGTCTGAAAGAGCAAGATTTGGCATAGAACTGTACAAACTTTGTGAATCTAAAACATGATATATCTGGAATTCGGTTCTGTACACAGGGAAAGGGACAATGTTTGATCCAAAATATAATCAGTATGGCGTTGCTACATCATCGGTGTCAACGTTGATAGATGCTCTGCTGGATCAAGGTTACTGTGTAACCATGGACAATTTTTATATTCCACCAGAGCTATTTGACAAAGACTGACGCATATGCAACAGTGCATCCTAACTGTTATGGCATGCCTGAAGACTTTGGCAGGGCTAAATTATAGCAAGGTGCGCTAGTAGCTTGGCAAAAGGGTAAAGTGCTTGTGCTGAAATGGAAGGACAAGAAAGATACTTGACTTCTTAACAATGTACATAATGCAGCTACAGTCACTGTACAAGCAAAAGGCAACAAGCAGGGTACGAGGTTGCTGTGGCTGACTATGATAGCATGATGGGCGGTGTAAATCCTGTGGATGGGCAATTGACTTTCTATTCCATTATGCGAAGGAAATAAAAGAAATATTACAAAAAGATATTTCATCATCTGGTGGAACAGTTTTATTATACAAACAAAAAGCTGGCAACACTATATCTCCTGCAAACTTTACATGCCAGCTTGTAAAACAAATCATTACTGCACATCCGCTGTCCACACTACAGCTAAAGAGACACGGTCGGCCAAGCACAATGTGGATCAATCCAGAGGGTCTTACTGGTAGACATTTTATTAATTGTATACCTCCAACAGAAAAAAAAATTCAGAATCCAACTCGTACCTGTGCAGTATGCTGTTCAAAAACTGATAAATCTGGGAAGAAAATCTGAAAAAAAAAAAACTCTATTATTGTCCCGACTGTGTCTTTCACCGTGCTTTAAGGTTTACTGCACAAAGGACTCATTTTGAGATTATACACTGTTTTGGTAACATTAGTAGTATTATTATTACTGTTATTATTATTTTTGTTATTATTGTTCATTTCATATTATTATTTTTATTCATCCATCCATTACTCAACCTGCTATATCCTAACACAGGGTCACGGGGGTCTGCTGGAGCCAATTCCAGCCAACACAGGGCGCAAGGCAGGAAACAAACACACACCCACACACCAAGCACACACTAGGGACACTTTAGAATCACCAATGCACCTAACCTACATGTCTTTGGACTGTGGGAGGAAACCAGAACACCTGGAGGAAACCCACACAGACATGTGGAGAACATGCAAACTGCACGCAGGGAGGACCCAGGAAGCGAACCAAGGTCTCCTTACTACAAGGCAGCAACACTACCACTGCGCCACCGTGATTTTTATTCATCATTACTATTTTTATTTGTATCATTATTATATTTTTGAGATTTAATAAAAATGTAATTTTTCATGCCAAAAAAATTGCAATGCTTTTTACATGTTTTCTTTTAATAAAATGCAAAGGAAGTTGAGCTGAAAGCAGATCTACAGTACTTTATCAATGTCTTTGAGGATTGAAAAGACCTGGATTAGGTCCCCATGCAGTCTCCTCTGCTCTAGACTTAACAATAAGAAGGCATAAGTCATTAATCTCTAAACTCAAAAATCAAAACCAAAAGACAGGTGCACATTGATCGAATGGAAGAACTTCTTAATAGCGCAAAACAGAAATTGGAATTGAGTAGATAACATTTGGAAACCTACATTTTTCAGCTATGATTTTTATTTCTTTAATAAGAATGTGTTTTAATTTTTATTTAAAGGTTCAGACAAAGGAAGACCCTCAACTACATGCCTTTAAGTTATAATAGTGTCCATCATGTTCAGGTGCTTCTGCAGCCTCACAATAAGAAGGCGTCTTCAGAAACCAGTGCAATACTAACACTACATGACACCATTGAAGGCAGAGCAAAGAAAATGTGGACTTTTTCCAGCTATATCCTTTTTGTAACCTGGGGACCAAGACTGCATACAGTACTCCAGATGAGGCGTCACCAGTGCATTATAAATCTTGAGCATAACATACTAGGACTCCTACACCCTTCTCATAAGGTGTACTTTTGATTTATAAGGGAACACAGCACAGTACTCCTTGACAAGATTCCCTTGAACCTCACCCTTGGTAAGAAAGACATCTGAAAGACCTCATATGAGTATCTGTAAATCACTCTTGAACTGTACTAATGAACTGAAATGTCAGACTGGGTAATTGCTTCAAATGTTGTTTATTGTTCCACCAGATTAAGTAAGACAATTTTCTATAGTTCTCTATTAATGTAAAAAAAAAAACATTAATGGTATCATCTATGGGTTTTCAAAGAGGGTACTTACAGCCCCTCCTATAATTCAATGATAAAGGGTGATGTCACTGTTACTTTGTTAGTCTTATGCAGAAAAGGCTACTGAGTTTAAAGAGGTGACCTGGTGGAAATGTAAAGGAGCAGAAAGACAAAATCAAAGATCAGTCCTATTGAACTGGAATACCCAACTCTAAACTTGATAATCGTAGGATGAGAAATCAAATCTTGTAGTTGATTTGAACTGCATATCCATGATGTGATATATTCGATGCACTGCCTCTTGCAGCAACACATTGATGATGTCAACCACACAAACCACATAACAACCTTTGCATCACCATGATGATGATGATGCAACAAGGCATCACACAGAAAAATGGTGAAAATATTGCAAAATAATTTCGATTGACTGAGAGCTATGTTTATGTTAGAAACAAATGCAAGAATCAGATTCAGCTCCTTAAATAAACAATATTATAAGTAACCATCGATAAAAATGTTGTAAACGTAAAAATATGCCAAAGTACAGAATCATAACATGCTTCTGCTGAAGGTTGTTGCTTTATATACATTTCCTTCACCCATTTAACTACTTTGCCACTGAGAACATGACAGCAAGATAAAAAGTAAAGCCCCTTTCTTTGTGAGGGAATAACCCGATTCCCCAGTGGAAACCAATCTAAAATATGAAAAAAGCAGATCTCACCAACAAGAAACTCCAGCCCAGAACAAGGACCTGGGCTTTGACAGGCAGGCATCCTACCCAGTTAGTCTTCCCTTAAAACAAGAAGGACTATTTTTACTCTGGAAAGAATCAGCAGTGCTTGCATTTGATGAACATTGCACTTTTTAACCAATCTGGCAGAGAGTTGGAGCGCTATACTGTTGCCAGTTCTTTTTTATATAGCTTTTAGAATAGCTTTTTGTTTAAAAAAAAGGAGAGATGTTTGACTCAGTGGCAAAGATAATAAATTGCTACAGTAGGTTGCCAGTTAAATTCCAGGCACAAACTGACTATATAATCTTGAGCAAATTTATTAATCAGTTTTTGCTCTACAGATAAAAAAGTAATATAAGACACATTGAAAGAATCCATACAAAGTAAACTTTCTTTTTTTTGATAAACAATTTTACAGTAATATCCTATAAGCAGGTGTATTGCAGACTCTAATAACAGAATAGCTAGGAGTCTGCTTTAGCATTTCCCATATTGCTCTGGTTTGTACTTACAGTAAATTATTTAATTTGAGTAATCTGAGATGTTAGTAGATTATTGATTTACTGTTCTTGCGGCAAACAAGACCATCATTTAGAAATGTGCAGCAGGTAGAACAATATGGTTCTGTGGAGTAGCCACAGGCGTATTTACTTCATGTTGAACTGTAGCTAATGTAATATAATGTTGTGAAAAGGAAATGGAGCATTGTTTATAACTGGAAGCACGGGTGACCCCTGTCAAAGTGGCTTGCAGAATAAAGACAGGTGAAACAAAGTAGGTATTGTGTTTTTTTTTTCAAGAAAACAAAACTAAAAAAGAATTACATAATGACATATTGTGAAATAATGTATTGTTTCCTGCCTTGCGCCCTGTGTTGGCTGGGATTGGCTCCAGCAGACCCCCGTGACCCTGTAGTTAAGATATAGCAGGTTGGATAATGGATGGATGGATGGATGTAATGGTGATAGAAAATAAGTGAGCTATAGGCATCTTAACTGATCCATAATAGTCTAAACAACTTGAAGATAAACAAAAGAAAGTGGATGAATTTGACATATTTGATTTTAGAGAAGACAACAAGGTGGCCCAGCATGTCGTGTAGAATTGGTCCCAATCAGCTCCTAAGCCCTAGTTTGACTGTCGTCTGTGTGGAATCCCTGCAGATTTCTCCTACGAACAGTTCATTTTCCCACATAATGTTTATTACTATTAATATTTGTTATTGTTTAATAAAAGTCAATAATTGCATTTTTATCCACAGGTCATAATTTCATTCAGCAATCACTCAAACTGATGAGGGTTTCTGTATTTGTATTGTTTATATACAGTATATTACATGCAATGTGTGATGGTGCTTTTGCTGTCTTTTGTTGGGTTGTATTTCTCTTACTAGCCCAAAAGAGACATGCAAATAAGAAATTCACTGAATTATGTAAACATGATAATAAAGTTGAATTTATGAATTAGTTCTTCGAAAACAAGACTTGTATGAGCTTAGGTGTACTGGTAATAGTGAATTCAAGATGAAGACATGAATGATGATGGGGTATATAAAACAGGGTGTCTCTGGAATTATTTATTTCAAAATAGGAATACTAATAGGATAGCGGTTATTGAAACGTTATAACTACTTTATTGAATAAATAAAAATTTAGTTTTAGACAACAAAATCATGCAAAATTTGAACAGCGATGGATCTTGAGTTTTAGAGTTTTAAAGAAACACCATTGTGTATTAAGTTGTATTTCTATTTTGTGCTGATAAAGTCTAATTAAATATAACATAACTGAAGGCTTGTGCATACTTATGCTATCATGCCAGCAGCTGAAGAAAAACGCCATTTATCCTTCTTTCGTTTGCCAATGACACCTGCAACATACCATCAGTTGTGCATGAAAAAAGAATAACAAATGAAGCAAGCTGGGTTGTGGCTTTATATTTATCTCCAGCATTAGAGAAAGGAAACCATAGACAATGGAGTTGGTAAGTATGTGCAGGAGTATGCTGTCACGTGCCTGTGCATAGATGGATAGCTTAAGTACTCTGGTGATTGTAATTCCATGCCACTCCAGGATTGGCGCTGTGTGCTAATGCCTTTTCTCTTCCTCCCTCTACAGATTGTCAGACTGATGGCTATACCTCCACTGACGTTATTTCTGCTGTCAATCTGTTTGAACCCTCCTCTTCCTGCTGAAAAGGACTTAAGACTGGACGATTTACCATCATGGATCAGTTCAATTGAGAACTCACATCTGAGAAGACACCTCTGTAATTATTGCATGTTTTTCTTTGTTTTTCAAACCTTCAGTTATACAGGAACATCAAGATAGTGCCCCAAATCTTTATCGTGGTCTGTTTGATATTTATGTAGAGTAAGCATTTCTCCTTACTTCTGCATAGGTTTGTCTGCTAGTGCAGTGTTTTCCTTTTCTTTCCACATCCCCTAAGATATGTGTTTTAGGTTAGTTGGCAAATCTAAATTGTGTTAGTGTGCGCATGAGTGGGTTCTGTGATGGACTAACACCACTCATCCAGAGATGGATCCTGCCTAGCACCTAATGTTACAGGGAAAGAGTCTGATTTCTGATGAATCTGTATTGGATCAAGTGGATTTGAGAATGTTCTCCTAAAAGGAACACTGTTCTTAGGAAAAAACAGAGTAGGGCAAATCTTTTGATTCAAGGCCTAGCACAACATGTCACCATGTGACCCAGCCATTCAATTATGATATCTGTCTGTCCACCAATAAAATTATCTATATACACTCAGAAATTTGATCCAAGAGGAAAACGGTATGGCTCAAGAAAGTGAGAGAGATACAGAGAGACGACCAACACAACATTAATTTCATTAAGTTTTGTACAAATCAACTGACACCCACTGCAGTACTGCAGTCTCACAGATTGTTTTTCATCTTTTACTCACCTGCTGTCAAGAAAAACAATTAGTTCAGATATTAGGTTTCCTAATATTTTACCTGTTTATTGCCAAGTTAGTTAATATTGTACGTAGACAGAGGCATTGAAACATAACTGAGGAAAGTGACATCAGTGACGCCAGTTAAACCCTTATAGAGCAGTATTCTTTGCTTTTCACTCCAAAACCTCATTTTAGTCTGTATTTTGAGTGTCAAAATGGTATGCCAAATGAAATGTAGTTGTTTTGTTCATCATTAATGACAACCTTTCCTGTCTCAGTGACCCGCAATCCTAAAATACAGTAGAACCTTTGGTTGTCAAACATAATTTGATCCTAATGGGTGTTTGATTTGTTTAAAAACTAAAACCATTTTTCCATAAATGCTCATGTTAAATGGAATTATCCATTCCCAAATCCCAGCTGACTGATTATTTATACAGTACATTTGTAACAGTACTTCATGCATACAATCATATACGAAAACAATGAAAATGCATAAAATCTTACACAAAAGAATAAACACAATAAACAGATTTAGATAGAATTTAACTTGACGATACCTGTGCAGTTTCACAAATTATAGCCTCAGAAACACTATCACCAGCTAATTGTTTCTAATTTATCCACATCAGCAACATTTTTTCCACTTCTTCAATCGTCTGTGATCTTTGCTTAGTAAAAACTTTCACGCCTTTTGCAACATCAATTTCCTTGATTGCCTCTTCATTTTTGAGTATAGTACAGATCGTTGATTCACCATGCCGAACTGCACAGCAAGATACAAGACATGAACACCATTTTCAGTTTGCATATGATTACTTTTTTCACTTCTATTGTGGTCCTAACAAATTTTCTTTTTGCTTTGCTGCTGTCACTATCATTCTTCAGCTGCATGGTGGCTTATTTAATAATAACTTCACCCAAAATCAAGAAAAGGCACTGCAAACTCGAGCAGTCTACAATGAGCGGAGACTGTGGCGTAACTGATGCTCTCCCCACCTACATCTCAGCCCAGAGAGCACGTAATTGCTGGTTTGCTTGATTGGGAACCAAGATTCTGTTTAGAAACTGGTGCGTTTTTTGTTTGGAAATTATGTTAGAGAAATTATTTATTCGGGATGAGAGTCGTTTGACAACCGAGGTTCAACTGTACTGAGCTATTCACACCATTGCTTTTATGGCCTGTAAATGGTATAAAAAGCAAGACTTATCAAGACAGGTCATTCAATTTTGAAATTTCTTGACATATTTAATAAAAAAATCTAATCAAAGTATCAGGGAAATAAGAGATAACAGAAATGAATGTTTTGTAGACATAGTATGTTTTTGTCTTGTTGAGATTTTTAAAAATTCTCTAGATAACTAGATTGCTCATCTGTGGCTAGGGAAGTCTGCATTAACTGCATTGACTGTATTCATTTATTAAGCTCCAGCCTGTATGTGTCTGCAAGATTATTAAGGATTACTGATTTGTGTATCTATTTTGCAATGTCACTATTTGACTCCGGGGAAACTCACCTCAGAAATCATTAAGGCTTGTTGGACTACATTAGATTAAATATATAGCGTTCTCAAAGGAAAATAAACATGTTGCCTGTTATCTACTGACCACTAAATGTTATATATAGGGTGGTCCAGATCTCATTTCATTACGCTATAACAGCGTGCAACGCAGGATGTTGGAAGAATTTGGCCCGCATGCAGTGCATAGGAACACAATCTCTCAAATCAACAAAATGTTTGACCAGACTGGTAGCGCCAATCACCCAAAATTGTATTGTTTTCCTGCATTGCATTAAGAGTTGCATAATTAGATCTGGGCCACCCTATATATATATATATATACTGTATGTGTGTGTGTGTAAATTTTGGCTTTGTAATCTTGTCTTGTAACTTCCAGAATTTTAGTCATTTTCATTTATTCAGTATTTGTCTTTGTATTCCATGCACTGAGAACTGGAAGCTTGTGGTGTTGATAAATTTGTTAGAGTAAGATGATACAGCTGTCAGTTCCGGTAGCTGGGTGGCCATTAAATGGCCCCTGGGTGTGCTGGTTTACCCAATCAATGTACTGAGCTCTAACACTCAGGTTTTATCTTACTTCAGGATGCAATTAACCCTAGGCATTTGATACATTGCCACTACCATATGAGATAAAACTTCACCCATTGCAGACTATTATCTATTTAATGTCTCAGTAATGCTCTTCTGTAGGAGATGACTTTTGGTCTTTTATCTGTAATAGGTCCACTCATCCACTGATCTTTTATCACAGTGTATTTATGACTGAATATGTCCGGAGAACTGAAAGAAGATTTTGAAGATCTTGTGATTATTATAAATTTTATGTTTTTGTGAGAAAGAAGATTTTAAGCATCCATGCAACATATTTGCTAGTAACCATTTATAAATGTGTGCCAATCACCTGATAAAATGTTAAGTGGCTGACTCTACAAAAATAAACAACTAAAGATAAGTAAAATTAAAAATAATGTCACTTCTCATAGAGTCATGACCTTGAAATTATGGTGGGAATTGTGTGGCCCAGGAATCTCCTATTAAGTGCTATCTTTTCCAGATTTTGTAACTGGAACAGCCATAACAAAAGTAATATAAAATTTAGCCTCAATTCCAGTACATTGACAACTGGATTTATCTCAGTCAGACCATGGAGTCACAGAAAAATGCTTTATTAAAAGCACTAAATATCATGTTGTCTTTAAGACTGCTGAGCTGGGTTTGTTGGATGTCACTGAGACTAGTAAAAAACATTGACTTCATTGTCTAGTGTAAGAAAGTTTATTCAATTTATGACAAAGTCAAAATTGTAGGCGCACAACCTTTACAGTAAATTATCTGTTGGTAAGTGCACAATCATACAAAATTCCCCAGTGTTTTTTAGTTGGCAATTCTAAATTGGTGTCAGTGTTAGTGTGCGCATGAGTGGGTTCTGTGATGGACTAACACCACTCATCCAGAGATGGATCCTGCCTAGCACCTGATGTTACAGGGAAAGAGTCTGATTTCTGATGAATCTGTATTGGATCAAGTGAATTTGAGAATGTTCTCCTAAAAGGAACACTGTTCTTAGGAAAAAACAGAGAAGGGCAAATCTTTTGATTCAAGGCCTAGGACAACGTCACCAAGTGTCACCCAGCCATTCAATTATGATTTCTGTCTGTCCACCAATAAAATTATCTATATACACTCAGAAATTTGATCCAAGAGGAAAACGGATAATAACGGTTATAACGGTTAACGGAAAGTTTATTCAATTTATGACAAAGTCAAAATTGTAGGCGCACAACCTTTACAGTAAATTATCTGTTGGTAAGTGCACAATCATACAAAATTCCCCAGTTTTCACAATTTTTCAAATTATATTTATGGAGTGTTAGGGAAAACCTTCTGTATGAGTGTGTATTTTTTGTACCATTTTTTACCAGCACATTCACCATGGAAATGATGAGATCATATTACATTTTAACAGTAGTATTATACATATGAGGTTCCTATTTGATATTAAGAAGTTTCCTGTAGACTTTAATCTATCTAATTAATTTGGGACCTTTAAATTTAAAAGGATGTAGGACATGTAATGGATTATATAATCTGTCTGTATGCTGATTAGTAAAAATAAATGTTTGCAGATTTTTCTGACTTTATGAGCTGATTATTCTCCTATTTTTGTCAGTCTGTATAGGTAACTCAGCTGTCAATATGCCGACTCTACTGGAATATTATAAAACAATAAGTCCATGTTAGCTCCTCAACTGTTATCATATTACAATCTCAGTGAGATCTGCAAAGTCATAACTAGAATCAAGACTATCCAAAATTCTGCTATTATAATGGTTCTTATTTAAACTAAATGAACCTTAAATACTAATGTATATCTGAACTGCCCATTGAGCCAGGCCTGGGTATAATGTTTGCTGGTGACTCCTTGGTGGACAAAAGACATGAAGAGGCTGGTCAGACGTTTGTTTTTCTATATGATTTTTATTTCATCTCACTTCTCACAAGGGGTTTGCCAGGGTCATGTGTTTTTGCTCCATTCATTATGATTTATCCTATGTGTACCTGGAAACAAAGCCCTAGTTCAACTTTGTAGGTGTACTGTTTAATTTGAGGCCATGTGTTGTGAACAATAAGACACAGACTGACACAGAACTGTCAAATGATCCCAGCTTGTTGGAAACTGCCGGACATTTTCCCGAGTTGCTTTGGAAACCCAGAATGGTGGGAATGGTGTGATGACGATTCCTAGTGGATGCCACATAACACAGTGAGTTTAAAAATAACATACACTAGCTCCTTGTTGTCTGTGGAGAATTTACAAACATGGGCACTATAAAAAACCCTGTTTAAAGTTAGAAGGAGTTGTCCAAAAGATGGGTGGTGCTTATAATGGGGACAACCCTGGAACCAGTTGGAGATCATCGTTATATATCTATTTCATTAAAGAAAACATCCTTTTGTGCAACAGTGAACTGACAGTTACAAAGGCAGCTGTCTCTGTGGCTAAACTGAACGCTTAAGTATGAGAACAGTTTGGTGATACCAGAAGAAAAGACTTTCAGGTCAACTACAAGAGATTCTGGTAAGCCATTAGAAAACTAGAATGTTACCAAGGCTGCAACAAACATCATGAAACAACCATAACTACAAAATTCTTTGGTATGTTGAAGGGACACTTTCAAGGACTTTTGAATATGCCCTCCTCATATACAGTAAGGTACAGCCACATTGGATGGCGTTAATTTATTTGCCTGTGGCTACTGACATTTTTTAGAAAATTCACAGTCGGGCCAGAAACCTTGATAGTGCTGTTGTTTTGTTTTGGTTAAAATACTTCTTTAAAACTGAATGGAAGACAGAGTAAATATTTTTCTCTACTTCTCTGGGGATGAGCCAGTGGAAAAGAAGCTTATAAAAATGCCTGGACATCAAATGTAGGATGAATAATTATTATGACTGGCTTTATGTGAGTTGACTAATTTTGGGGAAGCAGGTAGTGACCATTGCTAGACACTGGTACAATAACACGGGTATGAGAGTGAAGCAACATGAATGAAAAACTGATTTATTTTTTCAGTGTTGGAATTTAATTTTGCACAGAAAAACAAAAACTATCATTAACTGAAGCAAACTATTGCCTTCAATGCATTTCATGGAGAGCACCTCAAACAAACACCCTGGCTGATATCCTCATAACTCAGAAAACAGTTATAACCAATAAATCCAAAAGTCAAAGACCGCGCTCCAAACTTTAAGTCCGGGTCCAAAATAAAAGTTTACAGAACAAATGAGTCAATCTTAAAGAGTTGGAAAATGCTGAATGTAAGTCATGGAGAACAAGGTCAAAACAAATGGTGGAGATTGGTAGTAAGGCTGTCTGCTTGAAACAAACACCTTGATTAGTATTCTCTCAAGAGTACAACTCAAGAAGTAGTTATAACCAATAAATCCAAAAGTCAAAGATCATGCTCAAAACTTTTAGTCAAGGGCAAAAACAGACGCTTACAGAACAAATCAAGGAGATTTTGGAGATCATTAGTAAGGCTGTCTGCCAAAAACAGATGGCTGAAGAGACAGACTAGTGCCACTTAGAGAGCAGTTACAAAAGTAGAATCAGAAATGAAACAGCCACTGTCTAGATGAGTTGTGCAGGGAATACAGAAACAAGACAGTCACCTGCTTTAGCCAGACTTGCGAATGAGATGGAAAACGGAAAGCTGAAAAGAATCAAGACATCTCTGAACCAATATGATATACCCATTAGGACATCAACAAGAGACTTAATCTTATTTATATCTGATGGTACCTCTCAGTCCAGAACTGCAGGATGCTAAGAAAACAAAACAAACAAACAAACAAAAAAACCCGAACAAAGTCAAACAAATCAAAAGCCACTGTTCTCCTTTCTCCCCTCTCTAGTCACAACTCATGTAACAATGCTGACTCTGCCACATGTACTTATTGTAATGACACCTGTGACTTCACCAGGTCAAAGTATGCTGTTATTATATACAAAACATTCAATGCATCATAATTCATGAACCATTATAGAAGACATAATTGACAGGAGTGTGACTGATACGGGTCACATTAAAGATAATCAATATTAAGTACAAAGTATAATTTCTCCAGAAACAAAATGGCAAGATTCTGGAAAGAGTAAGCTTTGTCTACAGGAGTATGTTTCATTTTTGAATGTTGACCCTTCATTACTTTAAGATTAACATAACAATGCACAGCACTTTATCTGTCATAACCAAATACTATGTAGTAATTCACCACCATGAAGTTGTAATCAAAACACACTTCAACACACTTTCCTCATTTTTTTTTTTAAACAATAATGCAGCCTTTTAAAAATGCAACTGTTCATTAATTCTACACTCAGTGCGGAAAAGAAGTCCTTGCAACAAATTACGGGGTTTATTCAATGTCTGTATTATGGATTCATGTAAAGACACACTGAAAAGAGATTTTCCTATAAAGCAAATTATCTGTTCAAATCTAAAGCACTCAAAAAAATCAGTAGAATGAAAAGAGTAGATGCATGAATTCTGTAGAATGTAAAGCAGCTCTCTCACTCTCCCTTTCTCATATTGTGAATGCAACATTCTTCATTAGAGATCACTTTTTGGTTTTACAAGGACAGGCTTGCTAACAAGGGCGTTTTCCTTCTGGCACATTTCCATTTCAGTTCTTCTAAATAAATATGCAAGGAGATAGAGAGATACCTGTAATGAATTGGTTAAAAAAAAAACAATTTACTAATTAGAATATCTCTCAAATCTTAGTGACAAGGTCAGCCATGCTGTTAGCAAGGTCTTCCAATTTTCTTACATCATGCTGCATGCCTGTATTTTTTAAATAATGTTAATTTGTACTAAGGTGATTAATATCAGTAGTTTTAAACATAAAAAATAAGTATATCACAAGGGTAGACAATGATAATAAAGATAACAAAACACTGCAGGAATGCTTTATGTTCACCTTAACAAAAGGATTTCTAATTTCAAAATATAACAAGCAGAAGACACAGCTTCCATAATCTATACTAATAAAAGGCAAAGCCCTCACTCACTCACTGACTCACTCACTCATCACTAATTCCCCAACTTCCCGTGTAGGTAGAAGGCTGAAATTTGCCAGGCTCATTCCTTACAGCTTACTTACAAAAGTTAAGCAGGTTTCATTTCGAAATTCTACGCGTAACGGTCATAACGGTCAACAACGTCCGCCATGTTGAACTTTCTTATTCATGGCCCCATCTTCACAAAATTTGGTAGGCGGCTTCCCTGCGCTAACCGAAACCAATCTACGTACTTATTTCGGTGGTATGACGCCACTGTCAGCCGCCATATTGAACTTTCCAACGTCACTAATTCTCAAACTTACCGTGTAGGTAGAAGGCTGAAATTTGGTACTTATTTCGGTGGTATGATGCCACTGTCGGCAACCATATTGAACTTTTCAATGGTCTTTGTTACTTATGGGCCCATCTTCAAGAAATTTGGTACGCGTGTTCCCAAAGCTAACTGAATCCTACTTACGTACATATATACGTCCATAGCTTGCAGCTCGGTCACCGTGTGAGGCGCCTTTGGGTCCGCCATCCCAACACCTCCCACGTTGTTGGCTGCCTGCCTATATAAGGATGTCCGTCGCTCCAGTCTCTACATTCCCTTCCTTGCTTCGCCACGGGATTCACATCTCCCTGCTGATAACTACAGTCTTTTTATTTAATCCATGGCTTCTCCGCTGTTTTATTGTTCATTTATTACGATTATAGTTATTGTTTAGGTATTTTAGACTTACTTTACATTGTTCAGGTACCCATTTCCTTTATCATTCTAACCGTACCCCCATTAACATGTCTATCGAGGTGATCACGATCGATCAAAGAACTGTCACTTACTGAGTGGTTTCCATGCCCAGAGATGGCACCTGCCTTTTCCATTCTCTTTGTTACATATTGCACGGCCATATCAGGCTCACTCTTGATATCCGGAGGAACATTGTGTCTTATGTATTGAATGACTGGGACAGGTTCAAGGTGTGGACTGATGACGGTACAGGAGATAATTATACTACACAGGAGCACTATAACAGTGAAATGCTTAAGCCCTTCACCTATGGTTCTACATGTGAGTTGATGGCTGCCACTGAATTGTTTGGTTGTTGCTTTCCTGTGTACCGAAATGGCAAAATATTTTACATCTTTCGACAACCGCCAATGCCTCTTAGATTGACAGGTGACGATTTCAGTAGTGGACACTTTGATGTTTATGAATGTTTAAACTCTCAAAAGCTGGATGTGAAGTTATCGATGAAACCGGTTGTATACTTACAACGCTTGACAGATGCCAAATGTCTCTTCAACACAAGTCCTACAAATACTGTCGTAATTAAAACAAACCATGAAACTCAAACCGATTATGACAGCAGCAATCCAAGCTGTGAGATTTCAAACAAGATTACTGTTCACATGGCGAACTGTACGTTGCATGCTCAAGAGTAAGCTCAGTGCACAGCTTGGTCATATTACAACCGGAGGGCCGAACTCACAATGTGGTATACAAAGAGATCCTTAACAAATAATTATTGGTATATTTTCCCTCAGTTTAAAAAGGTTTAATTTTCTTCTTAATAAAAATTTTAAGGCAGTACTTCGCTGCTGCATAGCGGGGGTATTTTGCTAGTTCCTATAATAAAACTAATAATGATAATAATAATAATAATCATAATAATTATGTTTATATCTCACTCGTCTCACTACTTAAAGTTCTTAGACAAAGAGGAACCACTTTAACCACCAAGGTGTAGCAACCACCTGGATGGTGCGATGGCAGCTATTATTGCACCAGTACCATCACCACACATTAGCTATTAGGTGGTGAAGTGTTGAGGAAGAGATAGCCAATTAGAGACAAGGGATGATTGGGGGGTTAGAATGACTAGGCCATGAAGGATAATTTACCCAGAACTTCAGGGTAAACCCTACTCTTTTCGATATTTAAAGTCTGTGTTCTTTGATGACCACAGAGAGTCAGGACTTTGGCTTTACATCTCATCCAATGGACGGCACCATATTTACAATCCAGTGTCCCTGCACTGGGGCATTGGGATCCCCATACAGACCAGAGGGAAAGCACCCCCTGTCGGTCTCACCAACACCTCTTCCAGGAGCAACCCAAGCTTTTTCCAGGTACTGGCTGGGAATTGGGCATATACAGTAACCTGTATTGGAATGCAATTAAAATTAAAGCTCAAATAGCGTACTTTTAAGGTAAGAAATTAACTCCCAACAAAGTTTATTTCAGTATACTGTGCTGTAACAGTCATATTAAGGAGTTATATAATGTATACCCTAAAAGTCACAATAAAAACCTGCAACTGATCAACTAAAAGCTAATCAATCTTTTTAGCACCATTTCAGCAACACCTGTAATAAAATAAGACTGATGGTAAAGATATCCAGGTGTTTCTCCATTATAATAAAGAACTGTAAAGAAAATGTTATTTCTACATTGATTACCTCAATTGTAAGCGACAGTGCTTCTTTACAAATGAAAATATGTTGAACACTGTCAGTTAAGTCTTTGCACTTCACCAACATTCCAGGGATCGCATTTATTAAAGTGATTTGAGCATCAAAGTACGTGTACGCCAAAAATGAGGAAGATGTATGCACCAAAAATAATTAGATTTCTAAAACCTGGTGTATACACATTTATACACAATTTACACTTTAAAAATCACAATCACCTTGAAAACGTGCATATGTGAATGCAAAATAAACTCACCCTCAAAAACATATGGCCCATGCTAATCAGCCTTATACATATGCAATCACAATGCTGCAGACCTTTGTCGATGACATGACACATCTAGACTCTGCCACCTGAATTTAAGGAGTCCTATGCTGCACTCCACAACTGAGCATGCATGATCATGCACTGCATTATAGCCAATCTCCTCTGTGCTGTGGGGGTTGGGGAAAAGCATAAGGAGCCAGCAGCAACTATCACTTGACATATGTAATGACACCAATGTTGTTACAATTAATAGTTCAGCCCATATCAAAAACTGTGGGTTCAGTAAGTTGTCATACCAACAAGTGAGCAATAAGGTACAGCGATATCAGCCACTTGGCTGACAATGCTACTCTGCTTCAAAACAAAGGAATCATGGGTTGATCCAGGCCACTAAGTCATGACATTTGTCTGTCTCATCTTGGCATCACAGATGACTTGTGTGTAAATGGAATGTAACCACTTACATTTAACAAAAGCAGCTTCATAGTTGCTAGGACCCTTTATTGTAATGCGAGTACAGTCAATTGCCCTGATTATGTTAGGAAAACAAGAAGGTGCCTGTTGCCAGAAAGCCAACTCCTGTTAAAAACTAGACACGAACAAGTGTAACCTGATTTCTGACAGTCTGTCTTTCTAATGTTGGGGACAACTGAGCACATTGTTCCAAAAGAGTGGCACTTGGGAGCCTAAATCATCTCATAAACCAGCCACCATCATGAGCAAAAAAAGCATGTGACATTAAAGTTTCACCATCTGCCTAGACTTCAAACAACACCAAACAAGCCATGTCGTGTCAGGCCTTGGCTATAGGACATGATATTTATAGCTTTCTGTATGAGTCACACCTGTGTTTTCAGCCATTGCAATTATTGACAACAAGTGATTGATCTCAGAAGTGACAGCAGGAAGACAATATAAACTGATGAAAAACCAATAATGTTCTTCAGTGAAAATACGCAGCATTGGCCCTCTTAAAAGGGAATTACAATAGAATACATACATCATTTTCATCACTTTTGAGGTTTAATGTTTGTCCTGTCAACGCACATTATAATAATAGCTCAGTGGTATGAATTATTTTATGGTTTTACTTCATTTACCTACTTTATCAAAGACATCCTTATTTCCCACTTTCTTCAAAACGTTGTGGCGTATACGTCAGAGTTGCCATAAATTATGCAAGTTGCATACACACATTTCAGGCCTCTTTTTTTGTTCGTGCACAAGTTTTTTAAATTTGACTCCAAGACATTTTATTTTCCAATTTTTTGTAAAAATTAAGTTTGGAATAAAACAAAAGAAATATTTAAAAATGGAACAACCAGTAATAATGCATGAAGACAATCTCCTCATTTGTATCACAATACAAGTTGAAACCAATTGGTTGCAGCTACAGAACCACAGGCTAGGTACCACAATCTCAGGTAAGAATAGATTCCACATATAGAGCAGAAACCATTCATTCTAGCTCTAGTTATGGGAAATTTTGGAGAAAATACTTAGCAGAAGAAAAACTAAATTCTGGGTGCTCTCATACACCTGAAGAATTGGCATGCCACATGAATAAACAAGTTGTGAACATGACTCAAAGATAAAAGGCTAAATGTACAGTATACTTGAAGCCTTCCCAAGGATGATCCTGTAAATATTTGCTCAGTATGGAAGATGGTGTTCACCTTGCAGCAAGAGGATTTATGTCATCTGGTTTGGCCCAGTCTGAAGAAGTCTCATGCCATGTGAGCTCATCTTTAATTATTTAGTTGATTAATGTATTAAAACTATGTTAACGCTCTTACGTGTCTGTTATTGACATTTGGATGCATATCTTGATAAAATCTTAAAATTGGGTACTATGTTCTTTATAAATAAATAAATAATTTTTACTGCTATCAGTTTTGAATGTCCTATATAACATACAAAAACATACATTTTTATTTCAGAAAGAGTTCAATGATAAGCCTAATTACCAAAGGTGGTAATTCAGTTCTAGAAAATAAATAGACAGTCAGTCTTAAGATTTTCTGAATTTGTGGCATTTCAAAAAATAAGAATGATGGCTGCCATGAATTTACTTTTATTGAACACTAACCCAGATTAGATGATTGAGTTTTTGTTTTTCCCTCATCTGTGCAGTGCATTTGTTTGGTGTTTATCCCTCTCTATCTGCATGCCAGCACAACATGCTTAATAATGTAGGACACTTTTGACTTTTATCCAGTGTCTGGTCTGATCTGATTTGTGTAGGTGAGCCACCACTGCCAGGGGGCAACCTATCATAGTTCATAGACTCTCATCTCCTTACATAAACAAGAGAGTTAAATGCTCAATTAAGCAATTGGCCTGAGTACATACTCACCAGTTCCAGCTTGTAGATCAGCAGCAGTGGATTGGGCTTAAATAGAAAAATGGTGCTTCTGAGCCAAACAGTCAAATCTTACAACAAGCCTTGTCATTTGCCACATGGTTTAATGTACAAGTATAAGGTAAACTTATTGCTGTTTGCCCTATTATGTAACATGATTACTTTATTAGACAGATATTAACTCAAGTCTTTTGATCATTTTCAGTATCTTCACTGCCTATAGCAATTTAGTGTATACATCAGATGCATACTGAGTGTGTCTGATTTTTTGCATGACATGTATTATAACTGACCATGGACCCCCAGAAGATTTTTTGTTTCCTCTAGGAATGCTGCTGACTTGAGGTTTTAATGATAATATTAATAATAGATTTTGTTTTGTTTTTGTCTCCCCCCCCTTTTCAGCATTCAATACCATCCATCTCACAAACAGATTAAGAAATTGAACAGTATGAATGTTAAGCCATATATTACATTTTGATTCTAGGACTTTCTTTTAGGTCTCCTGTACTGTTCTGTCTCCATTGTTATTTACACTCTCTATACTAGTGATCTCAGACAGAACAATGACAATCTTTTCATTATAAAATATATTGAAGACACTATGGAGTTTGTGAACATATCTGGGGGGCTGAGGGTGGTGAAAGCTACTACTTCAACCACTCTCTTAAAAATAATGATTCTTTAATGGATTTTTTACTGTGGTGGGCTGGTGCCCTGCCCGAGGTTTGTTTCCTGCCGTGTGCCATGTGTTGGCTAGGATTGGCTCCAGCAGACCCCTAAGACCCTGTAGTTAGAATATAGCGGGTTTGATAATGAATGGATGGATGGATGGATTTTTTATGGTTCTTTACTCTGCTGTGTGGTTCCACATAGAGCAATTGTTTGACAAAGCATTCCATTCTGGGATGTGTTATTTACATATGTAGTTGCTTCTTTGTGCTTTGTTAACTTCCTAATATGTAGAAAACCCCTGAAATTTTAATGTACGGTTGGCTACTTAGCAAGAAACCAACAGGCTGAGAAAACCTGGACTTAGCTTGTTTTATTGTATGCAGCAAGAGTCCTTGTAAAATGAGCCATCGGTATTTCACAGATCTATTACCATCTACTCATGGTTGTTTACTGTATCGACCCTTTTACAGATCTTAATAAATAAAGTTCATGCAGATGGGTCTTTTGGGAACCAAAAATAGTTCCCCTATGGCACTGCATTGTAGAAGCACTCTGGCAGTGGACTGTTTAGTTAAGTGGTGCCATAAGAACTATCTTAATCTGAATGTTAAAAGACTGATATTTAATTTTAAGAGTTAAAAATCTGCATGTTCACTACTTCTTCTCAGGAGCAGGTTGAACTAGTGACTGAATATAAATACTTAGGAACTTTCCTACATAAAAACCTGAATTGTGATATTAACACAAAAAATATCTATTCTATACCGTAAGCACATATTGTATTTCTACTCTGTAAACCCAGACTATCTAAAGTGGACAACAACATCATGTTCTTCTTTTATGGCAATGCAATCCAGCCTGTCATCACTTTCAAATTCATTCTCTGGTTTAGTTCTCTGACAAATCAAAATTAAAAAAAAAGAACTCCAACAAACATGATGACAAAATTTATCAGAACTACGGTCGATGGTTTGGTAGGTGTGTGTCACAAGTCAATGTTGAAGACACTGAAAAGATAACAGACACCCTTTTTAGCTTTTAGAAGATTGTTGTTATAAAGACTCACAGAAACCAGTCCAGAAATTCTTTTCTACCTGGTGGCATATGGCTTTTAATAAGGAATATCAAAGATTATCAAAGATAAAACAAATTCTGGAAAGGTAGAGCTTTTCATATGCATTGTGGAACTGTTTTAGATAAATGCTTATTGTCAAATTCTTAGGGTCAGTTCACAAAGAGCTATTTTTATTTTCAAATGATGTAAATGTTTCAGAACATTTGTATAACTTTTAACTTGTTTGTCTCTATTTTTTTTTTGGTCTGTTATTGAATGCAGCATAGAAAGCAAATTAAATGTTTTCTTATGTAAACATGACTAAATAAAAAAACTCTTGAACCTTTTCAACTGGACATATCTCAACAATATTATTTAGTAGCTGGGCACCATTAACATTTCATTACAAAATTATGCCTCTGATCAAAACTTGGAGGGGATAGGTTTAGCTTTTAATTACTGCACAAACTGAAGCAGGGTTTCCCGGTACTGCCTGGGATATGGATACTGATTTTAGAACAAAACTTAGCCAACGGTGTCCCCCTACAGGTGGGAGGACCTGTATAAAATTTTACAGTAACAGTTTCAATGCTGTGTATTTGGATACTGGGCATACAGAAACACAGGTTCAGCTTTATATATTAGATTGGCCCAATATTGTCAGTAACTATTTATGTTATTCAGTTTGAAATTGCTCTCTTTTATTAGTACTACTACTACTACTAATAATAATGCTATTTATTATTTATACAGTAATCCCTCGCTATATCGCGCTTTGACTTTCGCGGTTTCACTCTATCGCGGATTTTAAATGTAAGCACATCTAAATATATATCACAGATTTTTCGCTGGTTCGCGGATTTCTGCAGACAATGGGTCTTTTAATTTATGCTACACGCTTCCTCAGTTTGTTTGCCCTGTTGATTTCATACAAGGGACGCTATTGGCGGATGGCTTAGAAGCTACCCAATCAGAGCATGTATTACATATTAACTAAAACTCCTCAATGCTATAAGATATGCATCACACGCGGAGCTTGATTGTTTGCTTGTCTCTGCCTCTCTCTCACCCTCTCTGACATTCTCTGCGCCTGACGGAGGGGGTGTGAGCAGAGGTGCTGTTTGCTTAAAAGATACTGACGTTCCTCTAAAAAAATGCTGCTTTATTGCGGTGCTCGGCTTATTTAAAAGCACAAAAGCACACGTATTGATTTTTTGATTGTTGCTTTAATCTCGCTCTCTCTCTCTGGCGTTCTCTGCGCCTGACGGAGGAGATGTGAGCAGAGGGGCTGTTTGCACAGAGGCTGTTTGCTTAGAAGATACTAACACTCGTCTAAAAATGCCGCAGCAAACTTAAAAGCACAAGTATTGATTTTTTGATTGTTTGCTTTTCTTTGCGAGCTCTCTCTCTCTTTCCCTCTGAAATTCTCTGCTCCTGAAGAGAAGAAGATCTATTTGCATTCTTTTAATTGTGAGAAAGAACTGTCATCTCTGTCTTATCATAGAGGACAGTTTAAACTTTTGACTAAAGGGTGTTATTTCATGTCTAGAGGGCTCTAATAATGTTAACAGTGTGGGAGAGTTTATAAGGGCTTAAAATATATAAAAATAACTACACAAACATATGGTTTCTACTTCGCGGATTTTCGTCTATCGCGGGGGGTTCTGGAATGCAACCCCCGCGATCGAGGAGGGATTACTGTATACCACTTTTCCCATGCTCAAAACACTTTGCTAGTATTGTAAATGGTACAAAAAAATAAAGGTACAGAAAAAGACAGAATAAATAACAGTGGATACAAACTAATGTCAAGCATTTAATACCAAACAATAGATTAATACATCAAAGACAAATTTCTGAATTAGAATTAAAAAACAAGCAAAACAATAATAATGCAGAAAAAAGTGCTAAATGGAAGCCATAAACAAATAACATAATTTGTGTAAGTTAATATGTAACAATATCAAAGTAGATATTAACTCACACATAACATTTTCTGTAGAAAAACAGTTAGTCATATAGTCAGATTGCTTTAAAAATAACCATTGCATTTTGCATGTTTAACCTAATTTATACATGTGTACATCAAGTAAGGTGTAAAATACAGTATAAAAAATTATATTGAAAATAAAGATCAGTATATTATAGTCCAACCTAAAATCACTATTATTGTACTGATAATTGCACTATAAAGAGGAACATAACTTAGGACATTTTATAACGCAACAAAAAGGAAAATAATTACTTTATTTGCAATGCAAAATATTAACACTCTCACTTTGAAGTTCTAAGTCTTCTTTAATTGGACAATAATTTGTGTATCCCAGGATGAAAAACTAAACTACCCAAGTGCCTTAGGCAGCCCCTCATGGAAAACACTTCATAGGAATAACTGCTCTATTTTCTAGAAGCTTATTCAGCAGTATTCTTTTTTATTTTATTTTTCAGAAACTTTAAAGATAAGACTGCACAGTATCCAAGATTGATGCAGCTAAAAGCTCTCTGCAGAGGTCGAACTAGTTGTGTTGGCAGGCTGATGAAGAAGGTGTCCTGACCTTGCTGTACCTAACCTTGACAGCACTTTTTTCAGTTAGAAAAGAGCTGTATGGTGCAGAATATTAAAAGCAATGCTCAAAAGAAGCCGACTGCTAAAGACTGGTGAGTTACTATGGATAACGATTTGCCAATCATTACAATTATGATGGCAGTGAACTGTAGGAGAAAGAAAGAAAGAAAGAAAGAAAGAAAGAAAGAAAGAAAGAAAGAAAGAAAGAAAGAAAGAAAGAAAGAATTTTACCATGCAGCAAAGTTCCAAATTGTTGAGTTCAGCAGCCACACCCATTGTGGGGTGCATAAAATCAATCACATAGCAATTGCAGTCTCCACTGGCAAACATTGGCAATAGAATGAGTCTATATTGATGAGCCAAGTGACTTTAAATTTGGCACAGGAATAGGATTCCACACTCAATGTGGTGCAGTGGTTAAGGCTTTGAACCTTAAACCCTGAGGTGGTGTCTTCAAATCCCGCTACTGACACTGTGTGACCATGACCAAGTTACTTCAGCTGCCACTGTGTTTCAATTGGAAAAATAAAAGAAATGCAACCAAATGTAGCTCAAATGTTGTAAGACACTATAGATAAAGGTGTCAGACAAATATGGTAAAGATCATGATAATAATAGCCCTGATCAACTACAAGTGCTAATATTATGAAGTTGGATGAACTAGGAATAACAACAGCTCAGCCATAAAGTAGTACACCATGCAAATGCACAGACAGGAGCTGCTAAATGCTAAAGAACACAGCACATAAAAAGTGTCTATCCTCTGTTGCATCACTAACAACAGAGTTTCAAACTGCCATGGAAGGAAGCAAAATCTGTGCAAGAACTGTGCATTGTGAACTACGTGAAGTGGTTTTTCATGGCCGAGCAGCTGGACACAAGCCTGAGATCACTAGGCCCAATGCCAAGCATGGCTGGAGTGGTGTATGTCACATTACCATTGAAGTCTGGAGCAGTGGAAATGGGTTATCTGGAGTAATGAATCATGCATGATAGATTAATCTGGGATTGGAAGATGCCAGGAGAACTCCAATTTCCGGACTCCATAGTGCCTACAATAAAGTTTGATGGAGAAGGGATAATGGTCTTGGGCTGTTTTTCAGGATTTGGAGTGGGCCCCTTGGCTCCAGTGATGGGTAGTGTTAATACTACAGCCTACAAAGACATTTTAAACAATTGTGCAATTCCAACTTTGTGGTAACAGTTTGGGGAAACATCAAAGCTAGGTCCATCAAGACATGGTCTGATGAGTTTAGTGTGATGGAACTTAAGTAGCCTGACCTAAACCTTACTGAATACATTTGGGAAAAATCTTGTGGAAAGCCTCCCCAGAAGAGTGGAGGGTCTTATAGCTTCAAATGTGGGGGAGGCAACTCCATATTAATGCCCATGGTTTTGGAATGTAATGCCCAACAACCTCATATAGGTGCAATAGATATGTGTCCATATAGCATATGTTTGATGCCTATTTATTGAAAGTTATTATACTAAAAGGGAAACTATCAGATCTACTGCTGTATATTGTGGAAAATAAAGCAGATCTTTTTTTATTATTTCATACAAATTATTAGCCTGTTGACCGTCTACCTTAAATCAGCTACCTATGGAACACTCAAAGCATTTAACTTTTGAATAAATTGCATTCACTGTGATTAAAGGCATGCATAAATTTATATTATTAGCTGTGTTTTCCAAAATTCTTTGGAAGAAAAAAGTTGAAACTTAATATTTCACTTGAATATTTTCTGTCTATTCAAAGACAGTGAAAAAGTAAACACAGTGGAAATGGGAATGCCACCTTGGTATCTCTGTAGGATCATTCATACTGCAGCTAATATGCAGTGTATTGAGAAACATTTCTTTTACATGATGGTGCTGCATGCAGGGTTGATTCCAACTTTGTGCCAGATCAATTCCTGCCAACTGAAATTCAGGTTTACTGGGTTCAGAAAATGCATGGATGAATGCTTTTATACTTTTGGATGATACTCTGTAATAGAATTAATTCAGTGAAATAAAAAAACAACTTACTATTCCTCGGTCCTTGATAAGATTACTTTTCAAATGATGCAACTGTTGTTTTATAAAAAGAGCAACTTTTTACTTATAACTTTGTTCATATAGATCTTGGGGAACAAACATCCCATGTACTCTTTCTCAATAGCAACTGTATCTCGCATAATGGTATCAAAAAAAATCTTTATCCAGTCCTCTTTCTATTAGCTTATTTACTTACAATGGTGAATTGGAAGTGTCAGCTTCTATGATTAAGTACGGCACACAAACATGATTAAACTGAAAAAATAAACTGTTGGCAAATATTTTAGAATTTTCTTTAGGGACAAGTATAGAGTGTGAAAGGTAATTAGGATCTGACAGAGAAATGTTCTTTTGGATTTCTTTGTACTTAGCATTTCAAATATTTATACATATAAAAAATAACAGGAAAGACAGCAAACGCTAAGCCACTCAAGGGCCTGACTATATAATGAAGTTCTTCAACTGCCTGCCTTCCTGCTCCTCTCACCTATAATGTGACCTCTTTCATCACCTTATCAAATGAGCCCTTACCTCTTCTCCACTCCTGATCTCCAAGATGAAGATCCAAGACTGTACGATCACCTGCCAGAGGGACAGGATGTCTTTTTAAGGGACAACAAAGTTATACTTCCACTGCTTGACTTACCCTTCCACGAAGTACTCCTGGGTCATCCAAATACTCCATGACCCAAAGTCTTATTTTTTTTGCCCACCTGCCCCACCATCTTAAAAGGACAAACCCTGTTGAGGAACCCCTGAACATTATCACGTCCCCATTACTTCCCTGTCTTTCTTCACAGGACTGAAGCTACATTACTTTTCCCCTGAAAACCTAACAGTTTTTGTATCAGTGATTCCAGCCCTATCTGTAGATGTCGTTCAAATGTAACATGAATGAGCAATTCACCTCTACCATTTACCACACAGCCCAGATGAACAGTACCAACAGCACTTATCAAAGACCTCAGACATGACCAACACACCTTTCATAAATATTAGGCACAGATCTGAAAGTAAAACTATAAAAATAAACTTACACTAAAATGGTACACTTAATTCAGGTCAGTAATACTGAGTAAGAGAGATGGTGAGAGGAGAGATCTTAAAAATAGAAAATAGAAAAAAAAATCTAACTAGTCTTGCTGTGTCTGTATTGTGTGTGTATGTGAGACAGGCAGTTGACACAAATTACAGGAATAGAAAGTGTTAACAGAGGAGATACAAAGAAGTCATTGCAGTTTAAATAGTATACTTATGTAGACAGGTACAGACACATACAACAAAAAAAACTCAGCCACAAAGGTTAAATGGACAAGGCCAAACATTGCAGGAAATAAATTGTCTGTTGAAGGATGCAATCAAGAATTTTTTGGTGCAGGGGTTCAAGCATTGTCATAGAGAAACGCCATTACCTCTAATTCCCATTCCTGACCAAAAATGAAAAATGAGGCATGTATCAAACACGATTCACACTTGTTCCTTTAGATTAAAAATGATAAAGTCCTTGCAGATAAATAGCTCAGTCTTTTGCACAAGCTGCTGAAAAAGCTAAAAGGTTTAGTGTAATGACAATTAAGCTTCTGTTGCTCTCACTCTTATATGTCTAATCAGCCATACTAAAATTATGTCCAGCACACTGGTTTCTTATTTTAGCAAAGCTCTTCCACACTTCAAACAGCTTACAAAAAGGAAGTTTTCTATTTGATCACAGAATAAAAAAGAATAATAAAAATGGCACGCCTTTACAGTTGATGATTTATTTAAAGCTTACAGCTGCCTCGAGAATTCAACTTACGCCAGCCAATCATACTTAAATATGAGGCAATCTCTATGAATTTCCAAACTCTGTACTTTTTTTCAGATTTTCTAGACCATACTGAATGATTGGGTGAACCTATTGATGGATGGATGAATATTGATAATCAGATTTATTATTAAAAAAAAATCTGAATTCTTTAAGAAGTGGGTTTCTAACTCTATACCACAACTTTAACATGGATGACTGCACATCGGCACACTACAGTATCACAGGATTCAACAGGATGTTAGGAACTGGTATGGTTCTTAATAGTTCATTTCAAAGGTAATTGCTCTTACTGTTATAAACAGGTTATGTTTCATGACCCTAGTTTTCTTAATAGTGAGAACTTTTGTTTTGTTATTAAGTTTTCATGTCAATGTATTAAATTCCGGTTTAATGGGAGACTCCATTTTGGTGTTTTTTGACATTAGTAATGAGTTTTGACCCCCATTACTAACTTGTATAGACTAGAAGTTGCAGTGTCAGTGGGTCATGCTGTTTTAGTCGGTGGCAAGTTTCCAGATCAGTAGTCAATATTCAAGCTTTTGCATAACAAAAATGTAAAATACCTAGGCCCATTTAGTTTAATTCTGAAGATGTAGGGCTTGAAGTTTGGCTTCTTTAACTAGTGTGTTTGCTGTTAGCATTTTTGACCTTGGCATTTTAGTTATTTTGTATTCTTTGGTTTTAACCTCTGCCCTTGCTCAGACTCTACATCTCCTGATTCAATTAAATAACTTAAAATGTTTCAGCCCTTGTGCCTACCATAGTGGCAGTGAGATCTGCTGAATTACTGTTTATGTCTTGAACTACACTCACATTCTTGTCCTTAACAGCTTTATTGTTTAGTCCTACAGATCAATTCTGACATATATTTTAACTTACGTAATATTCATTTTGATGTAGGTAACTTTTTAAAATTACTTTAAATCCATGGTCTTGGCATTTTGCATACTTCTGTGAATAGCATCATAACGTATTGTTTAACTGTTAACTGTTTGAACATTGAATTCATGTATAGCCGTCGCTCCAGTCTCTACATTCCCTTCCTTACTTCGCCACGGGATTCACATCTCCCTGCTGATAACTACAGTCTTTTTATTTAATCCACGGCTTCTCCGCTGTTTTATTGTTCATTTATTATGATTATAGTTATTGTGTAGGTATTTTAGACTTACTTTACATTGTTCAGGTACCCATTTCCTTTATCATTCCAACCTTACCCCCATTAACATGTCTATCGAGGTGATCACCATCGATCAAACAACTGTCACTTACCGAGTGGTTTCCATGCCCGGAGATGGCACCTGCCTTTTCCATTCTCTTTGTTACATATTACACAGCCATATCAGGCTCACTCTTGATATCCGGAGGAACATTGTGTCTTATGTATTGAATGACTGGGACAGGTTCAAGGTGTGGACTGATGACAGTACAAGAGATAATTATACTACACAGGAGCACTATAAGAGTGAAATGGTTCTGCATGTGAGTTGATGGCTGCCGCTGAATTGTTCGGTTGTCGCTTTCAAGTGTACTGAAATGGCCAAATATTTTACACCTTTCGACAACCGCCAATGCCTCTTAAACATCTTAGATTCACAGGTGACGATTTTAGTAGTGGACACTTTGATGTTTATGAATGTTTAAACTCTCAAAAGCTGGATGTGAAGTTATCGATGAAACCGGTTGTGTGCTTACAACGCTTGACAGATGCCGAATGTCTTTTCAACACAAGTCCTACAAATACTGTCGTAATTGAAACAAACCATGAAACTCAAACCGACAGCAGCAATCCAAGCTGTGAGATTTGAAACAAGATTACTGTTCACATGGCCAACTGTACATTACATGCTCAAGAGTAAGCTCAGCGCACAGCTTGGTCATATTACAACCGGAAGGCCGAACTCACAATGTGGTATACAAAGAGATCCTTAACAAATAAATATTGGTATATTTTCCCTCAGTTTAAAAAGTTTTAATTTTCTTCTTAATAAAAATTTTAATGCAGTACTTCGCTGCCGGGGCGGCTCGGTGGTGCAGTGGTAGTGCTGCTGCCTTGCAGTTAGGAGACCCGGGTTCGCTTCCCGGGTCCTCCCTGTGTGGAGTTTGCATGTTCTCCCCGTGTCTGCGTGGGTTTCCTCCCACAATCCAAAGACATGCAGGTTAGGTGGATTGGCAATTCTAAATTGGCCCTAGTGTGTGCATGGAGCGTTTGTGTGTGTCCTGCGGTGGGTTGGCACCCTGCCCAGGATTGGTTCCTGCCTTGTGCCCTGGGATTGGCTCCAGCAGACCCCCGTGACCCTGTATTCGGATTCAGCGGGTTTGAAAATGGATGGATGGACTTTGCCGCCGCGAAGCGCAGGTTTTTTGATAATATATATATATATGTATATATGTGTGTGTGTATATATATATGTTTATATGTGTGTGTGTATGTGTATATATATATATATATGACAGCAACACTCATAACAGTGACAAAACAATTACATTGACAATCATGTTACATTATTTTCAAAATGTTTCCTTTCTTTTTCATTACTTCCTTAACACACTACTTCTCTGCTGCGAAGCGCGAGTATTTTGCTAGTTAAATTTATAAAGTTCATTTCAAATGGGCCTTTGTTTCCTGGTTCACCGACAAAAGCGCGATAGACATATGCGCCCCGACAAAACTGAGACGGACAAATGAGCGCCGACAAAACGCTAACTGGTTTTCGACAAATGCGTGTCGACAAAATCACCATGACAAAATCGCGAGAGACGCCAAGAGAGTGGGATGCCCTTGCTGCAATTCTTCCTACATATGCAGGGTGTGATCTTAAGGACCATCTGCATGCCGTGCTGATGACATGCCGTGCCTCATAATATTGACTTCTAAAATAAACATTATTATATTTAATTTAAACTCGTAATTCATATTTAATGAAACTTTCGCGATTTTGTTGGGGCGATTTTGTCGGCGCGATTTTGATGGTGCGTTTTAATTGGCGATATTTTCTCGGCGCGCATATGTCTATCGTGCAAATGTCGGGTCACATTGTTTCTTTATGAAAAAACGCAGTTTCTTGTCCACGTGCAACTGTGTGTAAGATAATTAGGTAATAACTGATGTAGCATTTTTGTGATCATGGTACTTCTTCATAGTGAAGGGAACTTGGAGAACTAATCATGTTGGAAAGGTAACACCTGGAAATGATATTTTAGTGTTGTGAGGATGTATGTTCCAGCAAGTCAGTAAATTTACAACTGATGTCATGAGTGTAGACAGTGGGTTAGAAAGAAAGTGAAGGATACTGTAAATGGCATGTCAATTTAGGATGTTTTGAAGTGAATGTTCTGGGTGTTTATTTGTAGATTAACTGATAGCTTGAGGAACTGTGAAAATGATTTTTAATGTGTAAAAGAATTAAAAGAGTTGTCAAAATGAGAAAAACAAACACATGTATTTGGGTGAGTGACTTTCTACTAAACAGCAATTTTTAGTCATGAAAAGTCAGTGAAGTAACTTGAATCAGGAAAAAGCATATAATGGATAGAGACAATCCTGTCACTGCAGCAGCATACACATGAATAGAAGCACTCAAAGCAGGCTGGTGAGCGTGGCAGGGAAGCAGAGTTAAAAGACCACTCAGACTACTACAGGAAAAACATTTCAATATACTTCATAAGGTGCAAAAGTTTTGGGTTAACCATGAAACCCAAACATGATTGTGCCACCGATTCAACAGCAGAAAATCTTGCAGTAGTTTGTGTAGAACACCAAGCTTTGGATGAAACAAGTCTTTTATGAATTGGATAAGCTGATATATAACAAAGATAGATATTAGTCTGTAGTCTATAGACATATATGAGCCGCCAAAATTGCTCCGATTAAAATGTGCCGTCAAAATCGTGCAGATAGAATCGCGAAAGTTTCATTAAATATGAATTACTAGTTTAAAGCATATATAATAATGTTTATTTTAGAAGTCAATATTATGAGACACAGCATGCCATCAGCACGGCATGCAGATAGTCCTTAAGATCACACCCTGCATATGTAGGAAGAATTGCAGCAAGGGCGTCCCACTCTCTTGGCCTCTCTCGCGATTTTGTTGTGGTGATTTTGTCGGCACACTTTTGTCGAAAACCAGTTAGCGGGTTTGTAATCGCTCATTTGTCCGTCGCATATGTCTATCGCGCTTTTGTCGGTGAACCATTAGTCTGAGCTTTGACATTTCTGGTTATGCTGTGAAGTTCAAATTAACCAGAGTTATAAAAATAAGCATTCATTGTTGCCACAAGGCTCTGCGGTGGGCTGGCGCCCCGCCCAGGGTTTGTTTCCTGCAATGCACCCTGTGTTGGCTGGGATTGACTCTAGCAGACCCCTGTGACCCTGTAGTTAGGATATAGTGGGTTGGAAAATGGATGGATGGATAGAATTACATATGACTGCTTTGAAATTGCTTCAGTTTTTTCTTTGTCTGGTGCCTACTGACTCAATGGTACAATAAAAACCCCACAAATAATAATACTGTTTGACTTGTCTTCATGTCTAGTCGAGATTTTGGTAGTTCCTTCCTATTTATGACCTTCTAGACCTGAAAGATCTAATGTTTTAGGCCATGTTTGGACCATATTTTGAGCAGGAAATTATATATTTATGATAAAGAGTAAACCAATAGGTGTCTTCAACAAAACTGACCCCAGGGGTTCAACCCATAATGAAATCTGAGGGGTCAAAGTTACTCCCTTTTCATACAAAAAACGGGGATTGGTAATATAAGCATATGGGGTGTTTTGTATGATGTTCTGAAGTTGCTAATCATGAATATAATATTCTTGATATTTGATTCTTTGCCAGTGGTTATAGCCCTCTAAGACCCACTCTCAGTAGGTTGAAATTACAAATTTCAAACATAAGTGTGTGGGGAATCGTGTTAGACTACTTCATGATCAGTGATTGTGCATATGATATTATTTTTGATTTGTGATCCTTTACTAGGGATTTAGGCCTCTATGGAGAGCTATCAGAGGGTGACAAATGACAAGTTTCTATTACAACTGAGAATATTTAGACCTAAGACAATTAAATTAAAGAACACATTTTGCTATTTTAAATATCTGATGCAACATCTTTTGTTTATTATGTACTCCTATGTCATGAAGTAAATTATTACATTCCTTATGAATGCCGTGAATTAGGGTGACTTACACCAAGTCAGACTTTCTCTAAACTGCAAACATGACACATTGACTTAGGCAATGAATATTCCTCTCCTCTGCAGGGCTTATTGCATGTGAAAATACTGGATTTCTAAAAATGAACTTTACCATTTTAAATTTCTTTAGGCAGAGAGTATATAAAGAGGCAAATCAAATAGGCAGAATGCAGTCCAGTGAGCTACAAATATGGGCTAGAACTTGGGTTAACTAAATATCTAAGAAAAATGAGGTTCAATTTCAATCAAAACAAGTCAAGTCAAGTTGGGGAGCATGCGCTGGTACAGTGCGTTGCCACACCCACTACACGGTGAAACAACTCGGGATCCCGGTTTGCAACCCCCGAGGCAGACATGCCGTCCAGTCCCGCCCTCCGGAAATGACCCTCTATCTGCCACAGCCAAGTGTTACATGGGCGACCGCTTGGCCTGGTCCAGCCACTCGGGTACCCAACAATGAAGATCTTACGAGCCGGATCACCCTCAGGGAAACGCACCACATGGCCATAGTGCTGTAACTGATGCTCCCTCATAATGCAGGTAATGTGCCTCATTCAGGACTCCATGAGCAACCATTTATTTGACACAAAGTCAAACCAACTGTACTTTCTGGAGAGACAAAGTACCAAAGGAGTCCAGTCTTAGTCTCAGGTCACTGGATTGCGTCCATGTCTCGCAACCATATAGCAAGACAGGAAGCACCAGGACTCTAAAGAATTGGACCTTCGTCCTTTTGCATAGATATTGGGAACACCACACACCCCTTTCCAGCGACCTCATGACCCCCCATGCTCTCCCAATCCGTCTACTGACTTCACAGGAAGAGTCACCAAAGACATGAATGTCACTGCCAAGGTAAGTAAACCTCTCAATAAGGTCAACACTCTCTCTGTAAACAGACACACTGCTGATGGCTGTGCCCAAAAGGTCATTAAAGGCCTGGATCTTGGCTTTTATCCAGGACACTCGCAAGCCCAGACACTCAGACTCCTCACTCAGTCTCTGATCAGAGCCTCCATTGACTCCACGAAGATCACCGCATCATCAGCAAAGTCAAGATCTGTGAATCTTTCTTCACCAACAGATGCCCCACGGCCGCTGGATCCCACGACCTTGCCCAACACCCAGTCCATACAAGCAGTGAACAGAGTAGAAGCAAGAACACACCTCTGATGAACCCCAGAATCAACTGGGAAAAACGCAGAGGTCCTGCCCCCACTGAGCACAGCACTCACAGTACCAGTGTACAGGCCAGCCATGATATCCAGCAACCTCGAGGGGATCCCGCGAACCCTCAGGATGTTCCACAGGGCAGCTCGATCAGAACTCTAAGTAAAAGTAGAAAGTGAGGAGGAAGATTAGAAATGAAACAGAAATAGAATTTCTAAAAATGAATAATACAAGTATATGATGGTTGCCCAGGCAGCGTTTCAGCACATTTTTTCATTGCTAGTAATTTATTATTGAGATAGTGAAACACATTGGAATAGGTTTATACGTTTAATATGTCACTGTGCTCTGTACAAATATTTTAAATCTGCTTTTCTTTTCTTTCTACATGCACAGCTGAGCCAGATTTAGTACATAGGGGCTCAGCATTTAGAATTGCTATTCCAAGCATAGGATAAGATAACAAATGGGCAATGTACACTATTTCTGAGTGTTAGAGTCAGCATGCCTATCTTTGCCTTGTTTGGAATGGCATGATTTACCTAAGTAGGGGCCTGCACATGGAGAAAGAGTATAAAGCCTTAGAACATTGCCCAGCACACCTTTGAAACTGACGGACAGATCGGAGATAACATTATCCAATCCTGAAAATCCTTCCAGTACAGCAACGAAAATGTCAGACTATATACATCGAGATCCCACTTCGATAATAGCTTTGCTATGGCTTCCTTGTCTGTTATGCCGTGTAAATCATCATTAAAGAAAGCTAAGTTATTTTCTCTTATGTGATTTCTTACCGCCGTATCACTAAGGGAGGGGTATCGCCTTTTAATATTATATCTATATAGTTTCGGGTTACTTAAGATGCCACAATTTAAAAATAACTCATTCCATCCAGAGAGCCAGCGCCCCCTACTGGATAAACACATGGACCCACAGTCCAAAGATAAAATACAACAAAAGGTTAGATGTAAATAACAGTATAGTCCAGGGGTGTCCAGTTCCGGTCCTGGTGGGCCGCAGTTTTTCATTCAAACCCTTTTTCTAATGAGTGATCAGTTTTCACTACTAATTAACTCCTTTAGCCTTCATTTTAATAGCCCTGTTTTTAAGGATTCAGATCTCTGAATTGATTTGTTTCTTCATTAAATGGCAGCCAAACAGAAATGAGATGTGAAACGAGCCAGCCGATGACCAACTAAATTGGGGCTTCAAAGTTCAACCAATATCACTCCAACCAGTTTCTTAATGAGAAGCCGATTCTTGATGTTAATTAAAGCCGTTATTAAATATCATGTCTTGCTGCTGCTCCCATTCTACCATAGCAGACTGTCGATTTTCTGTTTTTTATAAGACCACCGTAAAGTTGTTTTGGTGACCTGAGCAGGCCAATATGACTGAGACCTTCACTTTTCTTTATTTTCAGGTTAGCTGGTCATGTGGCGGCTTATTTTGTGTCTCATTATTGTTTGGCTGCTCATTAAGGAAAAAGAAACAACTAAGTGGTCTGAGTCATGTCAGTTAAAACGAAGGCAAAACAAGTTAATCAGCAGCAAAAATGGCTCACTAATTAAGAAGATGGTTAGAATGAAAACCTGCAGCCACTGCAGCCCACCAGGACTGGAGTTAGACACCCCTGGTATCATCTATATAAGAACTCACACTTGATTATGAATTCTGAACATGTACAGTATGTACCATATCTCAGGGAGATTACCATTTGATGGGCTTATGAAAACCATGTTTTAATCACAATAAGCTCATCTTCCCATCAGATGTTAAGTGCCCACCAGTTTGCTGCTATCTAAAATTTTTACATTGAATTTCCAGAGCATATCAGCTCACAGTGTATGGCTTCAATTAAGACCAAGATCAAGAGTCTAACCCCATTAGTTTGTGAGTAATCGTGCGATAGAGTGACAGACACTAGTAATAGATTGTTTAAACACAATCACAGGATAACTGCACATATTTCCTACAATCTTCATTTCTGAACATAATTTTTGTCAACTTCAACAGCCTTATGCCAACAACAAACAAGACCATATATGCCCTTCTTGTACTAGTCTACAGTATATTGTGCACTCACAGCAAGTTTTTCCATAATTTAGTCATCACTACAAAACCCTTCACTTTCTCAAAACCCACTACAGGTATTGGTTAAGACCGACAACTAGCCTTATTATTAACAACAGTATCTTCTCTGTATGGATTTTTTAACTGTCTGTTAATATTTGAAACTGATTCCATCGTCACCACAAAAATACAAAAACAATCTGTTTTTAAAACACACATCGCCAACATGAGAATTGGAGGGTCAACATCACATGGAAATAAATTTTCTCTGGCATTGCAGTAGCAAATAGGACATTTTAAATGTACCACAGGAAAAGCTGCAGACATCTCCTGTTAATGTGGACTGAATATATAAAACATTGCACAGCTTTTGGGGAAATTCTTCTAGAAAGTGTGATACAAACATAGAAGAAGGTTGTAAAGTCATAAAATGCATGACGTGCATTAAAAAGTGTTGACAGCTTCAAAGCAACAAAATTGCTTTCTTCATTTTGTCTTTAAAAAATAATGATTCAGACATAAGTAGTGAATGTAGTTTAAAAGAGGTAATAAATAAAACAAAATACATACAGATATTAATAACTTTAAAATCCTGCAATCCATTAGCTTCATCTTGACTTCCTGAAACCTTTGTTGTATTTTAGTGTGGAGGTCAGCCAGGCACGTTACAGAAGCAATAAGTATCTTTTTTCAGTGAGGAGATTTTGATAATATTGATAGTCTTCCCAGTGCTTAGCTTAGGTTTGCTCGTCTGAAGCAGTCATTTGTCTACATGCTGATAAATTTCACTAGATAGACTTGTGCTGGGTAGGGATAAGGATTATGAGATAAGTAATTAAGGATTTATCAGTGAAATCTCAATGATCTCTATTGAGAAATTTTTAATATTCATTTCAAATTGGAAACAGACAAATATATAGAGTTATGGTTAGCTACTCTAGAAGTGAGTTATTCATCATTTGTTTAATAAGCATTTTATCTCACATCATCCCTGCATGTTTAATGTATTTATAGCTTAAATTACATTTTAAACAGGAATCATTACGGGTATCATTACTGCCTTACAGTACCGAAGACATGGGTTCAAGTGCCAGCCTGCTCATTTTGTGTGCAGGTTTCACATTCTTTCCATATGTATGAAGAACTTTTTTGGGTTCAGCAGACCCATAATGGTGTTGAATCCAGAGACAGGCACCTAGTAGCCATGAAATCAAAAAGTAAGCATGGAAAAATACATGAATAGATGCAACAATGATGAAGTAATATTTAAGAAAATAATTATAACTGTATTCAAAATATATCTTTTGGCTGTTTCAGGTACAGATATTTTTAAATCACTTTAAATTTGGAAACAGTAAATAACTGCTATAAGATCCTGATATTTTTTTTTTTTCAACTAATCACTCACAGCTAAGTCCTCACCTCGAGCTCAGTGCTCTCACTCTTGTACACCCACGCATCTCATGCTGCCAGTACTCAGCCACTGGATCATTATTCTGGCAAAGCTTTCCTGTACTAGCGACTTTCACACTTCAAACAGCTTACAAAATGCAGGCTTCCTATTTGATCATCATTTATAAAAAGAAATGCAAAACAGGCACATCTTTAACACTGAATATGCAGTTAATGTGAGTCTTGAAGCCATGCTAGTTCATCATAATCAAAAACACGGGGTAAATTCTGTAATCTTCCCTTAAACATATCAAAAAATACAATGAGTGTGCATCTTGAACATAGAGCACCAGACTTGGAAGGCCATATTGGATTGATAGATGTATTGGTGCATTGATCAATGATTTGATAGATGGGTATTTTTTAATCATTTATTTGTTCAAAAACTTTAAAACTTGAATCTATTACATAGTGATTCGCCACTTCACCTCAGAATGCCTTACACAACTAGAAGCTAAATTTGGTTGGCACAGTGGTAGCACTACTGCCTTGTGGAGTTTGCATGTTGTTCATGTGAGTTTCCCCTGACTTCTCCAGTTTCCTTCCATATGTAAATTAGGTGGATTGCTAAATTGGTCCTGGGGTGTATGTGAGGATGTGTGTGTGTTCACCCTGTGATTGGCTGGTGCCCTGTCCAGTGATTGTTCCTTTGTTGAGCCCAATGATTGCAGGGGTAGTATCCAACTACCCTATGAATCTGCCCTGGATATGCAGCTTATGAGGATGGATCAGGGATAGATATACCCTCAAAGAGATCTGGGCATGTACCCAGGGGCCTGTGATGGCAAGGGACCTTTTCACTATTCCCTACCGAAATAAACAAGCAGGACCCATAATAACCACTCCATGATGACATGATCCAGTTTCCGTGTGCTGAAAGAAACAATAGGAAACACTGCGCTGCATTAAAGTATAACAGAACACGGATAGAGAAGGAAAAAGAGTTTAAAGTTATGACCTAGAGGAGAGTTCAAAATTTGGTGTAGGCCACTTGGATTGCACTTCCCCGGGAACAGAATGAAGATGCTGTAAGTTAATTTTGAGCAAAGACAAAAAGTGTAAGGCAGCTCATTTTCTTTTTGGAAAATTTTTTTCTTGACTTCTTTGGAAGTCAAAGCTGAGGGGCTGTCAAAAACAGGGCCTGTTATTGCTTTTTCCATGTCGTTTAGCACTGTGTAACTGTTTGACTGTCATTCATTTAATGGCATCCATTGTTAGGAAACTTACATACATTATTCATTACTTACAAAAAATTAACTAAACATGTTACTTAGTTACTTATTATAAAATGTGACAAGTTACAAACAGTGCATTACTTTTGCATTACTCTTTCTTCTTTTGTATTAAAAACTGAACATTTCACTTGGCAGCATTTGCTAAATTCTCAACCTGACAACCTTCCTGGAAGTGACCAGAAATACAGTTACATTTTCTTCAATGCTCCGCACTTTACAAAGATTTTGGGGGATGTCACAAAATTTTGGCTCTGTATAGGCTTGTTCTAGATGAAAGATGCACTCAGGGCCCTCTGGACCAGTTGTTGCACAGTGCAATCGACACTCGACCTCAATCGTCTGCTACTGATGAGAATCAACTGTCAACACCTCCAAAACCTTCAACATCTTCAAAGTAACCTCCTTCTCCTCCAACTTCCACGTCATCCCCAGTGAGCAACATCAACACCACTCATGTAAATATTTTATTTCGTAAATTTTTTTGTTTCTTTCTTTAATTTAGAATTAATAAACTTTATACATTTAAGGAAAATGCCTTTTTGGTGTTTATAGGAGTCTGAATAGTTTTTTAGGGGTTTTTCGTGTTAAGTCATTTTTCAATTGAGTCATGCCTTTTGGAACTAATAACTGATGTTTGGTGAGGTATTACTGTATTGGCAATTAAACACTGCTTAAACACACACACACATATATATATATATATATATATCTGTTGGATTTTTGAAATTTGTTGTGCAAGACTGATTTAAAAAGCTATGGCAAAGTAAATGAGTGTGAGTCTGAATTGGATAGTCAGGTTTATAGATGGATGGGTGAAAGATTAGTTAAAAGTCTATTCTTAGTGCTAGGGAAGAACAAATTTGAGGACTTCACTGCAGTTGCATAATCTCCAGAATTTGTTACCTCATTCATCTAATGTGGCTCCTTCCAAAAGTCAGTGTGACAAGTAACTGGCTACTTACTTAGCTTCTTTAAGCTGTAAAGAATGGGTATTAAGATTTCGGAAATGAATCACAATGGATGCTTAATGGATAAGGTGACAAAAGAGATTTTGTAATGTACTATAAGACTTCCTTGCCATGCCTTCTGAATTGTGGTCCAAAAGTGAACCAAACTGCGACTGCACTGATGAACTCCAAGAAAGAAAATAAAATGAGCACCTCAGCCTGCTAAGCGAACCAATGAGTACAGATTTGGAAAGGGCAGTCGATCTGTGGTGACATAATCACACTCCTCAATACCCAAGGCTCATTTCTTGAAATTGTTACAGTATAAATTGGATCAACCATACTTTTTAAGAACTACATTCTACATCAATTATACAGAATTTCACAAGCAAATCTAATATGGTCCAACTGGCAATCAAAATCTGCACAATTTGAAAAGTGTCCTCGGATGTGCTCAGAGTCAAGATTGCGCATTGCTTACCATGTCCGCCACTTACTAGGAACATCTGTGACTGGCCTGCTATTTACATGGCAGTCATGCTTGTAGAAGCAAATTCATTTCCTTTTTAACTGTAACAGCTTTCAGAATCACAAGATGTTCATTCGTGCTACAGAGTAAGCTGGTGCAATACTAGCAAGAGGCTTGGCTTCTGCTTATTATGGAGAAAACGGGTTATTTTTCTGTATATTCTTTGCTTAAAAGGGAAGTTCCTTTTTTCTGAAATATAATATGATTTATGCTACTGTATAAAAACAACAAATTGTGCTTGGCTGGCATATAAGTATATTGTTTGGCAGTAATGTTACAATTGCAAAAGGTTGGAAATAAAAATTTGCAGTTCAGCAAAAACATCCAACAAAGTGTGAGAATGTTTTTCATATTTCATGAAAATAAAATTGAAAATTGTATGGGATCCTTGAGCTATATTACTAGTGCTTCCTTTGCTTTTAGCCTTTACTGGAGGCCATACCTGCTAGTGGCATCTACGAAATTTTTTTTAGAAGAACTTGCTGATAAAGAGCCCATTTATACTGCAGATTATAGTGCAGATTTTTACCAGCTTGTGTACTCTGAGCCTTATTGTGTTTATTAGGCAGTAGAATTTCCAACTGACTACAACAATCCACAAGTAATGTTCAACAGCCCCCACTCCAGAGGTGTCAGTGAATTGATAGGTGACAATATACTGCCTCTGATGTTAATTCTCTCAGCATTTAAACATGAAAAGACACCTATCTGCCCAAGACCTAATCCTGATCTCTAGCCTGGCTCCTCTCTGTTGCATACTCAGCATTAATTAATGAGAACACTTTTTGATCAGTCTTTGTCCTAAACATCTTGTATACTCTATTAAAAAAGCACATGCATATGGTTTGGTGTTCCCTTTTATTAAACGCTTGTATTTTAGGCTCCTTTAATGCTCCAGAAACAAAGGGAAAATGGGCTAGAAAAGAATGAGGACTAAACTGGGAGCAGCCATATGATTGTTTCAGTTCAATTTATAAGCAATACATGCAGAAGCTGTGAGCAAGAGGGAATATGACTTAAAGCCTGGAGAGTAATTCCAAATGTAGGTCACAGTAAGAAACAAGCATAAAGCACCGTGTTAGATTTTAACACCAAGCTGCTTTTTGGAACGATGGTGAAGTACAGGATAGTGCAGTTAAAATGAAAATGTGTTGACAATGACAGGTCTGACTGCCGGTAAGCCTTAATAAGCAAATACCAAGAAGTAGGTGACATATTTTGCTCCACTGTAGGTCATCTGAAGGTTAAACTGTAATTCCATTAATCATGTTCCAAATACTGTGATGTTAATTGCATTACTTGAACAGAATCTGCAGCAAAGGAAGGTGTTCATCTTTCTCTATTTATCATTGCAGACCAGCAAGGACAATCATGCATAGCACAACAAGACAATAAATCACTGTGCAAATATTACATATGTGTGAAATTAATAGTATCGCAAGCTTCAAGCAGGATCATTATACAAAAGAAAAATGGAAAGTCTATTAAATGCATCATGTAAAACATAACATGGCAATTGCTGTGGTCGAGATGCATCACAGTAACACTGAAAACTGTTATTGCGATGTCAGATAAATTCAGTTTTGGTGATGCTTTTTTTTTTCCAAATTGTGCTTCCTATTAGCATTTAGTTCCTTTTTAACTCACACATTCCAATATAGGGTTGGACCACAGGACAGAATTTTAGTTTATATAAGTACACACACGCATGTATTTGCCTCAATCCTTACTCATACTGGGACAGTTGTCAATCTGCTCATTCTGTATGTCTTTTAGATGTGTTAGGAAACTGGGTTATGTGAGAAAATATGTGTGAAAACTCACTCAAAACAGGAAAAATACATGCAAACTCCACACAGACACAGACCAGGCTTCTGAACCTCTGCATCACTCTGTTGTCTATTTAAAGGAGAAAAAATAATTCCCTTTTTCCTTCTTTCATGTACGTAAGCACATGTGAACATACACTTACACATTTGCACATATAAAAGAGGATCTTGGTCTGAAAACACACCAGAATGACTAGAAATCCAGAATATGAAAAAAAGAAAACTTCTGACTTGGCTGTCACAGTCCTAGTGTGTCATTATGTCAGCGTATTGCTGTTGGTATAAAGGAGCCCCAATAGCGTTTTCTGACACACTTCTGCTGAATAATTCGTTGGCTGAAAGTCCTCAGTGTTAGTATGTCAGAGAGACTGATGTGTTGCATTGTTCATAATGGCACTCAGTTTTGATTTAACTCATTTGTTTGGTACTACCTCAAGGGGGTCCAGAGTGTATTCCAAAACAGAGTTTGCCCTTTTAATTACTTAATTGTAATGTCAACATCAAACCTATATTACAACCATCATCATCATAATTTTTTTTCCACTTTTCTAGATGAGTGTCACCGTTGCTACACAATATGCAGGAAGGACCAGGCCTCCTTATGCCCAGCAATTTTCTTCAGACCTCTCTGGCAATACCTAAATGCTCCAAGGGCAACCATAAAATATAATCCCTCCAATGCCTCCTGAACCTCTCCCCTTAGTCTTCTATGAATGAATTGTACCTTTACATGTCCCTAGGTAAGCACTCAGATGGTATCCTAACTACATGCAGAACCTACTTCAACTGGGTCCTCTAGATTCTGAGAAGGGATAATAGCAGTTAAACTCTAAGCAACCCTGTGCAGCATCTTTATATTGGTCACTTGTAGTTGTGATCTCATCCCTACAGCAACTACTAAGGGCGTACAGCTACAAACAAAGGTGAGGATATGAACTAACCAGTAAATCAACAACTTTGTCTGTGGACAAAACTCCAACTTCACTATCATGGTCTGTTCAAACATTCACAAACCTTCTGACTTTGCATTAATTTGTCAGTTAATCTCACAATCACTTTTCTATCACCCATTAACCAGTCCCCAAAATAATAAAAGCTTTTTGCTTGGGACAGTTGTTCACCTCTCATCTGCAGAGATCATGGTACTCTTTTCTAGGGTGCACCATGATTTTAGATTTGTGGATGAAATCCTCATTTCATCTACGTCACAACATTCCATTGTGACACCACAGTCTGCTACATCATCTGCAAAATGCCAAGATATATCGCCTTTCCAAACTGATACTTTACCTGTGAAAATTATGAACAAGAAAGAAGGCAACTTGTGCCCTGTGTGGATTCCAGCACTCACAGTGAATGGTCATGACATCAAGTATGCAAACACAACTTTTACTTCACAAATTTAGGAAATGTCAAGCCCCAAAACCCCTACTTTTGCAGTATCTTCGAAAACATTACAGCCATAATCTTTTTTCCACAAAGTACATATACACAGAATTGGAAACCAATTATGTCTCAAGTCTGCGCACATGAAGAAAGAGTTGGTCCACTATTCCATGGCCATGACAAAATCCACATTGCTCCTCCTGAATTTGAGGTGCAACTAACGGATTGGGTCTTATTTCCAGTATCCCCGAACAGACTTCCCAAGGGAGGTTGAACAGTGTGGTTACTTGGTAAACAGGAATTATAACCTTATTAATTAAAACTTAAAAACAGGAATTATAACCCTGGCTCTCAGTTCACGGGCATTGCAATTACCTTAAATGCCCAATCGAAGAGGTACACTACCGAAAACACTCCCATAATACACGCCTATACTACTCCCACTACTTTTATTACTACAAAACCTCTACTGCTTTCTGGGTTGTATCTAATCCACCCCTGCAGCTTTGTCAGATGGATTGTTTTAATTATTGTAGCAACCCCAGCTACAGAGCTGAACGCAACCCCAACCACAAATCATTATAATCCTAAAATATATTCTACATATACTTAACAGAATAAAACTTGTTATTTTCATTTGATTCAAAAGGTGCGAAGACATACATGTGGCCATGTTATTTTATAAAATAGATAAAATGAATACCAAAAACCATTTTTCCTTGCCACACTGAATAATTTGAATGTTTCTTGAAAACTCAGACCTGTACACTGCCAACATGTTGCATGTTCCAAGACATTCATTTCAGGATGAGGTCTTTTTTTATCTTCACTGTCTCACACTGACATTTTTTACTCCTGTGCCATACCCCAAAGGCTTTTCAACCAATCTCCTGCCACCTTTCAAGTTCTAACTTTCTGCTACACTAAGCAAAATTAACGATATTATGAAATGGTAAACTGCAATAGACACAGTCTACTTGCTTCTGTCGTGCAGTTGTCTATAAGATAGCATCCCATTTCAAATCCCTTGCTCCCATATACCCTTTTTCAAACTGTTTACTATCCATCCATTATCCAACCCGTTGAATCCGAACACAGGGAGTGGCAATGAAATTAAGATGACTGTTAGTCCAGGACATCAATGGTTCTCGCCTGGCCAGTAGACTTTACTGCACTTTAAAGTTCTGTACATTCTGTGTTGGTTACTCTGTTCTCCATCAATCCAACAATTCATCTGTGATGTTTATTAGGCTACTCAAATCTCTGCAGTCCACAGCTTTAATAACATACACTTATAGGTATCCTTCAATTAGATAACTCTATGCCTTTCACCAAATTAATCATCATCCCTTAGGACAAGAACTTTGAGCTAAGACCAATCACTTTTGCATTTGTTTAAAAAGAGAAGGTGGACCAATTGAAGGATTTAACGTCTGCAGGTTATTTGAAATTGTTCCTAGTCTCCCTTAGTACATGTTTGTGTTCTGCTTATGTCTGCCAGTTTTGCTCCCTGATACAACAGTCATGCAATTAGATTAATTGCTGATTTAACTTTTAATCCATTGGTGTATGTATCAGTGAGTCCTGATGAAGAGCCAATGCTCCTTCTAGCATCATTTGCTCCCACACTTTGGATGTCCTGGTCCCCGATAACAATGAATTGCATTATAGAGAATACTATGTTATTCATTAACCATCTCAACAAGTCTTAATACATTTCCGAGTGATACAAAAAGATATTGTGAACTTATTAAAAAGACAATTTAATATCCTGTGCAAAGCATAGATTTATACTGAATTACCTGTACATTTCAATACTCTTTAGTGATTTTTCCAGTATACCATGACAGCTCCTAATCAAGACCTCAGTCTCACACTCTGCCATTTTTGGTACACCCAGATTCACCATTTGCCCCTATGAAAGGGGATGTCCTTCCTGATACCATTATCTTTTAGTTTCCTTTTCATAACACATAAGAGAGAATGGTGACCATATTCTAACTTTGGGTTAACCAACAACACAAGAAATGCTAAAATAAATGTCTGATGTCTATCTTTAGAGTTTAAGCCTGGTCACTGCCAGTGTTGAGTTTCCACTGTGAAGATGACCCAGTTAGTGGCACAGCATTACCTTGCAGTAATGGGATCTATAAGATAACAGTATATGATATATTTGTATGCATGCAGCTAAAGTTATTGGGGCTGATGTAGGTGATCTGGCAAGTGTGTGTCAGGGGACAATGCTAAAGAAACTAGAAATAATCTGAACTGACGACAGACATCCATTACATGTAGAACTTAACTTCAGTAAATCAGAAAGGATAGTCAACTTGAAAACCCTAGAGCCATACGACTTTTTAATAAGGAATATCAGAGAAAATGATTAGGGTTTGATATGTAACCTGTAACAATTTTTGTGTAAATATGCATTATCGAACTGCCTTACCTTAATCTGTCTTGTCTCTATTTGTTTTGTTTAATTTATTTCTGTCTTGTTATTAGATGCCACTGAGAAAGCCAATTTAATGTTTTCTTGTGTAAACATGACTAAATAAAGCAACCTTGAACCTACGTATATCAAGGGTTTACAGACAACAGAAACTCCCACACAAATGATTTGGAATAACCCAAGTCATTAGAGGGGGTTTTGGGACATTTAAGCACTTTGAGTGGGCTCCTTGACTTGTCAAGCCTAGATTGTAGAGTTATTTATTTCAGGGGCTTAGCTAATTCTAAAGAATTATCATAGACCTGAAATAGTGTGTTACTTTGGGAGAAAAAAAACCTCTTGCTTCTTCCAAAGTCTATTGTGATGTGATTAGTATTAACTAATAACTAACTGACTGTTGTGGGCAGTGCTCATCGATGGCAGCAGTCAAGCTGATTTAATACAATTGAATTTTTTAATACCGGCATTCACTTCAGTGCATGCACATGTATATTACATTCACTCACACACAGCTCACTCAAAAAAACATACATTGAAACATAAAGCAAGATGCAACATAAATAATTCACACCAAGGAGTAGAAACTAGCACATAGAACTATGTAGTACCTGATTAATATAAAGGTACTGATTGTACTTAATTACTGACCCAGTAAAACTTTCATGTAAAGGAGAGCATTTAAAATTTTAGACAGCATTTAAAATTGGCTCAATAATAACTGATGTATGTAGTATCACATTGATATGGAAGTGCTGAACGAACTTACATGCCTACCCTGTAAAAGTGTCACATAAAGGATGGAATGGAGTGCAGAAGAATCTGAAGCCACTAGAGAGCACTCCTTTGGATTGGCAATAGAATTGGCATCAGAACTAACCCTTGCATATACTCCAAAGTATTCTTGGGTCAAGGATTAAAAGACTTGTCCAGCAACAGCTAGAGAGAACCTGAAGGTGGGTGGTGTTTTGGATGAAAATTTTCTGGGCAGGAGGAATAAAGACTAAGACTAAAGATCTTAGAGAGAAATCTCTATTAGTCATGGTAATGGAGAGGTGGCTATTTAATGCACATTGTGGATAAGTGAATTAGCAACCATGCAAGACCTATTGGCTACAATGGGATAACAGTCCCATAGGCTGGAGAACTTATTGGTTTATAATTTTGGTTCTTTTTCTGTGTATTTATCAGTAAAACTCTTTGTTTTGTTAGCACTAGCTTCCTTGGGTGTATTTAGAATTAGATGGCTGGTCATGAACATCCTCGAACATTTAAAACACATTCTCTTCATATTTTCTCCCATATCCCAAAGGGTTATAGGTTAATGGCAGCTGTCAGTGGGTTGCTGTGATTTCATTTGCATTTCACTGTATCGGGATGCCCCTTCCAGGGCTTATTCCTGCCTTTGTGATATCGGTACTGTATAAGCTCTGGATCAAAGCAGCTCTTGTGTTGGTTGAACACATAAAAAGGCTGATATATAAAAAGATAAAGTAATTTCTCTCTCTCTCTCTTCCTCTCTGGACATGGCCGATTGCAAGCTAGTGCTGCTGCTTCAGACAGCTTGTTTTCACTTTAATCTGAAGTTTTTTCTTTTCTTTCCAGGTCAGTGTTGTCTTTATTGGATTTAGTTTTTTCTCATAGCTCAAAGAAATGCTAAATTGATTGGTGACTTTAAACTGAACTCCTGTGAGTGAGTGTATCAATTAGTCAGTCAATCAGTGAAGGTCCTGTGATTTACTGGTGTCCCATCACTACCAGACTAAGCTGTAGCACACCAACTGTAACAAGGAGAAAGCAGACATCAGACAGTAATGGATGAATAAACTGAAGGATGTAAACTGATGATTTTAGCTTTCACATGTTAAAAGCTCTGCCGAACAAAATGGAAGGATAAATTGATAAATGTAAATTGATGATAATATACTTTAAATAAAAAAAAAGCTCTGCAGAACACCTCTTGCACTCCACTGAAAATGCTATTTGTTCAGCCAATTGACATTGCCTGCCCTTACAGCTAAATAAGCTGCACATCAGAGATAATATCTTAAGAGTCCAAAGTATGCACTGCTTTAAAAGTCCCTTAACACCTGACAGTGCAAATGTCACCTAATGCTTTCAAATCTGCCATCTGGCTTGTGCAAGCAATTGCTATTCATGGTTTCAAAATTATTTTTTTTCAGGTGGTTAACATTAACCCATATGCAGCAGTAAAGTAACACACAGATAAAGTCTTCCCTGCTAGCATTAACACATCTTAGCAAACAAGAAAGCTGAAAGACAAACGCTAGTAGCTGGATCATGATGGATGTCACCGCAGCAGGGAAAATCGGTGTCAGGCAAGGGGGGGAGGGAGGTGCTGGGAAGTAGGAAGGCCTGCAGAACCCAATCAAATCTGCACCTAGGAAAAGTAATCACCTTTGGATAGGACCATTACGAGATTAGGCTTCAGATAAAAAAAAAGCTACATGCTCTTACTGTGGGACAGAAAACCAATAACCTACACATAAGCCATCCCCTCAATTATATTTAACTCTTCTGATTCGCCTGCCCTGCACTGGTGTCATGTCACTGTGTGTTTCCGTGGGAGGATACTGTGACCTATTTACAGTCAGAGCCGATTCAGACACATCTAGAGCTTATTTAAAACATTACTTTCACAGGATTATTATCAGATCTTTCTATTACTTTTAGTAAAATGATGGAATGCATACTTTTTTGACAATAAAATATGTATGTAGACATAGATATTATATGTATATTTATATATACTGTATATATATATGTGTGTGTGTGTGTATGTGTCCAGTATACAGTATGTGTATACAGATAGAGAGCAAAATTAAACCTCAGTAAACTCAGTAACTGTGTGGGCTGAGGTTTTTCCTCAAAGTGTTCATTAGGTGGATAGCACCATAAATATATTTAAATATGCTCACTAGCCCAAGTAATCAGTGTTATTATTTATTTTTTTCCTTTAATTGTGTTTGAGGATTATTTAAGGGTAGGGTGGTAATTCCGATTGGGAATGGAAATATTCAGGGAACAAAAGAGCACATGATTAGACATGCCAATTAAACTTGCTCATTAAACAACATGTTCATGGTTGCTGTTAAGTTTTCATGGCCTCTTGTGGTTGCTGCATGCATTCATTATTTAATCTATTACTTGGCATTTCTATTACTAACCATAATTTTAAATTAAAATGGGCAAAGTGCCTAACTGCAGAGAAAATAAAACCACCAGATTAGTCCACTGCTGTCTATCTATAATTTTTGCAATTACATTTAAAAGAATTTTCTGAACTGCAGTTCTTTCCAGCACACTAGAAAAGATAAAAATAAGTTACACATACGCTTCATGTCTTAAAACCTGCCAGCAGTGGCTAACTTTTTTCCAAGTCTAATGTCTCACTCTTTAATGACACCTGCTTAATTTTAATTTGTTATCAAAGCCAACCATTCACTACATGGTGTGATTGTAAAGCTAATTACAACCTAAGCTCTCAATATAAAGCAGTCTTCATTCTTGATTCTGATAGTTCAATTCCTCATTACAGTGATATCAATAACAGTTGATTGCATTATGAAATGATTTACTGGAGAGAGTGCATTTCCTAAAATGTATTTTGTGTTTAATGGTGATTCTCTGAAGTTAAAATAGGTAGGGTTTCGTCTTTCGAAATTATGTTTTTTTGATTGTGTTGTGTAGTTCATATTATGATGTATGACTATGTGTAGAATTCTCCAGCAAACGTTCTACTTCCCAAACTGTACATTTTAATTTTTTAATGCAATCTGTTGAGATGTATTTTAAGGATGTTATCCTGTAGGGGTCAATTAAACATGTAGGGAGAGCAACTAAATGCCAAAATAACCTAAACTTTTATTTATACTGATGTTCTTTGTGTAACAAATGACTCTTTTGCCCACACTCCTGTGTCCATGCACTGGTTTTAAGGGTCTGTTTTACATTGTATTAAATGTGTGCCCCTCCATACCATGTGTCAGGCTATGTCCAGAAAGAGATAATTATTAGCTTCCTGCATAACTCTTTTGAATATACAGAAACAATGAAGGAGGCAGCAAAACAGTGGAGTTATATGCTTCACACATTAACATTTGATTTCCTTCTTGTGTTAAATGTGGTTAACATCTCAGACTTATGCAGTTTAATTAGTATTTCTAACCTGACAATGTATGATTTAAAATTGGTGGGTAGATGATTTGTTTTCTCAAAGTCAAGGTTGCTTCTAGAACTGGCATTATAATCCTTTAGCGGATAAGGTGGGTTCAGAAAATGAATGGATATGAGAATAGAGCGCTGAAAATGTGAGATAACATACAAAGCCATATGGATCAGAATGACCGTGAAACTACATTAGGTGGTTTTAAAGAATGGATGGATGTACAGATGACAGCACAAAAAAAGTGTAAGTAAATATTAAAATAATGACAAAATTAAACTTGATTAATGGTACAAAACATCATATAAAATATGAATCAACCATTAACAGCTGCAAAACAAAAAAAAAAACTATAATGTGCATGTTTATATGTCAGAATTTAATAAAACATAGCCATAACAATATTTCCTTAGAATGACAGCTCAAACTGACAGTTCAGATTCACTGCTCCTGTTTTCCACAGCAACAGACAATAAAGCTGCTGCTGCACTCCCCCATAACACAGGTAAAATGTCAGCAGTCAGACCGAGTTCGCCAAAAGTCAGCTCCCAGGAGGGTCATTTACTTTTTTGCCAACATGTTTGACAAGCTATTGTTGCTAGAAAATGACATCATTTGAAAGAATTCTACTGATGTACCCTGCTGTATGTAAGATGCAATGAACCACCCGAACCAAGGAGTCAGAGTAATATGAATAGTGAATTCCAAAGCTGACATTTATTTTGTGTCACTGATTTTGAATTTTATTTATTCAAATGTTTTATTTCAAAAGGAACACAGCTTGATATTTGCTAAAAATACACAGTAGTATAAAGTAAAACAAGTTTAGTTAGCTATAGAGTGCACACTCTGTAACAAACACAACAACATCAGGTGCGGGGCACATGCAAAATATGTGGGGAATTTAGAGATCAAGGATCCCTAAACACAGAAAAAGCCTGGAAATATATATATATATATATTGTCAGGGATGCCAGGGGCCATGACCCGGCCGGGATGTCATGAGGGACTGGATGTGGGTGTGTACCCACCCTGGATCATGTGGGGGTTGCCTTCCGGGTTGCTCTGGGGGCCACGGGTACAGGACATGGAAGCTCCACCCTGTAGGGGCCCGTGGTCACCGTCAGGAGGCACCCCAATGCCTTGGGGACCTGTTACCCCAGCACTTCCACCACACCAGGAAGTGCTGGGGGGAAGATTTAGGACAGCGCCCGGAGAGCAGCCGGGAGGACAGCCGGCACTTTCGCCACGCTGGGGCGTGGCCAGAGGAGGAATGCCGGGAACACCTGGTGCTCATCCGGAGCATCATCAATCTCCATTCATTCGAGGCTAGAGTCGGGAGGTGGAAGGACGAAGCTCAGGAGAGCTGTGGAGGATGCCCGAAGAAAAGGCATTGTGGCCAGGACTGTGTGTGATTGGGGTAATTGTGCACGTGACTGGGGTCTTTGTGACCAGTATTGTAAATAGTCTGTGTAAATAAACGTGTGGTGGTGTTTTAACAACATGTCCGCCTGTCTGTGTCCGGGCCGGGTTCACAATATATATATATATATATATATATATATATATATATATATATATATATATATATATATATATATATATATTTATTTTGCTGATGACACAACTGTGGTAGGCCTGATGTCGACCAAAAATGAGCAGACTTGACCTGAAAATTGTGGTGGGTCTCTGAAAATAAATTTTATAAACCTGTTGTGCTGTACGAAATAACTCAGTGCCCTTTACAAACTTTGCAAGTAAATGTTTAAATTCCAGCAGATAGTTCTCTACAGGCAGGTTGGGAAGGCAGCCATCTACGAACTCTCATGCACAGAATGACATTAACTGCTCAAGTGGCAGCAATCCTTATTCCATAATAAGGAAGTGGAGCATATCTTTTTTACAAGCTTCAGGAGGATCTGAGAATGAAAAGAAAGACTTCGTATGACCATAATAAATAAGAGTCTCACACAGATGTGAGCTTCTGCTTTGGTTTAAGTTATGCTGTAGAGTAAAACAGTGATTACTGATATTGTGATTCTGACAGGGTTCAGGTTACAATCAAACAAAATGAGGCTGCCCACGTCTTCTCCAACTTTACATGTGCTGTTCCATAACAACAGAAAAGCAAGTAATCAGCCTCATCAGGCTCTTACAATATAATGTTAATGTCTATTATTGTTCAATAAACAGCCTGTTATTGGGTAATCCTTTATTCAGTGTGTGCCTTAGTGTATGACTCTCACTGTTCAATAAAATATGCTAAAATACAAATTAATTGAGAGAAAGGTTGTCATAAGGTTATTTCCTATTTGGCCTGTCTTAATCCCAAAATGATGTATTTTTGCCTCACATGCTCTTAAATTAAAAAAAAAACTCATGAAACAAGCAAGAATCTAACTGGCCTGCCCCAATTTAGGCCTTACCTCAGGCAACCAGCAGGTTTTGGCCTACCCAAGCCTAAAATGAAACTCAGGACATGTAGTTTAATAACAGTCCAAAAATGTAAAAGAAATAGAGTAAACTGCCACCAAAAAAACCTTTGGGTTGAGTGGCACAAACCCAGGAAAAGATCTTTATCAATGATAAATGTATTAGATAACAAAAAAAGGGTAAAATGGATTTCCCTAAAAAGGAAACACAGAGTATACAAATTCATATTGCAATCGAAGAGAAAAAAAATAGTACTCACAAATCACAATTAATAAAGAAAAGTCATAACTTCAATGAATGCCTTGGGACTTGCTTCTCAGTCTGAAAATATACAATATATCCCTCAGGAGTAACATAGAGTTGGCCCTGCCTCTTGGGGTTCCTCTCACAAGGAACAAAAAACTTGCGGGAACAACACCAAATACATAAATACTAAATAAAATATAAACATAACATTATTAACAAAAATAATATGAAAACGTGATAGCAAATTGGTTCACGACGCACAATTACCTTAATCCTCATGGTAAAATAGCAATTTTACCAGTTACACAAAGAATTTAAGTGCTTATGTGTCGTGAAAAGTGGCTTCTCTACATGATGCTGGTCGGAAGTACAAGGTGTCCTGGCTTTTGTTTGCAGATTGTGTATGAGTGTACCTGAAGAAAACCCCAGGTGTTAGTGAAAGCTCCAGATGGACAAATAGCAAGGGAGAAATTTGAACCCAGGATGCTGAGTATATGAGATAGCAGTGCTAAGCACCACATCAGCTGGTTATACTATAGATTGGTAAGAATGAAAAATAAATAATATATGCATAGTATTACAATATTGCTTTCTACTGAATTCTGCAGTAATTCAAATTTATGAAATCAATTAGTAAACTGAACAGAAATATTTATAAGACTGAGGTCTAAAAGCAGAGAAAGTTTAAAGAAATGAATGAAATTAAATTAAGAAAAAGCCAACAGCATGCCATCCAAGTGCATGGTCACTCTTTGCTCCTGCTTGCTCACTGAAATTAAGTGTTTCTGGTCTGGTCAAGAGAGACTAATAGGATAAGACATTTATCTGCATTACTGCTTGTAAAACTACATATACAGTAAATCCTTACAATGAAAATTATTAACAAATGACACTGAAAAATTAACAAAAGGCATTTCTTTTTCTGGGCAGTAAACCTAAATACAAATAGAAAGTAACTGTCACTTCTGAATATTAATTTACAATTTACTGTGTAATGACCACAAAGAGATTTATTGAGTTTTACAAAATGCTGCATTTCAGATGGCTTTCCATGTTTCTTTATGCTTGTTTGCCTCATGTGATTGGCAGGTTGAATGTTTTCAAGTGACAGTTGCTGTGTAGTCAACCATTCATCTCTTTTTGAACTTTTCTTGTTCATTCAAATGATTAAAACGAACAGGAATCTACAGGTCACTTTGTGAATAATCACGTTCCTCGTTTTTGCCTGTACAGTGTTCCCGGTGAGGACAAATAGGTGGTAGGCAACATATTCCTACCTACATCTGACACATTGCCATTTGTGCTGCTTCTGCAAAAAATGTTTTTCTAACTTTAAGATCAAGCTATCATTCATACAAGCAACAAGTCACCATAAGTTTCACATTTTACTTGGCTAATGCACAAAATAAGCACTTTATAGGGTTAGAGCTACTGTATGGTAAAGTGCTGTAATGTTTTCTTTTTAACTTAATTAAACATATAATAATCAAATTATCCATTCAATGGTATCAATAGACTAATTTGATCTAACATAAAAAATAACACCAAACCTGCAGGGGAAAGCACAAAATACATTGGCAATATCTTTTTTATGCACACATCCACAAGTTGTACACAACTGAGAAATAATAATAAATTAAGGTGCTACACTTTTTGTAGCAAAGAATAGTGACAATTATAAAAGCAAAGAATGCAAATGCTCTGATGACCACTATTAAAATAAATAAAAATAGAGTGATGCTGAACTCCTGCTGCATAAACTGAAAAATCTGTAGTAGGCATCATATCGCTATACTAGGCACAGGTGAATTAAACTATTATCATTTTACTCGGTTATGGTATCACTAAAATCAAGCACAACAGCAACCCAAAATGATTTGTGTCAGATAGGCAAGCATCAGGAAGCATACAACCACTGATAAAGCATTATTTGAAACATTCTAATAAGTACGAGTGTGTATGTGTAGGTTCCCATTACATATATATATATATATATATATATATATATATAGTGGTGATGATATACAGTAAATACATGCATATGAAAATGAAATATATATATATATATATACAGTATATATATATATATATATATATATATATATATATATATATATAGTTTGTTGATGACACAACTGCGGTAGGCCTGATGTCTAACATCAAGGAGCACACTTGACTTTAATGACGAGGAGAATCTGTCATACTGGTGTCAGGCCAACAATCTTCTTCTGAATGTCAGCAAGACAAAGGAACTGATTTTGGATCTTTTGGGGAAACAGCAGGGGCACTACCAACCCCTCAGTATTAATAGCACTCTGATAGAGACGGTGGACAGTTTCAGATACCTTGTTGTCCAAATCACAGAGGATCTGACCTGGCCCAGTCACATCGACACCTTGGTGAAAATGGCACGCTAACATCTGTACCACCTCAGATGCCTCGGAGATTTCAGGCTTTCTCCCAGATACTAAAGAACTTCTATACATCCACCATCAAAAGTACTCTGGCAGGAGGTTTCCTACTTTAGGAACAACACACAGTAGGATAACTATACTAATTGATGTCGAACCAGGGCAAGGAATATGATCTGTGACACCAGATGTCCCAACAATGGCCTTTTTTTCTGTGCCATGGTCAGGTAAACACTATCGCAGCCTAAATTTGAGTTCAGACAGACTGAGGAAGTCCATCCAGATCTTGAATAAAGAAAGTGTCTAGAAAAAATTGCCCTAAATAGCCCTATTGCTATTTATTTAAGTTATCTTAGTTAATAGTATTATTTATTAATTATTATTTATCAGTTATTATTATGTATTACACATTTATAGTTCTATTAATGACTTTTTAATTTATAAAGTTATGTATTGTTATTTTCCCTTTATACTCATCTCAAGGCACAGTTATATGAGCTAAGCAACTAAGCCTCTCAATGCATATTGTACTGTATGTATAATTTGTATGCGACAAATAAAAAATAAATTTCACTAACAATATTGTTATGGCATTTGTACTCAAGACAAACAGCATAACTTAAGACCTCAGCTCCCTTCACAGGCACTTTTCTTACTCCTTCCTTCTGATAAATGGTGCAATGCCATCTGCACTCAAACCAATAGATCCAGAGACAGCTTCAACCAAGAGGTTTTAAGGTTGCATAACAGTCATTTCATCTTTGTCAACTGTTCTAAGGAAGCACAAACTTAATTGTACTAAGCACACAACAACAAATTTGACTTGACTTTAAATAGTGTTCTGGTCCTTAAAGATATTGTAGAAGCACAATGCTCTATCAGGTCGAGTTTTATCTTGGAGTCTCTAGTCCTGGATACTATGCAGAAGGGTCTGGAAGGGGTTTACAGTTGGAATTAAAAAAGCCTTCTGGACATAGAGCTGCTGAGCTAGGAGTAAGGAATGTTGGGATAGGTAGTCATAGCAAGGATCAACTGTCAGAACAATGAGAGGTCAGACATGGTGAGAAAGGTTGGCAGGTGTTTGAAGGGGTATTTTTATATGATGAATTGTTGGTAATTCAACAATGAACCTCACTGGCTAGTCATGAGCAATAACCTTAGGAAGGCCCCCTGGGACTTAGGTTATCTGTTTTTCCCCCTTCTCAATGTATTTTATTGTTTACTCAATAGCGTATTCCCTCTTTGTGTGCTCCATTTCACCATAATAAATGTACCTCTTAGCAACTTTTCTCTTCTTTGCTTCTTTTTGGGTTGGGGGTTCTCAGGAGTAGAACATTGTCGATTACATCTACATATTGTATCTTACATTCTTTGAGATTATTAAACTATTGGAAAAGTTCTGAAATGCTGCAGATTGCTCCCACTTTTTGTCATTGTTTCTACCAATAGCACAAAAATGCAGTGAACAAGCAAAAGAAAGAAAATAATTAAATAAGCTACAATAGTAAATTTAGGCTGTATGTATGCCACCATAGGCAAACACTGATTTCTTTAAAACGTGTAAACTCTAAATTTTGCTACATACAATGTGTATATATATAGATGTGCTTCTCAGACTTGCATCAGCATTGCAAAAGAGCACTAAAAATGCTGCATCTTTACTAAAAGGTGGATTTTAAGTAGCCACGTATTTTTTTAGATAGATAGATAGATAGATAGATAGATAGATAGATAGATAGATAGATAGATACTTATTTGTTTGCTGCTTTCCTATCAATTCTAAAATAAAAGAAAAACTACATTTAGAGTGTGTTTTATACAAGGTCCTTTTACTCAATTAAAAAATGGCAACACATTTAAGCACAAGCTTATTTTTCTTACAGTATTTTACTTTACATTTATCCCGGAACACAATTTGTACTCTTTGTCCATTTATTTTATAAACCTTTAATTGCATTAAGCTATCCTGGTAACATCAAGAGTGACAGCAAGAATGAACTTTAGGCAGACCACCAGTCCTTTGCAGGGAATATTCACTCACACCCACACTCACTCAGGCTGGGCAAACTTAGAGCCCCCAATTTACTAAACACACAAATCTTTCAAATGCAGTAGAGATGCTAGGACACCCATAGATCTATCTATCTATCTATCTATCTATCTATCTATCTATCTATCTATCTATCTATCTATCTATCTATTAAAAAGGAAATTCCACAAAAACGGTGCTCATCTGGACCCAGAGTCACTGTGCCATTTTCTTACCACCCTATAAGCCTAAAAAAATACAGTGCTAAATAAGAAATGGAATCTACAGCGTCTCTCAGAATATTTTCTTTTACCTACATTTTGTCTAGTAATAAATGCACATTTGAATGTATTCAGAATTATGAAATGCAAAGTAGAGCATTTGAAATCATCTGTTTTAGCAGATTTTTAGAAAGGCAACTGGGTTAGTTTTACTTCTTAAAATGCTTACAGTTTATATAAATATATATATATAAATATGTATATCAATTATTTATTTTCCATGCAATTACATGATACAGAAATGGCCCACTCCCTCTCCATCATTATAGAAATTCCCATTTCAAATGAGATCTTGGGCAATATCACATAGAGGTTACCCAGAATTCCCTGGGGGTCAGGAAAGCACTAATAATGTCAATCCTTGAAGAATATCAGTGCTGTCACATTTCAGCAAAGTTCAAGGAACTGCTGCAATCACTCAGCTAGGTAATAAGCCATTTCACAAGAAGATTCTTCAGGGGATTCCAAGTCACACTTAATTTTATGTGTGTATACTTCCTATCATTTTGAAATGAATCCTTTATAAATGTATTTGCTTTAAAAATAATTGGCTAAGCGTAGAGAAAAATAATTAGCTCTTTCCATATTGCATTTATAATACAACTTTGACTGTGTCCAAGAAATTTAAAAAATGCAGTATTCTTTAAAGGTACAAAATGCCTAATGATAATAATTGCAGACAATATAACATTTGGCTTTTATGTATCCATTATAAACTATGTTTAATTCAGTTCAGGGTCGTGGGGTTTGGAGTGTATCCCAGCGCCATTAGATTACAATATTTATGTGAAAGCAAACAGAAGGTTTAAGATACATTTGCAGCATATTACATATATTGAGCGTTAAATACAAATATGCATGGTGCTCTGCTCAGAAAAGTACAACTTATTCCATAAATGTTTAATTTTTTATTCCATCTGGTGTGCCATTTTCTCTTTATATACTGTAGTTATAACACAATAACAGGCACATTTCTTTTTGAGTATAAATAAATATTCTGTCTCTTGGCAGCTTCTGTAAATCACAATAAAATGAAACTCAGCATTTTTCTTCTTTTTGGCAAAAGTTATTATGGAATTACATTTTTACAGCATCCATTCAATACATAAGCCTATTGAGACGCCGTGATGGTACCTCCCCCGCGGATAACGATGCTAACTGCCTGGGCTATGGAAGATCTTTTTTTATCTCAGCTGGTTACATGTGCTTATGTTTTTGACAGGACTGTAAGAGACAGAGATGGGGTTTGGGTGGCCTGTGGTTCAGTCCCAGGTCAGAAACAAAAGGCTCCGAGAGTAATATCAGTCTTAGCAACAATGCATTTTTCACACTGATCTGTAAAAACATTATGAATGGAAAAGTACATAAGTGTCTGCTTAAGAATATTATTTGGGCTCTCTGAAAATATAATCTACCTAACAAGACTCTAAACTGCTTCTAACACAGAATACTGATTGCATAATTGAAAAAGGCAGTAAGCGCCATTAGAGCATCACTCATCAGCATACTCCTGTGCAGTCTGAATGGTGTTCAGCTTTTCAACAAATTAAAAAAAAATACTAAACCTGCCTGTTAATGATGTTCATACCACTGCTGTACAACATGTCATATTTGCTGAGGGCAGTCATCCTACATTTCTGATACCTTAATGCCTCCAGTGATTGCTGACTTGGCTTTATGATGCCCACGCTCTGCCTACAAAACAACATTATCTGTTCATAAAGCTTTCTCTGTTTCAGCGTTCAAATCCAGTCTGATTACTCACCTTTTCGCCTTCTCCTTTGAATTCTGACTCTCTAATGTATGGCTAAGTTCTTATCTAACTACACACTCATTATTTCTCATCTATTTAGTTTAAGCCTGTCTTTTCTTAAGTATTACATTTTTTGCACTATGCCACGGTTTCCTAATTTTAGTACCTTCTATTTTATGTGTAGAAATTTACTGCATGTACTGTAATTTGTATCAATATTAAATTTGGATTCTGATGATTTTGAAAAGCAACTCTCCTTGAAAGGCCCTATGTAATACTGAGGACCAATTGACCGGTTGATTGAACCATTAAAGGCTGTAATGTCACATCACAAACCAAACAGCCACCCACTGGCTTCCATGCTTTAATTTTCTTATTCTCACTCTTCCTCCTCATCACCTTGCCTTGACAAACTGTCTTCAAATTCATTCCTTCACAAAGAGCATTGTACTGGAGAGACTGTCACTCTCTAGACCCTATCACTGTAAAAATACGGCCAGCCTTTCATAGGAATTAACTGTTATTCTTCATAATAAAATGCTGTATTGAAAAATGTGCCATGTAATGAAAGCAGCCTAAGCCATCTTCCGTCATTAGACAGCAAATTACTGTAAAGTTATATGTATTTTTCATACTGTTTCACTTACGTGTGTGGTACGATGACTGTTAAAAGTGAAACATTGGCTAGAGGAACAATGAAGGAAACTTGCTGGATATAATATAGACATTAGATAGTGTGTTTCATTTACACAGAGAGCCACAGGCACAAGGAATAGGTGCTCAAGTAGTGAGGTGGACAAGAGAAGGGCTTTAGGGCCCTTCAAAACTCACCTTGATGTAATTTTTTGGAAAAAACAGATGAATACCTTGTAAAAAGAGATTACATAAACTGCATATTTTTACAGTGAAAAAACGTTAATAAAATAAAAGGTTAAAACAATATTTCTCATTATCAAACAGGAAGCCAGAACCTCACAATAAATGCTGCTGCGATCAACCCTATACTGAAAAATGAAGTTATGAAAAAATGAGACATTGAAAAAAAATCTAATGGTTATTTTTTAAGTAAGTAATTCATTTTGTTTTTATATTGTTATTTTAATACAGTGCACCAAACAACACAGTATTGTCAAGCACACTTAGTCTTATAAAGGGTCACTTCAGTACCTATCCTGAAAGAACTACTTTAGAAGGAAACTACCATCCCTGGACAGAATTCCACTGAATAACACTTGTACATGTAGCCACTGGGCCTGTTTAGAGTTACAAACCACCCCTACATGCATATTTCTGAGGAGGAACATTGGTGAACATGGAGAGAAACCCATGCAGAGATATGGAAAATCTGACAAACTTCACAAGAAAAATGACTGGGAGTGTGGAATTGAAACCCAGAATGCAGGATCTGTGAGGCAGCATTGTACTACCTTATATACCAATTAAAGTAAACAACAGATATGAGAATGACTTTCAAAGTAATGGCTTCACTTTGTCTCAAAATATTAGTATATAATAAATTAAGAGTTTCCACACATTGGTAAAGGTTGGTCATTTGACTATTACTACCAGTATGCCTTTCATTCTTTGTTTTTTAATACCATATATAATGCTAGTCCTGCGGTGGGTTGGCACCCTGCCCAAGATTGGTTCCTGCCTTGTGCCCTGTGTTGGCTGGGATTGGCTCCAGCAGACCCCGTGACCGTGTGTTCGGATTCAGCGGGTTAGAAAATGGATGGATGGATGGATGGATATATAATGCTAATTCTTTGGTAGCGCCGAGGCTGTGGAATTCCCTCCCTGACTACTTGAGAGCCCCACAGTCGACTGATGCCTTCAAACGAAACCTAAAAACTTATCTTTTTAGAAAGGCATTTTGTTAAATTAATTCTATAGATTTCTTGTTTGTTAATTTATTCTTATTTTGTAGCACTTTGAGATTGTTAAATATAAAGCACGATATAAATAAAATGTATTATTATTATTATTATTATTATTAACTATCCTCCTTAACTTTTGAGTTTTTTCGAAAAGTAAATTTCATTAGTTATTCAAGATGTCAATCACTGATTTTACCACAAGGAACTATAGTGACCTTAGTGAAGTTGGGGGGTTTCAGTCAGAAAGGAAACAATAAGCATATCTATTAAGCAAAATAATTTTCTGTTGTAATGTGCATGTTCACCCAAAGGTATATGTCCGTACCTTACTTTCTACACGTATCAGATACATTTCTTAGAATTGATTTTCACATATTTGAACAATAAAAAAATGCTTGTAGTGTGCCCCAAAAAATAAATGATTTTGCTGTCATCAGCATGCAGGAAGAAAACCTAACAATCCAATCCAGGTATTGTCCAATCTGACCTAATCCATATCTCAATTTTAAATAAAATTTATATATAGTCATTATACAAAGTGTATACAGTATCTCACTCTCTTAGATACTAAAGATACACTAAGGGGCACATGACAACTTTCACTATCACTAGAGGTTACTCCTGTGCCTACTTCAAAATGACTTATGGTTCTTCCCTGTAGTGGGCCCTGGTTTCACTCCATGTCCGAGTTCTGTAGACTTCTATATATGACCTGGGAAAAGTATCTTCCAGTTTCTTTAATTGATTTCCAAATTCTCCTCTTATTTGTCTTATATTACACTAATGTGGAATAAAGATGTTGTCTCACCAGACCTCGCATGTACATCTTTTATTATGGTGCTTTCAGACATTTCTCTTCTAGAGCACTAATACAATTGAGTTACTACCGTAATATCACCCATTCATTACAACTGGCTTTAAAATATGTTTGTCAAAGTGTAGTTTATTTTTAATCACATTTAAGGACTTTTCTCTTAGTTTGCTTCCTATCCATTAGGACATTGGTGAATTCAGTTTTTCCGCTGCCATATTCCGTACTGACTGGTAAATGTGCATTCACCCAGTTTTAGTCTTGCCACACTAGTACTTCAATAAGAAAATACAAACAAGGTTTCCCCTCTCTGATTTTTGTATACTCAATTTATTACGACTTGTACTTTTCTAGCAGAGCAGCTGCTGCAAATTGATTGCTTGTGCCCTATTGATTCCCTTTCCTCCTTTTCTCCTCCAAATTATTCCACATGGACATTGATTACATAGACACTTAGAAGACAGGCAGAGTGCCTCACACCCTGCATTGTTTGAAGGCAATAACATCATTAGGCTACATTGCTCTCATTCAGCTTTAAATTTAAGGATACAAAACCCTCAACACATTGCAAATGAAATAACTGTTTTATTGTATATATCTTTAATACACATAATTAAGTAAACATGAATATCAAGCAACCCATTTGTATGACAAGTAACATGACCCTTTTGGAGCACCTATAACTATGAACTTTGAGTGTGTTACGTTAACAGAAAGAGCAGAAGGTGTTACAAAAACATTCATGCAGGCCAAAAAGGGAGCATGTGTCTCCCAAAGGGACCAGCTTAAGACAGAGGAGGTTATCTCAAGCTATAAGGCAACTAAAGCACATTTACAATTCTCATTATGTGCCTTTGTCAGCTGATGACACTCACTGTTTTTTATTGTGGTTCTTTCTTTGTTAGCTATCAATAAAATAAAAATTAAAACTACACCAGTATATTACAACGAAATTCATAATGTGAGCCCTTTTACCTTATTTTGGTCTCGGAACAGGGAAAGGACCATGTTATCTTTTTTCAAACAACAGCTGTTTCTTTATTCTTGGATAGAATATCATTCAGTTAATACATTTTTCTTGGCCACATATTTGGAGTAGTATTTTAAAATATTCTATGCTGATATTTTTGGATCAGCTTCATGTCTTCATAAAAATGATAACATGTAGTACTTTATGATATTTTTAGATGATAAAGTATGAATATGAATACTTAACATAATTCATAAATTTCCACCATGGCATTATCCCTAGTAGGTCTGACACTGAATTTAAAGAGAATTCAAATTCTTCTTATAAGAGTTCTCACATTCACAGATGTAGCATTTCTATTTCTGTCACAGGGAAAAGATCTGGGTTCAACACAGTCTCTTATTCTTTTCCTTTACTTCTCTTGAACATGAAGAAGCCAAAACTGAAAAATGAGCAGTAGCCTACTCTTCTGGTCTGTCTCCATATAAATCACCACCCAGTAAGTTGTCCTTGTTATTTGTTGGACCAATGCACAGAAAGGCACACTGCCGTTAACCTATGAAGCCCCAAACTATGTTTTTCCTTTTAGCTATTATAAATGTGGCTATTAAACACAGTTACTCCTGTGTATCTCAATCCTTTCTTGTGGTAGTTTGTGTTTTTCTATTCACACGGTGTTATTTATAAAAATTTCAAAGTGAAATCTCGAGAAGTGTAAGGACAAATTACTATAACTTACGTTTACAAAAATGTCAGTAAGTGTAAATGGAATATCTACTGTAGTTCCAGTAAATTAACCCCCACACTTGCTAGAGAGTTTCTACCTTTACTTGAATTTTGTTTCCCATACTCAATGGCAACCTATTATCTGCTACAATTTGTGAAGTTAAAGAGCACATCTCCAAAATGAGGATTCACTTTCTTCTTAACTCACCTTGTATGCCTCACTTCATTTTTCTATCTAACCCTTCAATTTGCTATCCTACTAATTGCTCCAAATTTTTGGTCATATCATCTGTCCCTTCCTGCTACTGTCTCCTCAATCTCTGTACTTCTCTTTTTTAACACACCTTCCTCCTGTCACTCACCCCTGAGGTATCATCTTATAATTGAAGCTCAAATCTCCCCGATCCAAAATTTTCTTCTTTAATACTAGCCCAGTCTTTTTTATACTACCTCCAGCTATTCCAACAGGATTTCATAAGCGGGTGACACAGCACACTTAAATCTCTGTTTGCCTCCTTGTAGGGATACACTCTGGCCTATGGGTATTTTTTCACAATCCTCAACATTCTTCAATTTCTGTGTTTAATCAAAAACATGCTGTTTGATTGTTAGATGGCCAGGTGAGTGGGTCAATTAGCAGATACTGCGGCTGTATGTCCTTGAGTCTCCAACTAGAGAATTAAAAAAAAAAAACCAACAGCAGGTCAATGGAATTACACCATAATGAATACTGATAGAAGAAGTGACCTATCTTAACAAGCATAGACTCTCAACATCAAAGACAATTCATCTGAGTTATTATCGAAAGTAGGGCTTTTACAAACAGATAAAAAAATAATATAGGCTTTTGATGGCTGCTTTCTTGTCTATATTATATTAAACTTGTTTGTAAAGCTGTTTACTTCAAATACTCTGCAGGGTTATACCACTTCAGATGCAATCAAACATTCTTGGAAGGATTAAACTGATATTTATTTATTGTTATGTTTGCCAATGTTAGGTTGTCAGTCATATGTACAGTATGTGGCAGTTTAAAAGGTTTAGTATGCAACACTTTATAATAAGAGCTCAGAAACGTGTCAAATAGACTTAGTACAACAGATGTGCCTTCTTTTGGAATGCTGCCTAAGTTCAGTTAAGGTGAAAAAATAAGATATTTAACTTTATGGTGGTAATCTAGAATTTAAATTCATAGGCTTGTTAGACTCTTAATTGTTAGAATATTCTACAACAGAATTAAAACTGTGGAGAAAGCAGTGCTTTATAAATGTATTTATCGAACTGTGAAAATATCTTCACTGCTGTCACAGTAAGTGTATTGTCCATAGTATCTTGCGACAAATTTGAAACAGTGGTAGGCTGGTTTGTTCATAAAAAGTGATTTGTTATAGCAGATATTCATCAAATCAATAAATACTAGAATATGAAGATAAATCCAAATAATGACTCCTAAACTACAAATGTAACTCCATGAATAATTGTTGTCATCTATTAAGACTGATAAGAAAGAGATTCCATTTTAAAAGCACACATAAAATATTGCCTATCAGCTTTTGTTAACAAAAACATCACTCTTTATGGATATTTATTTCATGCAAGGTTTGCTCATTATGGAAATAATCAATCTATGAAAACAACTGTTTGTAGAGCAATGGTAATCATTCTCCATGATTCAAAGTTTTTATGCTTAATCAAAAGTGACTCATTATGTGATTTAAATCAAGCATGACTGTTCACCATTTCAAAGGGTGTTTGGAGGACATCTTATTTTGGATGAAATTGGCATGAATAATGCAGTTACATTGATTTCATCAATTTACAGTGCATCCAGAAAGTATTCACAGGACATTACTTTTTACACATTTTGTTATTTTACAGCCTTATTCCAAAATGGATTAAATTCACTTTTTTCCTCAGAATTCCACACACAACACCCCATAATGACAATGTGAAAAAAGTTTACTTGAGGTTTTTGCAAATTTATTAAAAATAAAAAAACTGAGAAATCACATGTACATAAGTATTCACAGCCTTTGCTCAATACTCAGTACTTCGAAGCACCTTACCCCTACAGATTTTATTTTTTTTCTCCAGCCTTTGGAGTTTTTTTTTTTCTGTCCACCCTGGCCATCGAACCTTACTTACTCTATGTTAATTAATGTTGGCCTATGTTTATTTTTTATTGTGTCTTCTATTTTTCTATTCATTTTGTAAAGCACTTTGAGCTACATTTTTTTGTATGAATATGTGCTATATAAATAAATGTTGATTGATTGATTGATTGACCTTTGGCAGCAATTACAGCCTCAAGTCTTTTTGAATATGATGCCAGAAGCTTGACACACCTATCCTTGGCCAGTTTCGCCCATTCTTCTTTGCAGCACCTCTCAAGCTCCATCAGGTTGGATGGAAAGTGTCGATGAACACCCATTTTAAGATCTCCCCAGAGATGTTCAATCGGATTCAAGTCTGGGCTCTAACTGGGCCACTCACATTCACAGAGTTGTCCTGAAGCCACTCCTTTGATATTTTGGCTGTGTGCTTAGGGTCGTTGTCCTGCTGAAAGATGAACCGTCACCCCAGTCTGAGGTCAAGAGCGCTCTGGAGCAGGTTTTCATCCAGGATGTCTCTGTACATTGTTGCAGTCATCTCTCCCTTTATCCTAACTAGTCTCCCAGTTCCTGCCACTGAAAAACATCCCCACAGCATGATGCTGCCACCACCATGCTTCACTGTAGGGATGGTATTGGCCTGGTGATGAGCGGTGACTGGTTTCCTCCAAACGTGACGCCTGGCATTCACACCAAAGACTTTAATCTTTGTCTCATCAGATCAGAGAATTTTGTTTCTCATGGTCTGAGAGTCCTTCAGGTGCCTCCAGGCGGGCTGCCATGTGCCTTTTACTAAGGAGTGCTTCTGTCTGGCCACTCTACCATACAGGCCTGATTGGTGGATTGCTGCAGAGATGGTTGTCTTTCTGGAAGGTTCTCCTTTCTCCACAGAAGACCTCTGGAGCTCCGTCAGAGTGCCCATCGGGTTCTCGGTCACCTCCCTGACTAAGGCCCATCTCTCCTGATCGTTCAGTTTAGATGGCCGGCCAGCTCTAGGAAGAGTCCTAGTGGTTTCAAACTTCTTCCACTTACAGATGATGGAGGCCACTGTGCTCATTTCGACCTTCAAAGCAGCAGAACTTTTTCTGTAACCTTCCCCAGATTTGTGCCTCAAGACAATCCTGTCTCGGAGGTCTACAGACAGTTCCTTTGACTTCATGCTTGGTTTGTGCTCTGACATGAACTGTCAACTGTGGGACCTAATATAGACAGGTGTGTGTCTTTACAAATCACGTCCAATCAACTGAATTTACCACAGGTGGACTCTAATTAAGCTGCAGAAACATCTCAATAAATAAATATCAGTTTAATCCTTCCAATAATGTTTGATTGCATCTGAAGTGGTCAGTATCATAAAATAACAAACACACTCACACATACTGGAGGGCTGTATATGTTAAAGTAGGTACTCGAACCTAAAGAGACCAAAGTAAATACTTCTAAAAAAGTGAACTACTAACTTAAACTGAATGCAAGAAAGGGATGAATAAAAAGGGGAGGGTGAGGACAAAATAAGCAAAAGAATGCAGTGAACTTGCTGCTCCATATTCCTCACTATATGGACCTTAGAACCCTATCTATTACAATATATGAGGTGGCCACACTGCTGCAGCACTGATTACAACATTCAAAATTAATTGTTACACTTCAGTTACCTTGTGCTACTCAGTTCCTATATGAATAACGGCAATTTTTCCCTTTTATTTTTCTCAGTGTCAAGTTTAAAACATACAGACTGAAGGAATTAAGGGTAGGTGTTTTATTCAGAAGCTCTGTTGGTGTACCCTTCTCTGCTCAGGATTTTGCTGCTATTCATTATACACACTCGGTTGTACCCAGAGATGTTTTCTCATTTGAGAACCACGTCTGGCCTCTTGAGACCGCCATGCCCCATATTCACAACTGTATAGTGTGGGCAAGATATTTTTTTTAACTTATAGAAAGTGTTTTACTTTTTAATTCAATTTTGTGTGGTAAATGCATATATACCATGTTTGTGAAGAAATAACTTTGACTTCAAAAATACCAAACTTATCCTTTAAGCCCCAGCCTAGAGCTGTTTTCATTTTCATCAATCAGTTCCAAGGTTAGTAATGCACCAGGAAGTACTTGGCATTCTCTTTTGTGGTGCCTACTTCTTCTGTCCCCTGGAACCTAAAATTCTCAAAGAAAAGACCCGGCATTGTTAACAACCCTGCATTAGTCTATCCTCCATAATACACAGAAAGGATTCAAATATAGTGAATTGGACCAACTTTTATGTTCACATTAATACATATCTTGATTCATGTTTTGTGCCTTAATGCTGCAGTATTTCGTTTTAACAAGTCCTGTTTAAAAATTTCTAATTTATTACAGTTCACTTTTAGACTATTTATGTTTGTTATTTTATTGTAGTCAGTCTTCTTTGTAATTTTCATGACATCATCACTGCATCATTTTGTTAAGGGTTATTTGTGAGGCACTGCTGTATAACGTGTTACTTTTATGCCAGCAGTCATGCTGTTTTTTCGCAATGGCTACTATTGCTAGAAATGTGGATAGACAGTGACGTGATACATGGTATATTTATTTGCACTGTTATTAAAGATGACAGTGCACACTACCTTACATTAAATTTCAGGTCAATCATTAGAACAAAAATATAAAAATAGAGGACCATGACACCATTTTGCTAAAAAAAAACAATGAAAATACCAAATTGTATAGTGGTTTGGTAACAAATTTGAAAGGAACTAACTTTGAGTGAAGAACAAGATTTGATTTCTACTCAAGAAATAGTAGACTAGAACCTTCAGGTGTCTTTTTGGCTTTGACACACCAATTCAAAAGACATTCTGTATATACAACATACTGTATTTAAGCCATACAGCTGGACAGCAGTCTCCTCTTTCTGGCACAGGTATAACATAATACTACCTGTGTAAGCCCGTGCTGTAAAAAGCCCAGTGTCCGTGAAACTATTGAAATTGTCAAAAAAAAATAAAAATTGAAATGTGGAGATGTCAGGTAGTTGAAAGGAACTACTCTGGGCATCTCTCTCCTAGGTTTCATTTTGCCGATTATGCTCGCTCTTTTCTCAGCGGTTTTACTTTGGCAACAGAGTTGCTTTCTTCTTCTGACTCATTAATTTGGGGGTGCCTTGCTGGCTCTCTGAGATTCATGCTGTAGTAGCTTCGCACATCTGGGCCGGACAGACAGACACACACACTTCCACGCGTAGACGTTTACTTTCTGTTTCCTTGGAGACGGAGCCCTTAGCTCAACTCCACCTCGCACATCTGGGCCGGACAGACAGACACACACACTTCCACGCGTAGATGTTTATATATAAGATATATATATTATATATATTTTTTTCATATATGACAACTTAAATTTAACAATCAATTAAATAATTATGTTACAATTATTTTAAATTAAAATTAAAATTTTCATTTAAAAAATCGTCAGTCCCCCTAATATTACTGTCCAGTTCTAAGAACACAGTGGCCCAGGTGTATTTTCATAATCTCATCAATAAATCTGAAGGACACAGCCATTTCATTTGAGCTAACTGATCAATGTAAAGTTCCAGTAATTGTTACTTTATACATATAATTTTAACAGCACAACTGCATTAGTAAGCACAGCAGTGTTTCTGTTTTTTTTTTCTCTTCTGCCTCCAACTAACCTTTTCCTCTTTATGTGAAAAAGATATCTATGTAGACGCACTTTCATTTGGGTTGCCAATTTTGTTATCTGGATATTGTTCTTTTATTGGACCGAGATAAAGTTTGAAAAAAAGGACATCTTAGTTTTAAAGTTTGTTATTTTATTAGGTTATTATAATCCTGAAAAATGTCACACCACATCCCAATTATTTAACAATAAAAAAGTGTGTTAAAAACAGATAGTGAAATTAGATAGTAACAAATGCTTTATTAGGATGTATAGCATTTGCATCAAAGGGAAATGGCCTTTTAAAGACAGAACCTAATGAAATACAACAAATAACACACATTTTTTTTTTTTTTTCATTTAAGACTAGAATCTGTGTTTAATAATTTCTAAGTACTGACTACAAAATAAACCAGGAAAAAATGTGACACTTTAATGTATGTTGAATCAGGTGCTGATTTTATAGTAAAATATATTGCTGTTCATCATATCTACATGAACAGAAGATATAAATAAAGAATGTAAGATGAAGCAAAACATACAGCTTTGGGCTTTTGGCGCTGTAACATTTACATTTTTGTCACGGTTTAATTGATGTAAAGCACACCAGATGGGTATATCAGCTTTGACACAAAGGCGGGGGTGGTGGGGTGTTGCTAGACTCTAAGCCATGAGATTTAACTTATCATAAATACTGTATAGGGCTCTATGTCTTAGGTAAAGGTCTAATAATTTTATATACTTGGCAATTAATTAGGATGAAGTGATTTGAATGTCCTTTTAATTATAATCAAGATGGTCAATATTTGGTAGGTTTATAAAAAATTGCATTAGTATTCAAAGATAAAAGTATAATGCTTTTAACAGTATATTTGCAATTTTATGGGCTTTCAGATATTACATATTCACATGTTTCATAATAGAAAACATTACAAAAAATATCCTTTGATTCACATATGTACATTATGCGTATATCTACTGTTATCACACACAGAGCACATTTTTAATGTTATAGGAAATTTATAGACAGAAATATCTACAATAGATAGATAGATAGATAGATAGATAGATAGATAGATAGATAGATAGATAGATAGATAGATAGATAGATAGATAGATGCAATGTTTTTATTAGAAAAAAACCCATGGAGATTAACCTGATGAACACAGAAGTCTAAACATCCATCCCAGGCAGGTGATGGAAACCGGATTTCAATTACAGGCTCTGCAACAAAGTGGTCACATCCTGTCACAATCTTTATGCACTCTTGCTGAGCTATTACTGATGAAAGTGGGAATTCTCCACTTCCCCCTACCTGCCACATTTTACAAAATCTTAAATACTAACTCAAATTACATATATTATATATTTGTTTGTTTTGGTTGCTGATTTTTGTGTGTTTTAAAAAATAACCCAATATAAAGAAAGTAAAGGAAACAAAGGAAACTGTGCGTGTGTCTATTGAGAGTTGAAGGTTGTTATTAATAGGGGTCCCTGCTGTTTCTCTAGCCAGCGATTTATCTCCTGTGTGTCAAATTGAGAAGAGGTCAGGTTAGTGAGGCCAGCCATTCATTCAGGGTGGCACTGGCAATTTAGAAAATCTGTACTCAGTGCTGAAATTTAGCTACTCAACATTGCAGACCGCGATGATATTAATATATAGTGAAGCTCTTGTCCTTCTGTATTGACCCTGTCCCATAATTTCTATATAGGAATACATATTTTTATCTAATGAGAATTTGATGAGTTTTTTCATATCCTGATGTAATGAAGCACTATCTTTGCAAAATCATTCCTGTTTACAAGTTGTTTGATTATTTTTAAGTGTATTCAAAATGCCTGGAAAGGTCCCAACACCAAGGGTTTTCTTTTATTTGGTAATTTGCTACATCAAATTGTGCAAAACACTCAGTCATTTGTCATAATTTTAAGAAAACAGCAGACCAAAAATATTCTGGGAAAATCTGCACTTCATTCAAAACTTTAGTAATTCATCCATTACAAGACAACTACCCCTTAATCTTAATGAATGCTGATGAATATGTGCCATATATACTAAAAAAAAACTAAGTCTGGCTGCCAAATAATAAAAAGCTGTTACCTGCCTAAGTTGACAGCATTTTCTGGCGATACAACTATGAATCTGAACAGACAGCTTCCGTTTAAGTAAAAAGAGACAAATCAGTAACAGCAGTCTTTTTGTCCACTGCTGATATACATTAGCTGTGGTGACACTGTCTCATTATTTCTTTCCCATTTTCTTTTACGATGGCACACTTCTGTATGTCACATACTTCAGAAACGGTAAGACAAAACTGTGAGCTGGATGTCAAGGCTGCTCTAAGTGAACTCATTTGTGTCCTATGTTTGTTGTTTTGTTGTCATCAAGAGCAGTGTTTATTAAACTGTGTCTTAAGGAACACTAGAGTACTGAGAAACCTTATAGCAGTTCTGTGAGTCATTAGTCATTATTCTTTGCAATAGATGTAACTGCTAGAAAAATAATCAGTGATCTATGAATAGGTAGAATTTGTAATAACACTGATCTGAGTGCACCCATACCAGAAAGCGGAGGTTCTATCATATGTCGTGATAGTCACTAAATGTCTCTGTTGTTTGATGCATGCTGTGTTGTAATTGTTTCCATGAATCTAGTTGTGAGCATTAACTAAACTGAATGTATTATTATTGCTACAGTTCATTTATATATTTTTATTTATCTTACCAACATGAGTAAACAACTCAAGTCAGATTTCTTTTAATTTAATTTTTACTACATGTGGGTGTTTACTGGTCAGATTTATTAAAAAAAAAAAAACTTTGTGATGATCTGAGAGCAGAAATGATTATATTCCTAGCAACCAAAAACTGTGACCTTGAGTGGCTCTTCAAAGATACAGATTGGAAACCTGAAGTCCTGCTTTTGAAAAGGTTTAACTTATCACTTCAGGAAACACATAAATCTACATTTGACAGTCCTAATAAAATAGAAGGCCCAACGAAGAAAACTAAACGTTGGATTCAAAGAATTGAAAACAATTTCTTTGATAACTTTAGAATTGAACTGAACAAATAAATGAGAAAGAAAAGAAGAAGACAATTTTAATCAACTAAAACTTATTGTGATCAATTATTTATAAGTATTGTAATTATAGTTAAATTCAAAATAAATTTGAGCTATCTTAAAATGTAATTTACTTGTTAAGATATCTGAAACTCAATTTGAGATATCTTAAAATAATTTCCTGCACATTTTAAGATATCTTCAATACATTTTGAGATATCTCAAATGCATTTTAAGATATCTCAAATACATTTTCAAATATCTCAAAATAATTGTGTCTGTATTTCAAGATATCTCAAATGAATTTTCAGATATCTTAAATTGAGCTTTCATGCATTTTAAGATATCTGAAATGCATTTCAAGATATCTCAAAATCATTTCCTGTAAAACTGCGTATTATTTCAATGGGACTTCTTGTTTATTATAAGATATCTTAAAATGTATTTGAGATATCTTGAAATGAGCAGGAAGTGATGTTGAGATATCTGAAAATGTATTTGCGATATCTGAAAATGGACAGGAAGCTGTTTTGAGATATCTGGAAATGTATTTCAGATATCTTAAATTGTATTGTAGATATCTGAAAATGGTATTGAGATGTTTTTTGAGATATCTTAATTATTTTTGAGATATCCTAAAATAACGTCCCAATCATTTTAAGATATCTCAAATTTATTTTGAGATATCTGAAATGCATTTTCAGATATCTCAACATTTTCAGATATCTTAAAATAACTTCCTGTGTATTTCAAGATATCTCAAATTCATTTTGAGATATCTCGAAATAGACAGGAAGTCCCACTGAAATAATAGGAAATGTTACAGGAAGTGATTTTGAGATATCTCGAAATGCATTTGAGATATCTTGAAATGCACAGGAAGTTATTTTAAGATATCTCGAAATGTATTTGCGATATCTCAAAATGCACAGGAACCTATTTCAAGATATCTCGAATTGCATTTAAGATATCTTAAAATGCATTTCAGATATTTCAAAATGTACAGCATATCATTTCAAGATATCTTGAAATCTATTTAAGATATCATAAAATTCTTTTTAGATATCTTAAAATAGATGCATTTTTAGATATCTGAAATTCAATTTGAGATATCTAAAATGCATTTCCAGATATCTTAAAATCCATTTTGAGATATCCCTAAATGTTAATTTGGCTTACCATAGATCTATCAACAAATGAAGAATATGTTGGATGATTTTTTTTAACAGATGTGTACTTCTTGATACATACAAAAATCATAGTGAATGGACTTTCAGATCAATAATCATTTTAAGATCCTACTTCATATTGCTACTACATGATTATGTGAAAATAGATTTTCGACTGTCACTGCAACAAAAACAAAATATCAATATAGGGTTTTTATAACACACCATATATTGATGATTTGTGCCATACAATGGCAGCACATTCTGTTCATTTACATTTCATGTCCAAAACAGTTATTTCATAAATGTTCACAAAATTTATGAAAATAAATAGAATAGAAAGATATTTTTCAAATGATTGATAATTTTATAATTTCCTTTTCTTTTTTAATTTTCATAGGGGTTCTGTAGATCAAACTTTTTGTGTATCATGCTCTTCAGTTCCAAAAAGTTTAAAAAAACACTAATCTAAAAAATCTGGGCAATACCTTTTTAAAAGTGTTCGACATTTACTGTTTATCCTTGGAGTACAGAAATTATTTGTAATATAATAATAATAACACATTTTAGCACCTTTCCCATGCTCAATATTTCTGCATGATGACCATAGTCAAGGGGGGATGTTAAAATGCTGCAGATGGACAAAGTAGTGTCCAGCAGTCACCATTTGCTTCTGGTCACTCTATTCCTGCCTCATATTGTGTGGTCACAAGTTATTATTTTTTCTCCTTTGTGTGATAGGTAGTTGAAAATATAGTTGTGTTCAAATTTACTGTATACCTGCAATCCCTATGACCTTCTTCCAAAGCAAACACTTATTGAAATGCATATTTTGAACACATTAGGGTGCAAATATAATATAGAAATTTAAATAGTATATTATCTGGGATTCACTTCAGCACCATCAATTACAGTTGTCCCAGTGTGCATTATTTCAATGCATTTTCTACTATTCTGTTGGATACTGTAGATCAGAAAAGTAAGAGTAAAAATAATAGAAGACAAGTTCTCACATCTGTCCTGTCATTAACAGATTCACATAATCCACATTAGGGGTACTGGGGATGCAGTTTCTTCTTCTTCTCCTTTGTTTTCTCTGGCATAGTGTTATCAGGAAATTAAATTCCTATTGCTGTAGCTGACATTTTTTATGCCGAAGTATACAAGGAGAATTACCATTTAGCTTCATAAATTTTACTTTGTGGTTGTAACCACTTTTTGCTGGTAAATCTCCCATCTTACTTTGTACTTGAGTGAACCTGTAAGCATTATAGATCTTAGCATATTTAATAAAGTATACACATTTTGGTGTTTAAGAATATATGGATTCTATACATTTTTATGTTTTACCAGGCTAAACAGCAGGGAATCCCAAACTCAGCCCTACCGGGCAACTGTATCTCTTAATATTTAATGTCTGCTCTCTTTCTACATAGTGCCTTAAGAATGCTTTGTGAATGTTTCCTAAAATGCTTGCTTGCAGACCTTATCATTTGGAGATATTTTTGGTTTACTAATACAACGATTCTGAAAATACTGACTTTGGGTCTTCTGGCTCTTCAACAGACCTCTGTGTAAAGCATTTTTATAATGCTATTCAGCTCTGAGACACCTAAGATAGCTGAATGCATGGTCCTACTAAAGGACAGCTGCCATACCAACTGCACTTCAGAACAGGTCATCCACCTGAAGCTAAGCATGTTTGGGCCAGGCCAGTACTTGGGTAGGAGGCCATCTAGGGAACATTTGGGTTGCTGCCTGAAGACGTGTTGCTAAAACCAATGGAGACACATTCTCTGTGGTCTGTGGTTGGATGGCAATGCTCCAGTACAGTGATGTGAACACTCTGCTGTAAATATGGAACTGTCCTTCGAATGAGAAACCAAGGACCTGACTCTCTTTGGTCATTAAAGATCCCCAGGCATCTTTCAAAAGGAGTATGGCCATCATGGCCTCATCCATTTTGGTCCCCTAATCATCCCCTATTTCAAATTGGCTGTCTCTCTCACCACCTCACTACCTAATAGTTAATGTGCTGTGACCACAATGAAATGTTTCCTAAAATGCTTGCTTGCCATCATCCAAGTGGATGCTATATTTTGGTTGATGTTTGAAGTGGCTCCCCTCTGTCTATGTAAAGCACTTTGTGTAGCATGAACACATTATATAAATGTAAATAATTATTATTATTAATTGCTGACTGTTTAAATATTTTTGTTTCAAACAAAAGTGATTTAGGAAAAAATAAAATATTAAGCAAGTTAAATGCATTCAAATTGATCAATTGTTACAATATTTATTACATATCTTTGCTTCTGGGAAAATGATAGTTTTACAATGGAATACCATGGTAACTATGACCTTAATTTTAAAAGTGAAATTAAAATAGAGAGTTTGTGTTAGAATTGGCACTAAAGTAAATGAGCTTAAGTAAGAGTTCCAACAATTCTTTGTGCATCAGCAAAGCCACAATATTCCAGTTTCTTTCCATTATCTGCATGGTGTGCATTTTAAGTTAATTTGTGATTCAGTCTTGGCTTGGGATGCATGAGTGTGTGCATTTGCCTGATGAATTGGTATCCCATCCATAACTGATATTTGCATTTGGCCACCAGGATACATTCTGCATGTCTACAAATGTAATTGGAGACACAAGGTCAAAAAGTAAAAATTATCAAAAAATAATAACCAAGATATAATAAACAATGTATGTTGAAAAATAGAATCAATGGAAAACAAGAAAAACATGTGTTATGAAAAAAATCAGAAGCCAATATTTTTATAGAACGGTTAAACAGGTAATAGAAAAAAATCATATTGTGAAAGAATGGCCAAGACAGTGGAATTCAATCAATAAAGCAGAAGTGGAAAAGACAGCACTGCTGACATGTAAGTTGCACAAGGCGATCTATTGATCACAATCAAGTGATAAAGCACAGCTGGCCAACTAGCTCTGCATCATAACCCAGTGAAACAAAGGCTGAGAGTAACAGTGAGAATCAGGTAAAAGGAAACCAAATATATATATTAGTGTGCATGACACCCGTGGTAATAAAGTGTGAAATGATTATGGCCACATGCTGCTAAAAGTGTCCATATCCAAACACAGGTTTAGTAGGTTCATATTATGCTTGATCGTACTTTGTTTAGATAAAGAATGGACTGACAACTGATGTTACAATTATCAAGTTAGCGTATTTGTATTTGTTTATTTATTTAACAGGTACAGTATAATGTAATGTCACATCTATTCCTAGAGTTTTGGCACAGGAAAAATAAGACATTAATTTATAGCCTAATTGCATTTTATTAAATTGCATGTGATTATGTATATTATGAATCCATAATGTATTTGCAGCCTCTTGTTAAAGACATTTTGATGCAGCTTAAGATATAAAATGTCCTGTTCTCTTTATTCATCTATACATTTTCTAAGGCATCAATTTCCATGAAAGTTGTTGCGAAAATCTGGAGCTTTAGCTGGCAGTATTGAATGCATAATTTGGGCATTAAATGATACACACACATACATACAGAGATAGCAAATCACACTACTTTGGTATGTGGGACGAATTCAGAATACCCAAAGAAAACCCACACAGACACTCAGAAAAACATCCAAATGTCATATAGACAACTACTACAAGAGCCTATGAAAAAACACGTAGATTGGTCTCACCTTAAATTGCTTCTCACCTCTCTGTCAGCGTCTTTTGTCCTGTAAATGTGTTGATAAGCAGCAAACAGTAAGCAGCCTGCTATCACATCCCCACACAGTTTTCTCAGCTCAAGTCTGTTTACCTGCGTGTCAGTTGTTTAGAGTTGTATAGAGTGAGACGTCAAGCAAAGTTACACCTTTTATAAATACTATATCATTATTTGGAACACTTGCATTTCATGTGTGTTCAGTGTCTACAACGGTCTATGTAAACACATCGTTAAAACAGAAATGTTTTTCATGTTTTAGTAAAAATTCACAAAATGTAGACATGAAATGTATACTGTGTGAAGCCTGAATTCCAAATATCAAAGAAACACTTTCACAAAACGTACAAATATAACAGAACAAGTGCGCTTCTATTCAAGAATATAACTGCAGAAAAAGAATCCGCATTAGGGTGCGACACTGACACGCATTTGCTATGATCACTTCGGTGGCGCAACGGTATTAACTGTTGACTGGTAATCAAAATGGATGAGTCCGTTTTGAGAAGTGAGCTGCACGTATTCTTACTATTTTAGAATAAAAACATACATTTGATTCCAGTCTGTAATAGCCGGTGTATTTTAGGATACTATACTATATTATGATACTTGTAAAGGTTAGCTTTGTTTTTTTTTTTATATTCAGTTTTATTCTCTCAGCTGTGTTCACAATTCCAACACCCCCCCACCCCCCCCATCCCATATTAGAAACTGCTGTTTTCACATAGACGCGCTATAACAGAGGTCAACTCAGATCATTACGACGGTTCTGCATCAGAGCAAGAATGCACTTTTGCTATCGCTGTACTTTGTATATGCACATGGGAAGCTCTGCACTCTACTTGTGACTTTACGCTGTTGGAAGTAAGTAAATAAATAAAGGTAAAAAGGTAAATAACATTTGATCTGGCTCTTACATACAAACTATAGTGACGGCAGCTTCCACCTGCAGCTATAGACTCTTGCAACACCTACACTCACAGACACAGCGGCTGGCACCTGGATTTGAGCTTTATAGTGCGCTTGCTAATCACATATTACCTGAGGTTTGCCTGCCTTTCCTCCTGCTCACTTTCTAACCTGCATATTATGCCGTGTCTTTTTCCTTCTCAATCTGCCTGTCCACCCTACAGGTCAAAGCCAGTCTTCATGTGCACCTTCTATTTGTTCTGTTAGCGGTCTTCATTTGCATAAACCAGAAAATCCCCCTCCTATTTGTTTTACTAGTGGGCTTTATTTGCATAAACTGCAAAGACCCAAACAACCAAGTGACACTGTGCCAGTCCCGGCTGCATCTCAGATGCAAAGCTGAATAAAAACGGATGTGCCATGTTAGTATTGTCTGCTCGATAAATATAGTATCATTCTCAAAACATATCAACAAATGAAAAAAAGTGTCGGCTAAATCAGTCATCATTTCTTAATATTTTAGGATATTTAGTTTTGCTATTGTAAGGGTTATTTTTACCTCTAAATTTTGATACTTCAAAATGTCCTTTATGTTCGGGTACATACTACATTAGATGTCAAATTTCTGCTTTTTCACTAAACCGGAAATAGAATATTTGTTGATGAGTGAGTAAGTGAGTGAATTAGTCAAGTTTGCAGTTTCTATTTAAAAATTAAGTTTACATGGAATTTAATTGTTTTTTTCTGCATACTTTTAAAATTGTTCATGATGATGGTAGATAAAACAATAATTGAGTCCGTATACACATTGAATCACTGTGCAATTACACAGTTACCAATTAGCCAGTTATCCCAAAATGAGACTACTAGAGAAAGTTAGAGACCCTGGAGTACAGAGAGATTGTACAGGTTTGACACTCATAACCCAAGATTTCCCAACTAACGATGCTTTTCTTGCCTGAAACCTTTATGAAGTGATATATATATATTTTTACAGTTAGAGACAAGTTAAGGATTGAATTCTCTATCTTGTATTTTACAGCCCAATGCTTTAACCACTAAGCCACAATATGCAACTGTTGCAAACCAAAGTGAATCAAATTTAACCAAAGAAACAAAGTCTGACAATGAATCAGAAAATATAAAAAATTTGCAGAACATTCTATTAATTAATTCAATGACTCTTACACCAATACCAGAGTTAAAACATTATAACCTTAACTATTTATGGAATCTATAGTAGCAATAAAAATGTTCTGCAAGTGCAATACTTAAAAATAATAATAATAAAAGCAACAACTAACATGAAAAACATTCAGAGTTTTATTTTTCATTGATACTAACAATCAAACTACACATAACTAAAAACATTGAGTATCGGTTACTTATATTTATTTCTAAATGAAATATAACCAATTAACCATTTTAGGAAGGCAAGAGTTCTAAAGCTATGCAATTTATAATTAACCATCAGAGAGAATCAGTAAAAACATGTTTATCTACTTAAAATAAACATATTTATTATTAATAAGAAAACTTTGCTATTCCCAATTGGCCTTAGACAATCTAAAGACTTTTTTTTCACCCGATTGGAATCTTTAAAAAATATTTTCCTTTGAATTTTTCTAGTGATATTATTTCTAATTAAAATGTGTTGTTGTGGTTCATGAATTTTTCTTTCTTAAATTTAGTAATGTGTTAAGATTCAAATAAAATACAAAAATTGCTCCTATGGACTGAAACAATGCTGTGCAGGAGAAAAAAATATATGAAACATGAAGTGGTAAGATGAGAAATTATACTTAATGTAACTGTACGAAAGAAATTTCAGAGACTGAACCAAGTTCTTAAATTGATTAAAAGGACTGACATAAATAAATAAAATAAAAATGATGTTATATATTGTACGGGTCCAGATACAAAGTAGCTCTAAGTTGAATAATTATTTTCACTATAAGGCTAGTTTGGGAAAAAAATGAGATTTTTTTAGTATTTAAAAATGTACTTTTACATTTGGTCTCATCCATTGCAAGAGATGAACGTCTAAGATGTTGCTCTGCTGGCAGTGGTGTTATTTAGCTTTTTTATCATCTATCCAAGATATCCTGTATATAATCAACCTGAGAGGATTTCATTATAAATATTTTAAAAGCATGAGCAGGAGACCAAAGGGTCAGAAAGAAAAGGACAAGGCAGTTAAAAATACATCAGATTCCAGGCCAGGGGTGTTACACTCCAGGCACGGAGGGCTGCCGTTTTTTATTCTAACCCTTTTCCTATTAGTGACCAGGTTTCAATGCTAATTCACTTCTTTTCCCTTTATTTCAATAGCCCTGTTTTTAAGGACTTAGTCCTCTAAATTGATTCTTTTCTTCATTAAGTGAGAGCCAAAAGGAAATGATACATATAACAAGTCGGCAGATGACCAGCTAAATTGGGGCATCAAACTCCAACCAATTCCATTCCAACCAGTTTCTTAATGAGATGCCAATTCTTGTTGTTATTTGTTGTTAATTCCACAGCTTGCTGCTGCTCTCATTCTTCCACAGCAGACATTTCCAAAACTGTCGATTTTCTGTTTTTTTCTAAGAATGTTGTCAAAAGGTTGACCTGACAGATCAAGCTTATTGAGACCTTCACATTTCTTTATTTTCAGATATAGTGTGATGGGCACAGGTGAGCTGATCATGTGGCAGCTTGTTTTGTGTCTCATTATTGTTTAGCTGCTAATTAAGGAAAAAGAAACAGCTAAGGGGCCTGAGTAAAGTTAATTAAAACTAAGACAAAAGAAGTTAATTAGAAGCACAAACTGTTCACTAATTAAGAAGATGGTTAGAATGAAAACCTGCAGCCACTGCAGCCCTCCAGGACCGGAGATTGATTACCCTGGTCTAGGCTGATCTCCAGTTCAAGTTGATTTGGAAGAGACTGGCAAAGGGACAGATGGGAGATGCAGAATATTGGAACTAAGTATGGCATCAGTATAATGATTCTCAGTCAGAAAGAGATTGTATCTGAAAACAACCACAATCGTATTTGTTCCAGATTTTTTCACTTCAACAGCTGCCAAATAGGCTGCATTCTACAGCAGTAAACAGTGAATATGTAAAGATGACATCAGATACAGCCTCTTGTTTCCAGCCAAACTAGAAGTGGTTTTTGATGGCCAGTTCTACATCTTTAGTTCTCCTGAAGAAGCAGGAAAAGATCTAAAACCACTGATCCCAAAATCATCCAAACTATGATATGAGTCATTATTGTATCCTGGTAATGCAAAGATGATTCTACTTACAACCTAGTCTATTTGTAATGAAACAACTGCCATTAACTATACATTCTATTTTCTTTATGGACATTTGTTTTTCAGTTAGTACATTGAAATTTACTCTATTAAATATTGAACATTTTGGCGATTATTAAATATTTTTTTAATTTCCTAAAGGGGCTGTTTAAATTTACCATCATATCCCAGATTTATTGCATCTGGACCATACTATTATCTCTTTTTTATTTTTCTAAGGAGATTGTTTAACATCATACCCTGGGTTTATTGTATTTGGACTGTACTTTCATAAGATAGTTCAATTTGAACCCTTTCCACACCAATGCTGGGGGTTTTGTTATGGACATGTGCTGTCTCTAGGAATGCCAGAGGACCGGGACTTCATAAAGTGTACTCTAGCCTCACCTGGGGGAAGCAAATTGGGAGAAGGCTGGGGTTTGGAGAAAGAGAGCAAGTTACTTCTTAAGTATTATTTTTCCCCTAACAACTGTTAGTGCCAAAATAATAATAGGCTCCTTAGTCATAATATCTGGCAATAATATACCTAGGTTAAAGCGATTGTATGAAACAATGTTCTACCTTTACTTAAGACTAAAAAAATGTCCTCAAAAGTTCAGAAGCAGTTTCTCTCTGACCAAATGTTGAACTTTGTGAGTCGGAATGCCAAAGGTCTCAATCACAATCTAAAGAGAAAAAGGTATATTTTCATCTAATAGGCCTAAATGCCAAAATTATATTTTTACTGGAGACTCACTTAACAATGACCAGTTTTGGTTACAAAGAAATTGGTTTGGCCAAATCTTTCACTCCATCTTTACAAAGAAAACTAGATGTAAGAGGATCTTAATGCTGTACATAAAACAGTCTCATTTGTAGTATCAGACTCAGTATATAATCCTAAGGGTGATAGATTATGGTGATGGGTAATATATTTATATCTAAGGTAATTTTGATAAATATACAGTATATGCACCAACTGTGGGTGATAGAGATTTCATCCAAAATGTATTAGCATCTACTCCTGATAGGAACACTCAGAAAATTATAATTGCTGGAGACTTTGTGTTTTAAATCCAGACCTGGATAGGTCTTCAACTACAATGGCAATAACATCTAATACTGCAAAAATAAACATACAGTGTGTAATGGACCATAACTTATCAGACCCATGGTGAGTTTTAAATCCAAACTCAAGGGCATATTCCTTCTTCTCACCAGTACATCATAGTTACTTAAGAACAGATTATTTCTTTACAGATAATAATTTATTGCCCACTATCAAATCTTGCAAGTATGATGTTATTGTTATTTCTGATCACAGCCCTCTGATCATGGAGCTACACACTCATTTCATAGCTGGCATCTTAACCCCTTGTCATTCCTGGATGGGAATTGTACAGAATTCATCTCCAAGCAAATTGATTATTTTTTAGAGACAATTGCATCCTCGGAGTTCTCTGCAGCAATACACTGGAAAACTATGAAAGAGGACATATTATTTCATATATTTCCCACAAAAATTAACTGGAAACCAAGAAGGCATAAGAGTTAGTCAGCAAAATTACCAAAACAGGTATCTAAATGAGGCACTTTATAGGAAAAGACAGGTTTTGCAATCAGAATTTAACCTCTTGACAACAAAAGAAATGGAACAGCTCATCTTTAAACCATAACATCATTACTATGAACACGGAGAGAAGGTTAATAAGATCTTAGCTCAATTAGTTTGCAACACAATAACTGAAATTACTAACACAGACAGAGATAAAATCATTGACCAAAAATATGTAACTCCAACATTCAGAGACTACTATAAGTCCTCATGTTGTAATCATTTTAAATAAGGTATCTAATGAGTTTTTTTGATGTATTACAAATACCACCATTAGATACTCTTACTGCAGAGGAACTGGACAAACCTCAGACACTCTTGGAATCACTGAACATTAGAAATTCAAAACAAAGTGGGAAAGCAGCAGGCCCTGGCTACCCAATTAAATTTTATAAAAAATAATTTAAAATAAGTTGGCTCCACTATTACTAGCAACATTTATAGAAGCTAAAGACAACAAAATTCTACTCGAAACTTTTGCCAAGCATTGATTAGGTCTTTCCAAAAAAAATAAGGACTTATTATAATGTGCATCATACAGACCAATTTTACTTCTGAATAATGATGTTAAGATAATGTCCAAAGTTCTAGTTAGAAGGATAAAGAAAGTGTTTCCTTTGGTAATATCACAGGACCAAAATTGATTTATTAAAGGCAGACACATAGGTTTTAATCTTCAATGTTTGCTTACTAAATATACTCACCCATAACATCTAACACACCAGAGATCTTATTATCTATGTACGCAGAAAAAACATTTGATATTGTTGAATTGAACTACCTATTCAACACATTGCACAAATCTGGTTTTGCCCCAGACATATGTGCATGAATAAAACTACTTTATACCAGTCCAGTTGTCTTTGTTTGTATTAACAACATTATTTCAAACTAGATTGTGGTATTTGACAAGAATGCCTCCTATCAACACTGCTTGTTGCAACTGCCATTGACCCATTGGCCATTTAAATTCAAAATGCATCAGAGATAAAGTGGATTACCAGAGAAGGATTTGAACAAAAAATATCACAATATGCAGATGATATGGCACAGTATATATCAGACTCACAAACTTTCGTACGAGTAGTCCTTAAAGCACAAGCAGAATTTCAGAAGATATCTGGTCTCAAAATTAATTTGAATAAGATGTCCTTTTTTCCAGGAAACTCCCTAGCACACAATATTAAATTGGACTCCTACCCATTTATTTTAGCAGATCAGTTTAAATATGTAGGGGTAAACATCAAATTAATTTAAGGATCTTTCTCAACACAATTTTGCTACCTGCATGAAAAAAATTACACAGGATGTGAACAGATAGTCTACTCTTCATCTCACTTTAGCAGGGAGAATCAACACTGTCAAGATGAACATCCTTCCTAAGCTTCTTTTTCTATTTCAAACCATCCCCATATACATATTCTGAAATTAGATTCAATTATTACCTCATTAATTTGGAATTTGAAATATCCACGCATCCAAAGGGAGGCTCTACAAGGACCTAAAACAGAAGGCACTACCAAACTTTCAGTTTTAGCAATGGGTGACAGATATATGAGCTATAAAGACCTGGAAATTGGCACAAATTGATGAATATACACAAGTCTGATTTGCAATAGCAATACAATCTTGCTGTACTTCTTCCTATGCTAAGCTTTGTGCCCCAATAAATACAAAGTATCTTCAATATACTACTAATCCAATTGTCCTTCAATCAATCACATGAAATCAATGCAGGAAGTACTTTAAGGCAGAGAAGTTCTTATCTGTTGCACCTCTACGTGATAATCACCTTTTTCTACCCTCTTAAACCTACACAGTTTTTAAGGTTTGCAAAAACGTCCAGAATTAAAACACTTAGAGAATTATATATAATGTCTTTGCATCTTATGAACAACTCTGTTTCAAATTTAAATTCTCATCAACCCAATTTTTCCACTACTTTCAAATCAGAAAACTCCCTTAAAAGAACCTGCCTGAGTTTACTCACCTCCCATCCATTTCAATTCCAGAAGAAATACTGATCAGTCTTGATGACTCAGACAGCATCTCAATAATATATAAAAACATTTAAAAATCCCTTCCTTTCAAAAATCCTAGGGTAGGGTGGGGAAAGGATCTTTTATGTAACATCTCAGAAAAGGAACGGAAGACAGCCATGCATAGAATACACCCTACAGCCATATGTGTAAAGCACTCAATCATTCAACTTAAAATCTTTTATCAATCACACTTATCTCATTTAAAATTGTTTGAAATGTATCCAAGCTTTGATTCAAACTGTAAACACTGCAATCTAGCACCAGGCTAGCTGGGGCACATGTTTTGCCAGACAAAAATAACACAGCCTTGATGTCACAATCACTCTTAAACCATTGAAAGCTGTGTTTGGTATACTCCGTGGGCTTAAAGTAGAGAAGGACAAATTGATTGTAATTACCTTTACCACACTACTAGCACATAGACTTACGATCAACTGGAAGAATCCCAGCCCACCTGTTATAAGTTAGTACTCTGTACTATTTGAGGTTGGGAGCTGTGCTAATTAAAGCGCATCTCCGCACCCGCCATTCAACAAACTTTCCAGATTGGGACCTGAGTGCAGCTGTACAATGGGTGATGGCTCAGCACTAGTGTAAGGTTTTTTACAGTGACTGGAGTGCCAATCTTGCCACCGGCCCCCTAGTTTTCCCTACAAGTTGGAGTACCTGTTTGCAGGACTGGGTGCAGATTAACATCATACCCAGGACGAAGCAATCGCAGGTTAAGGGCCTTGCTCAAGGGCTCTGCTCAAGGGCCCAACGGTGTAGAGTAGGCACAGATCCCTAGCCTTAGACTATTTGAAATTGGAAAAAATCAAATTCTCGCTTAAAGGATCTGTTCAAAACTTTTTTTAAACATGGAAAGATCTAATTATTAAAATTTTAGGATAAGACTTTATATCCGGGGAAAAGGATATTCTCCCTTCTTTGTGCTTTTAAAGATTTGCTCTTGCTCTTGGCTCTCCTCTCTTTCTCTTGGGTGTGGGTTGAATTCTGATTTGTTAAGCTTCACTATGGAATGTTGTTTTCTTTGTTGTATAAATCAGATGTGATCGTATGGAATTTATTTTCTTCAAATAAAATCAATAAAATGTATAAAAAATGTATTTAAGTATATAAATTAAATATATTTTTCTTTGATATTCATCACAGAAGTTTATTCAGTTATATATGATACAACTAAATAACCTGAAAAAATAATCACAAAGGATGGCTAACAGAGAACCATCCTAAGAAATCTACCTGCTAAAACAGAAAAAAAAAAACACATTTTTTTTTTACATTCCACTGAAAGTAATAAACATTGCTATAAATAGCACAGTTGAACTTGAAAGGCAATCGGTGATTAAGCTGCAGCAGCCTCAGTTCCCATAAAAGCAAGCTGTGCAGCATCACTAGCTTTATTACTGTTTCATACCGTGGCTGAAAGGGTTTTACTTTAGACAACCTTAAATGGCCATATTTGCACAGTGATAGTTTGAATTTTGCTGTAAAGCTCTTGGCATTGTTTTCAGGGTTGATTGTTGCCTTGTGCACAAAGCTGCTAGAACAGTCTCTGGTGCCTAGTGACCACATCAATGAAACTGCAGGTTTAGAAAATGGATTGATGGTGGGATAGTGTTGACCTTGTGTTTCTTTTCTATAACCCTGAATAGCAAAGTACAGTATGTTATTTTTTTCGGCAATTCTTTTTTATCACTGAGGCTTCATATTTGCTTCAAGCAGAATTTTGAGTTAAAGATAAATTGGAAGCCAATCAGAAAGGTAATGTTAAAAAAATGTTTATCTTTGAGAGTCTTATGATTGATGTTCATTTCAAATATCTGTATCACTCCATTTGGTGTGGGCAAGGATGGCAGAGCTAAGTGTATATTAGAGTGATTACAGAAAATGATATATCTATCAGGCCAAATTGTTATTGCATCACTGAACAGACTTTAGCAGTGCTTACTAGATCCCCTGGAATGAGCCAGTAGGTATCTACTAAACCTATACAAAAGTTTAAAAGTTTTTTTTATTTGTAAATTAGTAAGTGATAATAATATTTGACTGGCAGAATATACACATGATTAAATGCAAAACATGACATTCTCATGCCTCCTTAAACCAACTTAGGATCACAGAGCACCAGAGCCTACTTGGCAAAAGGCAGAAACCAGCCTTGGATGTGCTTCCAGTCTATTATATTGCCTACTCATGCACATACCCACAAAATACTAATTTGGAAATACCAATTAATCTAGCATTCAGTCCTTGGCAGTGTTGGAGAAAAACTTGAATATCCAGGGGAAAACTTATGCAGCAATGGGCGTAATGTGCGGCTTCTACAAAGATAATGACTGGACACAGGATTCCACTGAACACTGCACCATCATGCCACTTACTGTAAAGAAATGTTGGTTGGAAATGTTTCACAGACATCAAACAAATTGAATCCAAAGTTTCAGTTTTGTCATAAATACGCTTTTATATATTAAGAGAAATATATTGGGTTCTCAAAAGCGGTAAGGGTTAGTTAGCAAACTGTTTCTGATTACATAATACAGTATTTACACAGTAATTAGTCAGTAGTTATAAGTGTATCAAGGTGCTGTGTATTTACTGTGCTACCTGTGTAGCAGTTCTCACTCATCCATGTCTGGGAGTCCACAGAGAAGCTCAAGTTGAGGTAAGCAATACTACTCCCGAAAGAGAGGGGGCGCTGTTGTTAATGGTGTGCTGTCATTTCCCCACAACCTAGCAAAGTCACCCAGTGAGGCCACTCCCACCCAACTGTGACTTCCTGAAAAAGTCCTGTCCCTTCTGACTCATCTGTCTTATAAACCGACGACACCTGAGTCCACTATGAGCCAGACATAACTACCACAGAGACAGAAGTGAATGAGAAGCACCCATTCTTACTTCTTTGTTTTTGTATAATTAAATGGGGTTACCAGGGTGGTACTCCAACATTTTTCCTTGCTTCCAACTGCTTCCTCACCGCACCATTCCATAAACTGCACACTAAGTACACAGAAATTAGGCTTAGCTACACTAACTGTTATTATAGTCTGATATACTGTAGTGTTATAAGAGGCACTTCATGTAATGTATTTGATTAAGACTAGTTCAAGATTCTTCAATAATTTGTAATGTTTCATTATACATTTAAACACTGGCACACACATGCACATACAAATATGCAGCAATAATAAAAAAAATTAGACCTATTTTGTTATTCTTTGATGAAGCCTGGCTTCCTTTTTTTGCCCAAAAGCATGCTTTTCTTAAATATGCAGCAATTTCAACTGTTTATTATTAAGGCTTCGTTAAGGTTAGTCTATATGTTATAATGATTTATAATGAATTGAACACAAAACAACAATATTTACAATTACAGCAGCATCACGTATACTGCAATAAACATTTACTCTTAAGATGCACATATTTCATCATAAAACATTAATTTGATGATAATGAACCTCCTGGAACTATTAGTATGTGCAGTAGGCATCTAGTGGCTGATTCATATGGCACTGACAAACACTGATATACTCATTCTTTCACTGATAACAAATAGGCAATTTGTGTTATACAATATGTATTAAACCGACAGAGCAGGGCGGAGAAATACCAAAAGAAGCAGAAAAACAGCACATATTACAAGGGTCTTTTAAACAAAAGTACTCAAAAGTAAAACCTACCTCTGTAGAGTTGATGTAAGAGAGAGTGGACAAGACAGTTCTGTAGACAACAGTGAGACATCTATAACTCCTTTCTTACTAATCTGATTTTTGTTAATCTCTATATAAAATGACACCTTAGCAGTCTTTCTTTATGTGTACCTTCAGCTGTCATATAAGAAAGAAACAAGGAATGAAGCCCATGTTGGTCCTTCAAGGAACATACACATAATGTTGTGGGCTCACAAAACAAATCATATAATGTAGCCCAACATGTTTGCTTAAGACTTATGAGTGCTATAACATATTTTAGAAAATACAACTTCAGTAGCACTTCTAAATAACATTAACCTCCCTAATAGAAGGAACTACTGTACTATCTCAGCAGGTTCCATTGTTCATTAGGATGAAAGTTTACATTGGTCCAAAGTGGAGCTCTGAACTACAGCATCTTCCCTAAATTGACATGCCCCTCAGACTGACACTCAGCTATTACTCATCTGGTGTGAGCCTTTTAATGCAATATGAGTAAATTAGTCAACTAATTCAACTAAAAAAAATCAGATCAAATAATCAAATAGTCACCAATTATATACAACCTGCCTGACCTTCAACGGCATCTCGGACTTTAGCTTAGTGTCTAACATATATAGAGGGCCACGACTTTTTTTAGAGTGGGCTGTATTGATTACTTCAAGCTGTTCTCTGGTCTAAAGCATGCTATGCATTTATTGTGTTTCATGACTTTAAACAAGAACCTTAAAAATCAATACATTTTTACTTAAGTAATATAGCCAGTTAAATGCTTGCTCTGATACCACTTAATCATTTTTAGTCTGAATGACAAAACTGACACCATACATTTGTTTTACCTATAAAATATTCTAATGTGAATTGCACCGATAAAATAAAATGCAATATTAACTTTTTAACATGAGCACAATCAAATAAGAATATCCCAAAAACCTTTAAATTTAATTTTTCCATTCATTCCTAATTTACTCCTTTGGCCAATTAGAAATTACATATTTATATTATGTTAAAGTAACTAGAAAACTCCAGACTAAAGCAACATCTTTTATAAGCCAGCATGGGTACACCACATAGATGTATTGTTCATTCCTGTGTCATATTTACTTTGCAATTTGAATGGCTTAAACTCAAGTGCTGTTATTGTTGCATTTGAAATTACCCTTAGGATCAATGTTAGTCCTTTTTTACATTTTTTTGACTCTATCTAGATTGAACAATTACTATTTATCCCTTCAAGTGGAAAAAGCCAAGGCAAGCATGCATTTTTTCAGTCGGTTAATTTAGTAGCAGAAAATGCTATATTCCTCATATCTGGTAAATATCACACTGTGCTCGCCTGCTTTTTTAAATACAAATGAAAATAAAACGTCTTTTAATGCCTTTTGAATGAAGCAGGAAAGCACCACTAAAGCTACACCATATATACTGTATGTGTATTAGCATTTTATATCTCTCAATTTGCTTCAAGTAACAAAGAAACCATAACTGATATGGAGTATTTTGATTAAAATGTTCACTGTAAGGTCTGAAAGAAAGATGTGAATGACATTTGATTGCATAATTTTTTAAGAACCATAAAACGAAAAGTCTAATTTTGCTAATAAATCATAGTTTGAATTATGATTTTAGATCTGCTCTTTGGAGAACTGCCTACAGTAATAGTGATATTTACTTTAATAAGTGATCTATAAATGCAATATATAAACAGCACACTTGCCTAATCCATTCTCTGCTACACCATAATTGCATTAAAGTCAAAAATAATTAAGTGAATTGCAATGAATCCAATTATTATTATTATTTTTTTTTTTTGACAGTTGTGTTTCTTTCATTTATCCAGGCCCAAATAAAACATCTAATGGATCCTTGGGATATGTTTTAAGATTCCGCATCACCTTTGACATCCTCAGTTTTCATTTTATATATGAACATTAGGGGATGCAAAAGTTACTTTACAGTTACTATACTTGCATCCCATGCATAATCAATAATTGCTGACTCAATGAAAAAGCATAACGGTAAGACTATTAGTCACATCACAAACGTGCATGATATAATAAAAATGATATAAAAATAATGCAGCATTTCTAGTGAAGAAGAATCTAAACGTATACTTTATTATCCATGTATATAAAATGTATTACTGCTGTAAAATTTAAGAATTTATTCAAAACCTACTGTAGCTCTACAGCAAGGGTACACTTGAAATCAGATTCAAAATGCAATGAATGCTTTAAAACTGTTTCAACAAACAGCCCATACACCAAAAAAAGAAAAAATCAAAGACTCTTTAACATCAATGTGACGCTTGTCAGGTTATAAATTGAGACTGTTTGGTGGAAACAGTTTGATAAAGCTACAATAAGTTTTCTTACTACCTCCAAGTAAAGACTATGAACCTGCTTCAGGGGTGGAGATCAGGAAGGAATGTAGGATAATTAGAAAGACTGCATGAAAAATGAAAGTAATAAAGAAATCAGTGGTTACTATTTAAAGCAGATTAAAATTAATAGTTCATACAATCAGAATAAAAAGAGTACTCCACCCAAAGATGACATTTTTGCATGCAATGTTATTTACTTCATGTAGTTTGAAGTGATGGACGAAAAAAAAGGTTTAATCTCATATTATTAATGGAGAACAGAAATAGCAAACTTTCTGACAGAAAGAGCTTTAAATGGAAGCCAGGACTCTTAACTAATGAATGAAGGGAAGAGGTGTGTCTTCAGTTCAATAGTTCCCATCCCATGTCATCACATTTCATCTGTGAACACTACTCTGATTTTTCCAGAAGTATTTACACAATGATAATTTTAGCAAAAAAAAAAAAAAAGCATCTGTTTCTAAGTGTATGACTGGATGACTTGACATGTTGATTAAATAACATAAATAACATGAGATTATTTTCATGGGCATTTTTATATTGTTGCCATGCTCCAGTGTTGGTCTCCATGGAGATCTATTCTATCAGAAAGTTTATTATCTTTGTTTGCCACAAAAAACACGACTTTAGTTTTTTGATCTTTACAAAAACCACAAAAATATTGTTTTGGGTGAGGTACTTTTAAATTTGATGCTTTATTTCCATCCATCTTTCAAACTCACCCTTCCCAGAGCATTGTGGATGTACTGCCACAGAATGGAACTGCCAAGCAGTAGTGATCAGAGTGAACGGTCAAGTCAAAAACAAAACAGGGGATCAAAACCAGAAAGACAAAATGATCAAGAGTCAAAGCCATGAAACAAAAGACAAATCTCAAAGGTTAAATGCCTAACAAAAAAAATGTCACTTAGCAATTTTTTAAAAAGACAACCAACATAGGGTTTTTTATAAGGCATATCTACAAACGTAGACAATGAAGAATGTAAAATGATGGTTTAAATACCTTTATTCCTAAGACAACACACGGTGAGACTTACAAGATGACACAACCCTCATAATGAATTACAGCATAACAGGAGCCAACCCATAAAATGGCAGTAGACATTAAAAGTAAGAAGACAAAATCAAGGTGGGAAATGAATGTGAAAGCAAATTCCTTATAATTTAAAACCCCAATAAAAAATAAACAGCTTGCAGAGAAAAAAATTCTAAAGCCCCCCAAAAAATAACACTAGGACAACAGTTGGAAAATTGTTAAAGCCAGATTCGCACAAAAGTTAGAAATTGTTTCTACTTGCATATAACCAAAGATGCATGGAATAAATTCAGTTAGTGTGGTATATACAAGGTGGTCCAGATCTAATTATGCAATTTTTATTATCCATAACTTATTAAGTTTATTACTCCGAGCCTGTATCCAACTGAATGGAGGACAAGTGGTACATTACATGGAAAATCAGTGAATTAATTCAATGTAAGTCTATTTTTGTTTATTACAAGATATTTCAAACAATTCTTTTGTCTTGTATTGTTTTCCTGCATTGCATTAAAAGTTACATAATTAGATCTGGACCACCCTATAGTAAGACTCTAAGAACCTTCAGATCTAAACTTGATGTGTTTTGTATAATCTGTGTGAAAAGTTTGGACAAGCCCGCTAGGCTGAATGACCTCTTTTCATTAAGTATTGTTCTAATGTTTTAAGTCTCTCAACAGTGCAGCCAGTTTACTGGGTCAGATAAAGCTGCAGATTTTACTTTAGGGGCGGAGTGATTTAAGTAGCCTAACTGTAACAATCTTTTGATGAAGAAAGTGTTTTATATATTTATTAAGTATGGTGTCATACTTTTTTTCTTTCATTTTTACATATAATGTTATTATGCTTTACTCTTAGGTGGCCATTCATGTACTATGACTGTTATGTCTAAACAAGTCTCTCCTAACAATAATGCTTTATGAAAATAAAAATTGAAAAACAGTTTTTTTAACTCAACATATGTATTGTATTTGGATTTTGGGTGAGCTTTTTGGGGGATACAGCATGGTGCCTGGAAGGAGAGCTGAACTCTGGTTAGTGAAACTGATAGACCAGCCACTGCGCTACTGTGCCAGACAATGTAATCCTTAATCATGTAACTACATGTTTAACAAATATTAAACACATGAGCCTACTGAATGACTTACAGGGGACAATTTAAGGGTGCACAGGTGGCAGGAGAAGAGAGGGGCACAGGCAGTAACATGATTTCTGCTTCATTTCTTAGCGTGGAGGAGAGCACACCTGAAGAGCTCTGGCGACACTCCCAGTCTGTTCTTAAGCTCGACCTATTCCACTCCTTCCAAAATAAAGAGGGACTACAGTAAGATGCCATCATCACCATCACCATTAATCACAGCCATTTTTCAGCAGTCCTTCTTTTCATTTCTTGCCTTTCACAATTAAACAGGGATTCCTGCCCAGGACTCCAACACTCTATTGACTCTTTATTTACATACAGTAAATTAATATTTGAAAATGTTCTTATTTTAAGTTAAATTATTAATCTTCTAAAATGTATTTAATAATATTTTTCTACTAGCTTATGTATTACAGCTGCATTAGCTTTCTGAATTTGGGAATATACTTCTGTTTTAAAATTCTAATTTACTTCAGTGGGTGCTTGTAAGTTTAATAAAGTGATTAATAAATGATACTACTGAAAATAATGCAATTCCATATTACTGAAGACAGATAATTTTAAGTTTCATATTTTTTTATTAATCATTTAAAGTATTGTTTGCATTTCTTAATAATACAATAATAAAAATAACACACTTTGCACCTCTTTTAGTACAATTGAAAAAAATCATTACATTTACATAGCACTTTCCTAACCTGGCCAAAGTGGTTTAAATAGATAATATACATCAGCCACCACCAATGTGTAGCATCCGCCTGGATGATTCGACGGCAGCCATTCTTGCGCCAGTATGCTTGTCACACGTTAGCTATTAGGGAGTGAAGGGATGAGTGAGACAGTTAGACAATAAGAGGCAGGGGAAGATCTGAGGACCAGAATGACCAGGGTGAGGTGGGCAGTTCATCCAGGATATAGGGAAACACCCTACTCTTTTTGAAACATGCCCTGTAATCTTTTATGACCAGAGAGAGTCAGGACCTCAGTTCAACATCTCATCCAAAGGACGGAGCCAGTTTTTACAGCACAGTGTCCCCATCACTGCACTGAGGCATTGGGACCCTCACAAGGTTATTATAGTTAATGAAAACTAAAATCAAAACTGAAACTATTATTAAAACAACTTTTTCATAAACTGAAATAAAATAATTAACAAAACTGAAATGAAAAACTAAAACTAAACTATTAAAGTAGCTAGAAAGACTAACTGAAATAAAATAATAATTTACTAAAAATATTTTTTGTTTTCATTTTTGAATGAATATTCTTGCCATTAGTTTTTAACCTTTGTAACTTTTACCTGTAATTATGGATTTACGATTCTTATGCGTGGGCTCTTCAAGTCTTATTGCCTCTAACTATGCTTGTTTTTCTGTTTCCCTCAGTAGAGCCAGGTGGGGTCTGCACACTGATTCAAGCCTAAGAGCCCTGTTCTTCCTAAGCCCCCATGATTTTCATGGTCACACATGTCAGAACACAGTATAATCTATTTTCAAAATTTTTATATCTTTTCAGGCCTGCAAGTTGCAAAATTCTATCTATACATTTTATTTGCTTGTGTCAGAATCAGAGATCAATATGGCTGGTAGAAAAAAGCAAAGCCCAGTATGGGAGATTTTTGAAGGCATTCATTATAACCACATTGTCTTGGAGGAGGATATGTTGTGTACTATAGACATTTAGAGTAAAAAAAAAACCCTCAAGCCTTAAAATTCACCTAAATTTCATTACAAATTGGCCCATTCTAGGCAATAAAAGGAAAAGATTAAATGTGTCAACAGTCGGCGCACATTTGCTCAGCCCAAATGACATAGAAAATATTCTTAAAATTATAAAATTGTTAATATTTAGTATTTGGCTTTGATTATGCTTGTTTTTATCAGACAAAAACAAAACCAGATAGTAAACCATGTGGTGTAACAAGCTTCCACAAACATTAAACTAATATTATATCCAAACCCGTTAAGTGTACAATTCTGTCTGATTATGACACAAAACTGAACTCCATAGTAGCTGTTTAACCATACCATAATTACTAAAACTAAAACTGAAACTAATAGAAATAAAAATAAAATGGAAATGTCTTTGAAATAAAAAATAAATTAAAACTTAAAATATACGATGAAGGAAAGCTCAGAAAAAATATAGAAATAAAAACTAATATAAAAAGGCAAAACTTGGACACTTACACAGACCACAGGGTAAGTACCACCTGATGACCTCACCAACACCTCTTTCAGCAACAATCCAAACTTTTTCTAGGTAGTCTCTCATCCAAATACTGGCCGGGCAAGAATATATTTAACTTCAGGTGGTTGGCCTGTCCTGAAATGTGCGTGGTATGGCTGCTGGTACTCTACTGATATGCATTGAAGAAATATATAACTAGGTGACTTTATGAAGGAGACGAATGAGCTACAGTATATTTATTCCTCAGTAGTACATGTAATCAGGCAGAGAATTCTATTTAAAATAGAATACAGTATTGTCATTTTTGCTTTCTTTTCTTAAAGCTGATTTTTTTTTTTCTTTTCGCTTATAACTTGTTTCTTCATAAGCAATTCACTGGATGCCAGACATTGTTAGCAGTCTAGTATTTCAAATTCCCACAGGGAAGTTTTCATTATGGAAATACCATCCTCTTCTACTCCTGAAAGCCAGACTGCAGTTCCCAACCCAAACAGGAAGCTAAACAAAAGCACTTAAACGGAAAGATCTGTAGGGAAAACAAAACAGTTTCACCCTGCAGTGGAGGAAGTAAAAAAAAAAAAAAGGGGGTCTACTCAGTTAACTTTCATGTCCAAATATTGCAGCATTCCTGTACAAATATAAAGCTAAAACAGAAAACATTTTGGAATAATATGGTCAGATTAAGCAATGTCTTGCACATTTAGGAACAATAACATCATTTATGATATACAGTATATTTATGCATATTTATATTTTACTCAACAACAAACTGATGCTTCATAATCCATTATTCAGTAGATTATATTTGATTGAGTTAGTGAAAGAACACACACAAGGGGTCCTGGCTGGGACTGGTTATATTCCTTTATCCAGCTGGAAGGCCAATACAATTGAGGGAGGCTTGGTTCCAGAAATATATGCCTCCCCAAAGAGTTAAATGGCAGCATCTCTGGAGGCAGGTAAACCCATGGACAACTGCAGTGCATGCTTGGACATGTAGTGTATTTTGCTGCTGCTTTGTAGTAAGGAGACTGGGTATTCCATGGGTGGAGTTTGCATGTTCTCCTTGTGTCCAGGTGTGTTTCCTCAGGGTGATAAAGTGTACTACCACAGCCCAAAGACTTGCAGGAATAGATGAATTGTCATTGCTAAATTGGCCCATAAGAGTGTGTGTGTGTGTGTTCTCAATATGATGGACTGTCATCCTGTCCAGGGGTTATTCCTGCCTTACACCCAATGCATATGTTCCATCTTTCCCTGACACTGCTTGGGATAAGTAGGTTGGATAAAGGAAGGATGGATCTTTGAATATGCTGTACATATACCGTATATATTACTGCATATAGCTATCTATAGTGGTCTGTTTTTCATTAATACTGTAGACTACACATGTTTATAGTGAGTTTCTAAATTTGCTAAACTGTTCAACACAAACCAAATGGAAATGGCCGAGTTTGAGGGGCTGCCAGCTGTTTTATGATTGCACCACATTCAGCTTTCCAGCAGCGGGGATAGATAGAACAGAAGATGCTACAAAACCAAAAACATGCTGTGTGGCTTGGAAATCTTTTTAAAATTATTAAGGGTACAAGCCGAAAATCCTCTAATGTGAAGTGTGTCAGGTTCTTGTTAAACGTCTTCTCAAATTACACTTTGTGCAAGATGTCAGAGACTTACCTTATGATTTAGGCTATCTAAGGTGTGACAGAAGTAGATCACTTGCCTGAAGCAGTTCCACAATTCCAAGAGGTAAAGCATATACTTTACCTGTTATCAATGGCCTCACTGCAAAGTACACAATACTCTCCTTGCGAGCAGTTGTCTTATGACAAGCTATAAATACAACAATAAGTGCTTTTCCAGCTAATTTGAGTGGTGATGAAGGCTTATAAAGGGAATGTTCATTGAGGCCTATACTGTTCATTCTAACAGCTATATTGTTATAAGAGAATAGTGTGCAGGTTTGGCCTTGGAGTCCCACTGTGGCAGCAGGTTTATTTTTCCAATTGTTTTACAGTGAGTTCTTTTTTCTATAATTCATTTACTAATTAATTTCTTTTTTTACTCTATATTCAGAAACACACAGTAATATGAGATTTAAGTTTACAAGAAAAATAGAAATATTTCTACTTTTGCCATAGCTTCAAATAATTAATTGTTTTTCTGTCACTTTACTATTAATTCACTTAATTAATTAAGTGTGCATCCTTAGTTGTTTCATGATAATGAATAATCAACAAGTGGGGAATACACAGGGGCAAGTGACAGTAAGGGTCTGTAACTACTTCAGCATCAGGCCAACTAGAGTGCTCCTTAGTAAAATTGGCTTTGATAGACAAAATCATTTGGAAAACCTGAATGAAAACGAGGGAAATCTTAAAAAAAAAACAAGATAACAATCAGTAAATTATTGCCATGTAACAGATTCAAATTGGAAAATCTAGTACAAAGTAAGTTGTGTAATTTCTAGATTGACATTAAAACATACAGTTGAAATTGACAATGACAATTTCATTAATTAAGGTAGGTGTTGGTTGGGATGAAAGCCTCAGTAGAGTAAACTTGAGAACCACTGTAATATGCTGTTAGTATGAGTGTGGAATAGTATTTTGCATGGCGTACATTTGCAAAGGTTTTGGTAAATAGTTTTAAGCCTCTACCATAATTGTTTACTACTGCATCTTTTAGCATTATATGTCACTTTTTCCTTTAGCTCTCTGTAAGGGAAAAGAAAAAAAAAAGAGCTTGAAACTGCCTGCCTCTTATGCTAGGACATCATGACTTCATTTATACCAGAACACTTTATATTAGGAAATGAGACCATATATAATATTTAACTTGGTAGTTTGTTCTGTAGTAGCTGTTTACATGTATGAAATCTTTCTGTAAACCAATTGTTTGGAAAAGACTTTCTAAGATTAACTATTTTGGGACCTTTAGATGTTATTTAATGGCAGAGGGTTATTGCTAGAATGTACGTTTTATCTGAGTGCCCATTGATGGGACTGAAATGTTTACTAGCTGCTATATGTAAATGAATGTAAGTAATAAAAGGAGCTGTTCTCTTAAGACTAATCAGAATTGCTGTGGAGTGTCTTGCTGCTCACATAGTGAACCTTAACCACTTGGTGTAAATAAAGAACGTCTTTGGATTTCATTCATACCGATTACTCAGGACTTATTTTTAATAACGAAAGTATTTTCCGCAACACTCTTGTACAGATCATTTGTTTAAAGGACTACTATTTTAGAACAAGGGAGTTGGGACAAAAGCCTCGATTCTAAATCTCTGTGCATCATTTCTCCAGCACCTGGAAATGCAAAACATTTAAATTTAATCACATCACATTGTGACTGGAAGTAGTACATTTCATTAGGATTACCCCAGAATCCCTTTGATAATAATTTTTGCTAAGGCCATGAGAAAACTGCTGCAGGTGAACCAGACATGTGTTATAGTCAATGACTCCACAGGCATAAAACTTTGGAGAGCAGTCTGCCTTGAATCATTGCCATCTGTTTAGAAAATAATAGGAAAATGTTTTATCATTATATACTGTACGATATATACAAAGAACAGTACTTTTATAAAACCCATGAAATAAATTGCATGGTACTTATTTGTATTTTCAAAACAGACAAAATTTAACATAATTGGATACTGTCATCTTACTAAAACATTCATTTCTATGGCATATTTTCACATGTGATATGTAGCTATAGGTGCTTTATAAACACTTAAGAAATACAAAGGATAAAAAATTAAATATAACGAAATGATAGATAGATAAATAAACAAACAAATAAATAAATAGAAACTTAAAGAAAAAAGTAATACAGATGGCAGAGTCCTTAAATATGGACTTAATTGCTAAATTCCTTTTTTATGTCTCAAATGATTGTAATAGTAAGTCCAATGCTATAGTCTTGTACTCTTATATTAAACTCTTAGACTGTAACGCAAAGCTTACCAGATGTCCTTTTCTAAATGTTAGCTATAAAAGGAACAAGATCTCAGAGGGCAGGTTTGATTGCGTTATATAAACATACATAAACTCACAACATGTGCCATTTATTAGTTAAAGTATAAATTTTATTTATTTCATATATATTATGGTAAATTATTTGGAAAGAGACACGACTTCATGCTCAATTATTTTCTGGCACAGCACTGATGATTTATAATTTCTCTGCGCACTTAGAATTTTTTAAACAGATTTAGAATAGATTCATAAATAATCATTATCAAGTCAAGTAAAGTTGGGGAGCATGCACTACATGATGAAATAACTCGGGATCCCGGTTTGCAAACCCCCAGGCAGACATGTGGTCCAGTCCCACCCTCTATCTGCCATAGCCAGGTGTTTTGTGGGCGACCACTTGGCCTGGTCCAGCCACTCGGGTCCCCAACAATGAGGATCTTACGAGCCGGATCACAATCAGGGAAAAAGCGCCACATGGCTGTAGTGCCGTAACTGACGCACCCTCACAATGCAGGTTATTTGCCTCATTCAGATCTCCATGATCAACCGCTCATTCGACACAAAGTCAAACCAACGGTACCCAGGGATTCTCCGGAGAGACACAGTACCAAAGGAGTCCAGTCTTTGTCTCAGGTCACTGGATAGCGTCCATGTCTCGCAACCATATAGCAAGACAGGAAGCACCAGGACTCCCAGCACCAACGCTCCCGATATTAATCTAATAATCATTATGTATTTCTGAAAATACTGTCTTTTTAACAATTTAGTGAACAATAAAATAGTGATATTCAAGAAATATGACCATCCAAAACACTAAATAAAATCAAATAGAGGCACATTATTGTCTCTTTTAAGTTTCTGAGATGGCTTTATGATCTGAGATTTTACAAGTCACACATAAATACATCTTGTAAACGTTAAAGGGGAAAGTGCTATTGTTCTGTGTTTCTAATTAAAATGTGTATTAATATTTCTTTCTTTTTTTTGTTACTATTAATCTGTGAGATCTGTGAGTACCTCTTATTAGCAGTGGGGCCACTCTAAATGGCTGATGAAGTGAGAAACTCTAAAATCATTTTAAAAAGAATTTTAAGCCAGGTTTACTTCATGAAGTGATATGAAGAATTTGATTTCTCACAGTACATTTAAAGATTAGATCCAATTTAAATACTCAACAGTGTTTTAAAATAAAATGTACTGTAGTTTGGTTCAGTTTTCAAATTCTATGAACTATAAGGCACAGAGGAGACAAAAAAAGAAGAAAACAAACATAATTCTCTTGAGGTGCAAAGTCTAGTTGCTTGCCTCTGGTGACTATCACATTGGAGCAGCAGGTTACATACCATGAGAAATACAAAAAAGGTGCAAATGGTTGTCCTGAAAATTTCTACTCTGACATCCATCTAAGGCAGTCATTGGGTCATGTTGCTTTTATCACAACTGAAACCATCACTTAGTGACTAAGTGGCTGAAGTGTGGCGTCCAGGGTCTTTGTTATTTCTCACATCTTGAGCAGTGATGAAGTTTTCTTGCTGCCCTTGTGAGTTTCAGATATTGTTGTATAAGACAGAAATGGCTGCAAACTAATCATCCTCATCTGGAAGCCTAACTGGCAGGCAGATACATCCATCCATTTTCCAACCCACTGAATCAAAACACAGGGGTCTGCTGGAGCCAATCCCAGCCAACACAGGGCACAAGGAACCAATCCCGGGCAGGGTGCCATCCCACCGCAGGACACACACAAGGGCTAATTTAGAATTGCCAATCCACCTAACCTGCATGTCTTTGGAAGGAAACCAGAGTGCCTGGAGGAAACCCACGTAGACCACGGGGAGAACATGCAAACTCCACACAGGGAGGACACAGGAAGCGAACCCGGGTCTCCTAACTGCGAGGCAGCAGCGCTACCACTGCGCCACCGTGCCGCCCAAGGCAGATACAATTTAAGTTAATTCAGATAATTAGGTGTATCTTATTTTATGCTATATGTGAATATGTGTGCTAACTCCGACGTTATGTGGTATTAATATTCATATTATAAACATAGTCTTTTAGACTTGAAAGTGGCTTCATTTATTATTGCTTTTCAAAAACAGATTGTCTTTGCTCATACATGATGACTATACCAGCAAAGTTGAAACAATGCTGCTTACATTTTTATGAGTGGGAAGCAACTCTGATTCCAACAAGGTAAAACAGAATGCGATGTAGTAGATTGTGTCATGCAGATGTGAGGATGTATTTTTACCATTTAACATGCACTGTTTCCAAAATTAAAAGCAGATTTTTTAAAAATGAATTTATTGTGTTTTTACCAATTATCCCAAACTGGACTGCTGGGTTATGAAATGAAAGAAGAGTACTCCATCCCCATCCGACACATGGAGAAACATGATCAGAGATCTATAGAACTGTGAGACAGAAGAAACAACCACTATGCCATCACAGTGCCCACTGTACTCATAATAACACAACATATAAGGTCTTTACACCTTCTTAATACATAGGTTGTTTGGTCCTAGAACATATTCTGACCCCATCAGCTCCAAGGTAGGAATTAGTCTTAATGCAGGGTCTACTCATGCACCCACCCACACCATGACAATGCAGATCAAACCAATGTATCTAATTGAAATAGAACACCAAACTGAGAGTTAGAGATTTTCATGATTTAATTGTGTACCTTCACCTTAATATTGTAGAGAAAGAGTTGAATTTCAGTGTATGAATAAAATTCAAAAATCAGTAAAGGATTAAATAAACCAAATCTCTTACTCTGTTTTATTGGTTGGCCAAGTGATTAACTATTTTTCAACAGAAAGTTGTTTACTTTGACAATAGCACAGCTATTACATGATATGGATATGTGCATCTGTATGTCGCACAGACAGTAAATAAATAACACACAAAATCAATCAAAGCTGACTTGGCTTTCTTTCACGGTTTCACTTATGAAGAATGCACAAACTTATGAATGCTATTTTTCCCATTTGATATTGGATTTACCTGGTGCTTGAATGTGAGGGGTGTGTGTGTTCAAAAATGCCTCTATTACTCATTTACTCTTATGAACCAAGAGCTTAACAAAGGCTTCTCTGGGTCTTCATGACACTTATAAAACATTAGTGGATAGGTCATTCATCTCTGAGCAGAGTGGCATATTGATTTGATGGTAAACTGACTTAATAATATGAAGGATTCACAGGTCTTATACTAAACAATAACGTGCAGTGAATATACTTGAACTGAGCATTCACAGTTTTCATCCTCTTTCTGTGTACGTTTAGCATTTGTTTGCTCAGAGATTAATGCGCTTCCTGAGCAGCTCTTCTTTTCTCCACCCTTGCGGCTTGCTTCTTCTCTTCTGTCGTTGGCACCTTTTCACGTTAAAGCTGATTAAGTCAGTGTTTGTGTTGCAATTACTTAGTACGTTTTCCTTAATTTTTTACTTATGCTGGCACTTAAGTCTTTGATCTGCCTCAAGAATGATTTGAGATATGAAGAGGTAGAGGAAGTGACAGCGAAGGTGGTAGGGATGAGAACAGCGCTCGTACACATGCACTGCACAGCCACCCTGCTGGCTGCTGACGATTCTACAATAAAATAAAAAGAGGAATAACCTTGGAGGTCAATCATTACCCTGAAAGTGGATAGTAGATGTCACGTAGTATATGTGTCCCACATTTCAGGTTAATGGTTCAAACGGTTTGCGAGCTACAGGTGATTTAAAATCCTGGACAGACAAATGGACAGCTATGATATTATTAGCATATCAGCCTTAAAACCAAAAGTTCAAACCTGTAATGACTTAGTCTTTATCTGATACCTGTCAAGGAGTATGAGGAGTTGTTAAGGAGTACAGCTAATTATTTGTCCTGATGTTTTCAGGGCCTGCAGAATGATTTGACCCCTACACATGGAAGAAGATTGTTCTTCGTGTTTCTTTGTCCAGGATTACCTCTGTTTAGTCACACCTGTACTGCAGCTATATTCCTTGTGGCTTCACATGGTTATCCTCTCTTGACAGAATAAAAACTCTGAGAGCTAGTGATCAGTTAATATTTTACTTTTACTTACAATCTTCCCTTCTTGTATATCATGGTGTCCTTTAGCAAGGCTGGACTCAGGCAATACCTTAGGCAATAGGAGAGTGGAAGCTGAAACCATGCTTAACTGATACAGAGAGAGCAGGGAGCTTGTGCTGACACTAAATTAATAAGAAAAGATTGGATATTTTGCCATTGATTTTGTGGGTACACCTAAGACTTCCTACTACAGTGCCATGAAACTATCCAGCACATGCACAGCCTGCCCTGAAAAATGAGTGTTGTGCAGTAATACTTTTTTAAGAATAGGCTGTTATTAAATTTCTTGTGGTTGAGAAAGAATCATTATTAAATATTCAAAGATGGTTTCAAAATCTATACAGAGGTGATGTCGTTGATAAAAACAATATTATTCACTTGGCTTCTTGATTTATGGGTCATGAGAAAGTCCAAGAAAAGCTCAAGAACTTTTCTGATTCTGGCAGGCCAACGACACTGGCAACTCTGGTGCTGCGTCAAGAAGGGTATGCAGCAGGACTATTCAATTATAGCAGCCCCGGGCCAGATATGGTCCTCAAGTAGATTTTACTGGCCCTTTGGTTGGTTCTTGCCAGTTAATTAAAAAAGAAAAATTACTTGTCCCACCGTATCACTACTAACTGTCATTGAAAAAGAAACAATGCCCTCAAGATGAAAACAGAAATAATTGTGTTTGGTTCAGTTAGCATAAAGCTGAGGGTTTACTGTGGAAGGAGAGCTTATCAGTAAAGAAGGAACATTAACTTTTTGAGGAACTTTAAGCCAACCCACTCTAACTTCGACACCAACTTGCCACCAGGCTCTCATGCTTGCCATCAAAAACTTCAGAGGCTATTCAGAAGATATTATCTCATTCGAGGAAGCATGCACTTGTTATTTTAATGCATGCACCACGTTCACCTTGAGGTATACATGTAGTCAGCATTCTTGCATATGAATACCATTAAGACAAGCAATCGAGCATCTTAACAGACAGCATGCTTACAAAGTTTTTGTCTAATTTAACTGCTAGTGTTAGATTGACAAAATGCAGTTTTCCCCATTAGGTGACAAATGCAGCAGATGTAAACAAGATGTGTTCTGTTAGGTAAAAGAGTGAAATGTGTGTGAGAGTGGAACTGATTTGTGTTTTGGCAGGGTGCCCTACATACATGCCTTTTTGATACATTACTATACATTTATTTGTGTTTATAGAGTAATATACACTCACAGGTGTGTTGTTCACAGATTTGTGATATAAAGGACAGGGTGAATTGTTTGCGAAATGAATGTAAGAAAATGACAAACACTGACAGTGCAAGTACAAAGTATTTTTGGAAACCAAATTTCCTTCTGCAGTTTCTAATGATTAAAATCTAATTATTTTAACTTATTTGCAATTATAAAATTAGCTAAAACACTGAAACATTGAAAGGTCCTGGTGTACATGCTTTTATTTCTAGCTGATGCAAGGTTCTTTATTGCTGAGAGATGTAGAAGAATGAGGAGTATAGTACATACTTCGAGTTAACCTGTGAGCAGGTTCAAACAAATCCATAAATTTTATTACTTGTATTTAAAAAAGTGATGCTGCAAAATTTCTGGGCAACCGTTGTATATTATTAGTGTATTAATAACTCATATAATAATAATGCTCATGCATATTAAACACAAGTGAGTTTACTGCTGCAATGTTCATAGGCTGAAATGCTATTTACTGAATCTACACATTTGAATGTGTCTGTTTGCAAATAACAATTCTTTATTTCAGTAATGTATCAAGTAGCATCATTTTCACAGTTAGCTGATGTTGTTTGTAAAAGGAATATAAAAGTTCTCTCTTGCTGTCTATTAATGTGTAGCTTATGTACATTACTACAAATCACTTTCAAATTGCTGCTCTTCAGTTTAACACAAATAAATCAATATAATAGTGCTTTAATTTATGAATCTGTGATAGTTTACTCACTTTAAATGTTCATGTGAACTTCTATAAATCATTGAATCATAAGAATAATAGTCCTAATGTTAGGGTTGATTGGTATATACCTGCCCATACATATGGGATAGTTAACAGCTGATAAAGGTTATCCATCCATCCATTTCCTAACCCGCTGAATCCGAATACAGGGTCACGGGGTAGCCAATCCCAGCCAACACAGGGCACGAACCAATCCTGGGCAGGGTGCCAACCCACCGCAGGACACACACAAACACACCCACACACCAAGCACACACTTTTAGAATAATCCACCTAACCTGCATGTCTTTGGATTGTGGGATGCAAACTGCAGGGAGGACCCGGATCTCCTAACAGGCAGCAGCGCTACCACTGTAGCCCTGATAAAGGTTATTCTGTCATTAATAACAAATTAATTGAAATGTATTGTAGCAAATGTCTAAGGCTTAAATGACAGGTTTTTTTTTTAAGTGAAGCACCTAAAAATGCACAATTATACCTGTCCACTGAGCACAATTATAAAAGCACACAAAGAGACTGTGATGAACTTTCTTCCCAGACTTAATTTGCTTCCAGACATACACATCCCTTGTTCCCAGAGGTATACTGAAGGACTGGAGACCTTTTCTTTGCACTCTGAAAATGTCTGGCACTATGCAGCTAGTGCTTTTAAATCTCCTTGCCCTTCAATGATCATTTTCAAAGCATATCTCCTGCTGTGGGGCATTGTCTCCTTCTTTTCATATTCATCCTCAAAATGTGAACTTTCAAATTCAAATCTAAGCACACAAATCTAGACCTTTATAGGAAATATTATGGTAAAACTAAATTATTTAGTATTATGCTATGTTACAATAATACTAATGCATTAATGTTGTAATAATACTAAATTATATATAGCAATGATTGATGTTAGCAATTTAAAAGTGCCTATGCTATCCTAGAAATGAGAGAGGAAAGGGGAATGGAGGTGGTCGTATTGCCATTTCCTATTTCTAATATTAAATTTACTTCTACAAACATATAAAACCTATATTTTAAAAATACACATTGAACACAATTACCTAAGAAATCAAAGGAAGCGATGTATATTGATAAATCACATTTATTACAAGTATATAATATATATATTACAAGAATAACCAAGGAAAACGTTAAAGGAGAAATACATTCATGTGTGAGGCACTAGTCACTAAATAAGGATAAGTTATGCTAACTCCAGACATGCAGACCAACCAGTTAATATTTATTACATTTATTGGAAAATAACTAATTTAACCATTGGCAGAGTTTAACAGGGAGCCAGAGGTTTTTACTAATATAAATCTCCAACCTCAAAACAATTTTATTTTTATGGCCACCACTAATATAAATATATTATTACAAATACAATAATTAAATCCACCCTACCCTAAACAACTTTCTCTTGCACGTTGTCTACCCTTAAAACAAACAGAGAAACATTTTCTACAACTTCAATTATGGATTACTGTTTCAAGTTTAGCTTGATAAAGGTCACTTCAACTTCTGAATTTTGTATACAGTATTTTCCTTTCTTACATATCAGTTAACCTGTTGGCAAACATGTCCTCAGTAGTCAGTCAATGCTATTTATTTCAGCCAGCATTTTCCCCCTGGCTGGTGTTGACAATTGTGTTTCTTGTGTGTTTTGTTGAATTTTTTATCACTTATTTGTATTAATGTTGTACATGGCGGCACGGTGGCGCAGTGGAAGTGCTGCTGCCTCGCAGTTAGGAGACCTGGGTTTGCTTCCTGGGTCCTCCCTGCGTGGAGTTTGCATGTTCTCCCTGTGTCTGCATGGTTTTTCCTCCCACAGTCCAAAGACATGCAGGTTAGGTGCATTGACGATTCTAAATTGTCCCTAGCGTGTGCTTGGTGTGTGTGCGCGCCCTGCAGTGGGCTGGCACCCTGCCCGGGGTTTGTTTCCTGCCTTGCGCCCTGTATTGGCTGGGATTGGCTCCAACAGACCCCCGTGACCCTGTAGTTAGGATATAGCGGGTTGGATAATGGATGGATGGATGTTGTACATTTCACTATGTGTGTGTGGGTTGGAAAAGAGGTGTGGCCTGTGTTATAAATGATGTGTTTTGTGGGTGGCTCCCCAAGAGGTGGGGCCACTTGCCAATCACCACCAGGAATGACACTTCACCCTATTTAAGGAAGGGCCTCCTATAGTTCCTTGTGGTTCATTTAATGTGCTAGGAAGCAGAGAGAGTTTTGGTCAATTTCTTTATTATGGCTATTGCTTGTGTTTTCTGGATTTCTGACCCTGGGCTTTGTTTTTCAACTTCATCTTTGGATTTCATTTAGGGACTGTGATTATTGATTTTTTGAACCCTTGTTCTGTTTTTGATTTCACCACTGGATTTTGGATTGGGACCATGTTTATTGTTATTTATGAACATCTGCTCTGTTTTTGAACATAATTTCTGGATTCTGTACTGGGACTTTGCTTACTGTGTATTGCATTGCCATTTCAGGTAACTGCTTTGTGCTCTAAAAGCTTTGTGGTTTGCACAGCCTTTTGTTTCGTAAAATAAACCTATTATTTTATCAATATTTATTTTTGCACTTTGGGTTCCTAGTCAGGATATTTTGACGGTGTTTCCCACCTGCTTTGGAAAATGTTTTTGCAGCTATGTTTTTGTGTTCTCAAGCAAGATCACAACAATTTAAAGGAGTACTCCATCCAAAAATGATACTTTCTTTTATATATCACTTACCCCGTGTACTTTGTTATAGTGAGTGAGAAAACATTTTAATCTCATGTAGAATGGAGAGAAATAAATTCATGACATAACAAAAGCCAATAGTGACAAATGATGTACAATGTCAAAGTGAAAAAAAACAGAAAAGAAGGAAAAAAATCTCAATTCTCAAATATCTCAATCTCTCATTACTGTTGCATAATCCGCATGTCTGTTATCCAGCCGCTTGCTCAAAATGTCCAAAACAAGTGCATTTTTGCTGAAAAACAATTACGTAGTACTTCTGAAATTATCAGCATGCACATTAGCAGAAATCCTGAAGGGCTTTTTGAATTGAAGACAAAAATTGAGGCGCCTTGATCAACAAATGATGGGGAGAGGTTGGTCTTTAAGTCAAAAAGTCACTTCTGTGAGTCTTTGTTGTTTATGTGTGCAGTAAAATTTATGGATGTAAACTTGTTTAAAGAATATCAAAGTATTCATTTAGCCAGAAATACAGTAAGCAGACAGACAAGCCAAAAACAAAAGTTTTCTGTTATTTCAATAGCATTAGCACTACAGTACTTGTGCACTTTTTTTGCAATTTCTGTTTTAAATGTGTTATTGTAAGTGAAATTAAGGATATGCAGTATTATAGCTTACATTAATTATATTACAAACAATTTGTATTTGACTTAGGATATGATGTAAATATTGAGCAGTACGATTGTGATTCTAAAAAAATATATATGTATTTTTTTTTTATAGTTCCTCTGCCTCCCACCGCCTACATATCGAACTTCACCTGTGAATCTAGTAAGACTGTTTAATTATATTAACGGTTGTAACTATTAATTTAACAACATTAACAATTCAGGAACATTTTTGGAAAAAATGCTAAAAACTAAAGGTGAATAAACTTTTAGCAACCAAATGTTTTGTCAGTTTAATGGCAGATAAATACTTTGAGCATGAACAGTGTCACACACTAACACTTAGGGGTCAACCAAAAGATTCAACTCAGGATGGTCAAATGGTAGAAAGGGGTTGGCGATGAGTATTAATGCCTTTCTCTTCTTCCTACAGAAGAAAAACTCATTCTTTCCACCATTTCCGTCCCTTTCTGACGACCTCACTTCCAACTTCCAGCCGCCTTAATATAAGAACCCTCTATTAACCCATCTTTGTTGACTTTTGTTATTTTACAGTTTCAAAGACCAGTTTCAGTCTTTTAAGATTACTTAAATTACCACAATATACAGGGATGATCCACAAATCTTTTTTGTATCTCCTTTGCCTTAATTACAATGGCAAATGTACATAGCAAAACAAAAGGGTACAAGAGCAAAAGGAAACCCAAGCCAAAACAAGAGACAAGATTCAAGATCAAGAGAACAAGAAAGAGGTATAAACCCAAAGTAACAAGTGAGAATTTTTGCGTTTTGAGTTTTGGTATTCACAATTGGATAAGAAAATGGCTTCCCTTTAATCTTGTTGAGTAAATTAAGCACAAGTCATAATCTCAGAGGCCACATCTCTAGAAACATAAGGAAGGGGACCTAAGGACAGGATTTCAAAATGGCTCTGATTAAGGCCTTCAAATGGCAAGAAATAGCATAAAAAAACAAATCTGAATTATTACAAAATTAAAGGAAATTATAAAAGGAACAGAATCCTTCACCTCAATAACCCCAAATACAAGTGAAAAATCTATACTAAATAGTAACATAAAATCCAATCATGACACCAAAGCTAAATCAAGAATCAGGTTTGTAGACCTTAACACAGAATAACAGGTCAAAATTGAAAAGACACTACACTAATCAAACCTAAACCACGAACCAGGGAGACATTAATCATGATATGTTACAAAATTGAGAAAGCTAAGCCTAAACCTTACAAATATAGCAAAGCATTAGGAAACCTACTCTTAGAGAACGACACTGAAGCAAATGCCACAGGAAAGAGCTAAAGCAGTACTGTATATCCTTTTATTTCCCTAACGTGACTGCAGCTCTATTAGCTACAACCCCTGAGGGGCAGCAAATTGGAGTTCCTGACAATTTGACTCTAGACTATATTAATAGCCATTAACAAAAATGAGCCAGCATGGTGACACAGTGATAACATTTGATGCATCTCAATAAGGAGACCGGGTCCTCCCTACGTGGAGTTTGCATTTTCTCCCCTTGTCTGCATGGGTTTCCTCCGGGTGCTCCAGTTTCCTCCCACAAAACATGCAGGTTAGGTGAATTGGTGATTCTAAAACTGGCCTTAGTGTGTGGTTGGTGTGTGTGTGTTGGTGTTTTCCCTGCGATGGACTGGCACCCTGTCCAGGGTTTACCCTTGCCTTGCACCCTATGCTAGCTGGGATAGGCTCTGACACCCCCTGCAGCCCTGTTCAGGACTAAGTGGGTTAGAAAATGACTGATATTGCCAAAAATAGGTAAAGGGAACAGGCTAAATAAAAAAATAAAAGGTTGGGCCAACAGCACCATGACATTAATAATCTTTTCTGCATTGCAGTCTACAATGCCATTAGCAAAGTCGGTAATAATGGCCACTCGAACGGTAAAAAGATCTTTAAATTTTGGATGAGTCTAATTATCATTATTTTCTATACTTTTTATTTTCACAATGTTAAAAAAAGCAATTAAACATAAAATCAGCAGATGTGGTGTGTAACAAGGTGAAGAGCTGAATACCACAAGCAGCTGTGCTGCAATACCGCAGATCACAGCAAAGAATCAAGCTGTTATATGAAGCCAGAAATGCCAAATCCAGCGTGATACAATTACAAATAGGAGCACAGCTCCCCCACAGGGAGAGTTATTACCCTTTCTAAGTATATATTATCTGTCTACAGCTTTGCCCCTACTTCACACAGAGCTATCAGAATTGCACTTTATTTTCAAAGACTATCAGAAATGTCCAGCATAAAGGTGCATGTTGTTGAACACTGCAAATAAAAGACACCACAGATAAAAATGCATGCTGGTTGGAAGTCTTATTGCTCCTAGGATCTGTAATCTAACCCTGCACCAGTATAATAACTGTGTGGTATTTTCATGGTCCTTCTGTGCCCTTGCTTTCTTCTCAAACCAAAATATGTGCATGTTAGATTAATTGGTAACATTTTAGAACAGGGGCTACTGAAGTGCATCTGTCAGTCACTTACTGCTATTCAACAAGATCTTAGAAAATGCTTTATTTGGTATTATTAATGTTTAGCAAGTGACAATGACAACACTGACAGTGATAACATAAATTTGGTCTAACTATACTGCACCTATTAGTCACTTACTGCTATGTAACAACACCTTCGCAGAGGCTATGTTTGTGTTGTGAGATACAATAACAAGCTCAAAGCCTTATTCTAAAAGTGTCACCAATTAATTGTTGGCTCTAAATAGTCTGGGTGAGTGAATGTGCCATACTGTCAGACTAGCGTCCTTCCCAGGGTTATTTCCTGTCATGCAGGCTTTTACATCCTATCACCCTGCAATCAAGAAAGTGGTTCAATAAATGGAGACATCATATGTTATGTTTTCATAACAGAGCTGCATGGCAACATTATACAATAGAATGTTTTATATACATGCATACAGATACAACAGAAAGAATGCACAAGTTATGAAGAATCTTTATGAGGTGTGGAGTAAGGTAGTTTTCCACTGTTGTAGCCTTAAATGAATGAATAATTAATACACTGCTGTGAAGCCAATTCCTCTCTCAACTGTATATTGTATCGGAAATGGGGAATCCCTTAGCCAAGCTGTTACAGTTTAATTAAATGTAGAGATAATGCCTTGGTGCATGATGAGCATTGTGAATGGTGTATCCTGTGAATCCTGCAATTTCCTTCTGTGTTTTTCCTTTCAGTGAAACGAGAGTGTGGAAGTCACTTGATTTTTTATTTTCTTTCTCATTTATAGTTTGATACCTTACAGATGTGTTGCTCTATGGAGCTGTACTGTTTGACAGAGCTTTTATAAAGTTCTGTTTGCCCCTGTTACTAGCTGACAGTTTTCGCCTCTAGTGGACATTATTGGAAGTGTTTGGGACAATGAGCTTAGGAATTTATTGGGATTTATGAGCTTTGGGACTCGTACGTGACAGCAATAAAGATGTCTTTGGACCACACAGTACAACCGCAAGGTATCCAAACCAAACTGCCATTTGATTTCTGATCAGACTAAATCATTCTGGCAGACACATTCCTTTTTATAGCCATTTTTGCAAATTAAGATGTGGATGGATAAGACACATAAGAAGAAGGTTCAAATTTAGTCTTGCACTGGACAAACATACATTGAATACAAATGTTCACACAGCACCGTGGTATAACAACTCTTCTTTGTGACACATACATACAAAGCAATTTCTCGTAAAGCATATTGACAAGACAAAAGTATCATTCAATAATTATTTTGATTCTTCATGAAATTGAGTAACAATTAAAGTGTAAAGTAGACAATGCATACACTGAGTCATATTTTGTCCTCAAGCATATGAGGGAGCCGTACACTTTTATTTTAACAAAATTATTTTTACACAAAAAATGATTTGTTGATTGCAGAAATACAAACTGAGAATTTTGTAGAAGCCATCTCACTCCCTGGACTTGAATCCTATTGAAAACCTGTGTTCCGAATTGAAGAGGGCAGTCTAAATGGTCAAATCTAAGATTATAAAAGATACTAAAATGTATGGCATGGAAGAATCATCCAAGAAGCTGCCAAACCTGTCTCGTATTACAGTAAGCAGTTTGGTGCCATTATCCTCTTCAGGGATGTAAGGATGGTAATAATTTATTTTGAAAATAAAAATTGTACTACTCAGTAAAATTCATGTTTGAAAAATTATTATTGTGCAAGACAAGTATATGTTTCCCTATATGTTTTGACTCAATGTATATGTTGTTTATTTCATACATTAACTTTTTCTCAGTTCCATGAAGGATGGTGATAATTCCTGAGTTGAATGTGCTTATGGTACTTTACATAAAATGCATTAAGGATTTACACATACATTATATATGTAATTTGTTATGATAAACTAATCAGTATTTCTTTAAAACCCTCAATGTGTGGGATTTAATTGCCTATAATTTACAATCTTACAAAATGCAAATTAACATCATGTCATTGTCTCTCATTAATTTTTCAGTAATCACATGGGTTGTTAAATGCTTCTGTGTGATCAAGCATGAATCACAGAGGAAATGATATACAGCAAAGCATTTTTTTATCATTAGGTTTTCTGTCTGAAGAAAGTCACGTCTCATAGACCACATACTATGTAAACTCAGAAAACATTCCATTTTCAGAGTTATTTTGAAATAATAAGCACAAAGATGATTTAAATTCTTAAAGCCATTGTTTTTTGGATGTTTGTTGAACCCCTGTGTGGCAATCTATTTAAAATGCTCTGATAGAGTTAGTATGTGGTCATCTTTTAGAAGCAGCAGAATCTTGAGAACGAGCATAGCTATATTACATTAAATATTTCTGGTGGACATTTATAGTACTTATTACTGGAAAACAAAACAAATTCCACAGAAACATCTTAGAAATAGAGGAGGACATGCTTACAATATCTATTGCACTGTTGACTGTCTTGCTAGTCACCCTAGAACTCTTACAATCACAGAGTAGGTCCCACAATGGCCAACAAGGTGCACATATGGAAGTAGGTGACCCTTCTTCTTTCAATATGAGGTTAATGGAAGTGACAAGGCAAATAATGCATGTCAGGAATACACTGCAAGCAAATATAATTGTTGCATCATTTCCTCACTAGGAAGAGCATTTCAGAAAGAGAGATGAGATTAGATCATTTCCTTCAAATTAAAATATTGTAAATACAGATGGCAATCTTGTTGTTTAATCTAATCTAAATAAATTATGCCTTGAAGAATTGGAATTTTTATATTTTCATTTTAGACTTAGTGGTTTTCCTAATAAGTAGTGAATACAGTAATTGAAACTTGGTAAATGCAAGATGAATTACAATGATTATTCTTTTAATATATTACTGGACTAATTTATTTCCAAAAATGATTTCACAATGCACATTTCAGTGAAAATGAGTTATTAGGGGGCCATTCAATGCGAGAACATGCACCCTTTTGATACCGTAACTTTCTTAAAGTTGCAAGTTACATTAAAGTACAAACTATCAAACTTGCAGAATACTGCATGGATTGACATGTGGTGGTTGAAAATGTAGCCATCTATCCATTATGTCTATGTGTTTTGTATAATTCAAGATGAGCTAGGCCTCAATACCAGAAACATCAGGCACAAGACAGGAACCTAGGTTGGACAGAGTCCAAGTGCATCACAAGGCACAGGGCATACATTTATACACTTATTCATATAAGGCCATCTTAGTGTAAACCACAATACCTGGAAATAAAAACCATACACACGTGGAGGAAAAAGCAAATGCTTCACGGTCAATGTTCAGGCTTGGACTTTGAACCCACTGTCCTGGTCCTACCAGGCAGCAGTGTTAAGTATGGCATGTGTGACACAAATTAAAATGCTTTTCACCAATGAACCATCATGGATATATGTATTTTTTATTGTTTTTATTGTTTTCTGTTTTGATTCCATTTTGAAAGAACTAAGAAATGAAACAGTATTTCAAACAGTTTTAAAGATATGCACAATCCACTTGGAAATGCCAATGTTTTTACCTTTGTGTTTGAATCGTTATTTCAGCTCATTTTCTTACTGTTCTCAAAGTTGTTACTTCTTTAGCAGTATATGAGTTTCCTCAACATATGCATATATCATAACATGCCATGCCATTCTCAAACCTGATTAATCCATTTTATGGTCACAGGGCCAAAGTCTGTGGCAGCAGCACTGGGTGCACATACACAAAGATACAATCACACTTCACTTTCAATTATGTGTAGTCTTAGTAAATTTGATGTGAGTGGGTAGCTGATTTATAAATAAAGATAAAAAATATCTATAGACTTTTTGTAAAAAACAATCAAAGACATGTATTAAAAGAATAACTCAACCCACCATCCATATTCAAGTTGTGCTGCAAACCATATACTCCAGTGAGTCTTAAATCTTTAGGCACATCTGAGCTTTGCATCAAGGCTGGAAGAGATTTTTCCATAACATATGGCAAAAAATTATTTTACACTATTCTGAATGTTATTTCATGTCATGTGTTTTCAAAATGAATTTTACCTTTTTAAATCTTCTTTCTAGAGTTTTACTGTAATTGCAATATATTAAGCTGCCTTTGTTCAAATTTGCTTCCAATGTTCTTCTATATATTGGCTGCTATTGGTAACTAACGAGGGAAGTTGACCTCTCAGTTTCACACAGAACAATGCAAATAAAATATAGGAAAATAAATTGCTAGATCCCAAACATAAGTAATAGAAAAGAAACAAATCAAGTGCAAATGTAACAGAGAAATACTGGGTTATCAGATATTATAACAAATATATTACTGGGAAACCCCTTGCAGATTATCAGTCTACTCCTCCAGATCTGCATAGACCACAAAAATCAAAAATAACATAACATTATCAAACCTCCCAAATCCAATTGAGGGTTGCAGGAGTCAGAGCCTAACCAGGAAGCAGAGGGCACAAAGTAAGAATCAATCCAGCACTGTGCACCCACTCATATGCACAGTCTATTAAGAAATGTCAGTTAATCTAACCAGCATGTCTGTTGGATTGTCACAAAAAAAAACAGAATTTACTTAGACGTAGACTTAGTGCCTCCCATGCCGTGGGGCGCATTGGGCAACAAGTGTTTTCAATCGAGTCTAGTCCCTAACCACGGCTGCAGTATCATTCCAGTCGAGGACTACGAGATCTTCTTGATAAGTTGCACACCATGAATTGTTCCAAGCCCGGCTGCGAAGGGAAGAAAATTGGGTGCTAGGCCAGTAACCTAGCCCTGTAAAAAAAAAAAAACAAAACTCTAGAGCTATGGAAGCAATGGAAAATGGAAATACCCATGGAAAAACCCACGGGGACTCCACATGCTCTGGGACTGGGTATAAGATTTAAAACCAGGGTACTGGATCAAAGTTATTTGATTCTAATATTTGCACAAACCGCTGTGGTAGACTCTATGGTCAAAAGTATGAGGAAACCTCTCCAAATTATTAATTTCAATTATTTCAGCTGCACCTGTAAAATAAAGCACATGCAATCTTCATTGATAAACACTGGTGAATAGAATGGGTTGTACTGAATGATTTTAAACATGGCACTGTCATAGGATGTTACCTTTGCCATTAGTCATTATGTGAAATTTATTCTCTGCTGTATCTGCCCCTGTCAACTGTGTGTGTTATTATTGTGAAGTAGAAGCATCGAGAAACAACAAAAGCTTGGCCATGCAGTTGTAGAAAACAGAAACTCACACTGAGTGCTGACTTGAATAGCATGTAACTGCAGCCTATCCTCTGATGCATTACTTATAACAGAGTTCTAGACTACCTTTAGAAGCAACATCAGCACAAGAACTATGCATCGGAATCTCCATGAAATAAGTTTCCACGGCTGAGCAGCTGCACACACGTCTAAGATTACTATGCACAATGCCAACTGTTGGTGAGAGTGGTGCAAAGCATGCGTTAGTGGATTCTGGTTCTCTGGGGCTGTTTATCAGGGTTTGGGCTAGGCCCCTTGGTTCCAGTCAATGTTAATGCTACAGCGCAGAAGACATTTTAGACAATTATGCTCTTCCTAATTTTGGGGAACAGTTTAGGAAAGACCCCAAAAACACCAAAACAGGTCCATAAAGACATGATTTGATGAATTTAGTTTTGTGTGAAGGAACTTGAGTGGTCTGCAAAGAGCCCCGACCTCAACCATACTGAACAACTTTGGGATGAATTGCAATGCTGACTGTGAGCCAACATCAATACCTGACCTCACTAATGCTCTTTTGGCTGAATAGACACCAATTTCCACAGATACAGTTTAAAATCTCTTCCTAGAAGAGTAGTGGATGTTATAGCCACAAATGGGGGCAACTCTTTATTAAGGCCAGTAGGTGAGCATTGGAGGTGGATTCAAATTGTTCTATCATGGTGTGGATGGAAAGGGAAATGGAGTAGGACTTATTATTATTACACCTATCAAGAGTGTTTTGGTGGTGAAAAGAGTGTCAGGCAGAGTAATGATTATGAAGCTGGAAATTGGAGGTGTGATGATGAATGTTGCTAGTGCATATGCACCGCAAGTTGGGTGTGCAATGGGTGAGAAAGAAGATTTTTGGAGTGAGTTGGATGAAGTGATGAACAGTGTACCCAAGGGACAGAAAGTGGTGATTGGAGCAGATTTCAATGGGCATGTTGGTAAAGGGAACAGTGGAGACGAGGAGGTGATGGGTAGGTATGGTGTCAAGGAGAGGAATGAAGAAGGTCAGAGGATAGTGGATTTTGCCAAAAGGATGGACATGGCTGTGGTGAATACATATTTTAAGAAGAGGAAGGAATATAAGAGTGGAGGAAGATGCACACAGGTAGATTACATCCTATGCAGAAGAGTTGATGTGAAGGAGATTAAAGACTGCAAAGTAGTGGCAGGGGAAAGTGTAGTTAAGCAGCATAGGATGGTGGTCTGTAGAATGACGTTGGAGATCAAGAAGAGGAAGAGAGTGAGGGCAGAGCCAAGGATCAAATGGTGGAAGCTGAAAAAGGAAGACTGTAAGGTTGAGTTTAGGGAGGAGGTGAGACTGGCACTGGGTGGCAGTGAAGAGTTACCAGACAGCTGGGAAACTACAGCAGATGTAGTAAGGGTGACAGCAAGAAGGGTGCTTGGCGTGACATCTGGAAAGAGGAAAAGGAAACCTGGTGGTGGAATGAGGAAATACAGGAGAGTATACAGAGGAAGAGGATGGCAAAGAAGAAGTGGGATAGTCAGAGAGATGCAGAAAGTAGACATGATTACAAGGAGATAAGGGAGGTGGCAAAGGCTAAAGAAAAGGCGTATGATGAGTTGTACGAGAGGTTGGACACTAAGGAGGGAGAAAAGGACCTGTACTGATTGGCTAGACAGAGAGACCGATCTGGGACATTAGAGGGTCAGCTCAAGTTGGACGGTTGGGAGACAAAGTCAGGGAGGCGAGATTACATTGGTTTTGACATGTGAAGAGGAGAGATGCTAGGTGTACTGGGAGAAGGATGCTAAGGATAGAGCTGCCAGGAAAGAGGAAAAAAGGAAGGCCTAAGTGAAGGTTTATGGATGTGGTGAGAGAGGACATGCAGGTGATGGGTGTAACAGAGCAAGATGCAGAGGAGAGAAAGATATGGAAGAAGATGATCTGCTTTGGCAACCTCTAACAGGAGCAGCCAAAAGAAGAAGTTTAGCATCATCACATTGATTATATGTGTTTTATACAAATGATTTTAAAACACTACTAATGATATATAAAGCTTTAAATAACCTTGTTCCTTCCTGTATTTTGGAATGCCTGTCCACCTACATTCCATGTCAAAACCTTAGGTCTTCTAATAACAGTCTGCTTATTATTCAAATAACAAGTCATAAAAGAAGTAGTCGGGCAAACGATTACTGTTATGCACCAAAGATCTGGAATACTTTACCAATGGACATATGCCAGTCTAACACTATGCATCATTTTATAAGACTCCTAAAAATCTGCTTTTTTAATTTGGCTTTTTCGTAACTATAATTTAGTTCTGTCAATAAACTAGAAATGCACAGAATTATCAAACACTTCAATGAATCTGCAATTTTTATTTATTTGTACTTCACCCTGTTTTCTTTTCAGATTCTTCTGTGGTGATGTTCTGCACCACCTCACCTGATGAAACTCCTGTGCAGCCACCTGTGATGTATGAATTAAAATGGATACCCCTGCCTGCCATGACCCCACTGTGTTGAATCCTTTAAAAAATAAAAATAAAGAATGACTTAGGAACATTTATGTTAGGTAGAATACCATGTGGGGGCTGGAACCCCTGCAGATTTTGTTTTTTTTCCTCCTGCTTAGATGAAGTTTGTTTTTTTTTCTGTCCTCTCTGGCCATCTGATCTTCTCATTGGATCATTGTTTAGAAACTTATATATATATTTAAGGAGTTTATCTTTTAACTATATTTACCTTATGTAAGTGTGCATTATTTATTTTTTCTATGCTATTTGTGCATAATTTCTCTTATCTAATTCTAATTTGCTTTATTTACATGTGATTACAAGCGTAACACACTTTGAGCTACATCCTTTGTATGAAAATTTACTATTGAAATAAATTTTATACTAAAATAAAATAGGCTAAGATCTAAATTTAAAATAACACGTTTTTTTCTCAAATCACTCTAAGTATGTAGAGCAATGCCTTAAAGTCAATGAGGCACTGGATAATTTTCCACTGTTGCTTTAATATACACTGTACCATATGATGCAAAATCATGAATTACTACAGCAATCAAAACCTCCAATACTCAATATTGCTTAATGCCCCCAAACAATCTTTATTATAGATAACCTGCTATTGTTGAACTGGCACATTTATAAAATCTGGCATTGACAGTGAAACCTGCTGTTGAAATTCTTGAAACAGAGACACACAGCAGGGCATTATGAGCATTCAGAAACACAGCTGCTTTCTTATGTAGGTCAGATCAAAGAGAGGCTCTTGACTGGAGGATAGAGAGAAATACCAACTCCATCTCTGCACCCCCCAGGGTGAGGGTGACTGTTTTGAACTGTTAAGTTTCTATTATCTGAGTTCTTGGGTGGAAGCCAGACATAATGTTACTTTTCTTTACAGTTAAGTTATTCATAGCAGATAATGATACATATGTCTATAGTCTGACTGGAATCATCAATAGGATTTTGCTAAACACCAACACCTATCCTAATTGTGGTCAAATGTATGAACGCCAAACATAATTCCTATGCAGGAGAACATTAAAAAGTTATGCAAGAACAGATACTTTGCTTAATTCCACATGAGGCTTTTTAAAAAAATTCATACAAATGAGAATGGCCTGGTGGCCTTTATAATAAGTGATACATAGCGACTAGCACTCTCAGAAGTGTAGATTGGATATGTATCTGGTTGTATGCATGGCACGCACACAAAGGAGATGTATTGAGCCAGACACCAAAAATGCCCTCATCTTTACAGCTGGCCTTCAGAAATGAGCTACACTGGCAAGAAGTTCAAACACCATCAATGCATCCACTGCTGGTGCTTCTTCTGCATCCCTATATGATCAAAAGATTGTGGGAATGAGCTGCTGAATCTTTGAAAGTGGAGGCTAGAGCTCACTGAAGTTTGTTTTTTCTATATTATTTTAGAAAGTCTTAAGTTTCATAGACAAATAAAGATGGAGCTAACATATTTGGTATTGGTAAATATATTATATTATATAATTATGTAATTAGTAGACAAGTGTATCACAAAAATTAGCATGATCCAGACTCTAAAAATGTAATGTAATGT